>NC_045481.1:5004816-5314754 GCF_009650955.1 Corvus moneduloides | reverse complement strand
GTATCAAGTCTCTGTCAAATGAAAATTGAGTTTGATAATGGTTATGCCTTCTCTCTTCTAACACATACAACCCAAATCTAGTAAAATATATTGTACAGCCACTGTGCTGCAGTTTTGGGGGGAAAGCCAGGATTTTCTGGATACAGTTCAGCCTAGGAGTGCTGTCCTTGCTGCACAGGTAGGGTTTTGTTTGCCCTGGTCACGCTGTGCCCTGGTGGGTGACGCTGCTGCTGGCACAGCCCCGGCTCAGCTGACACGAGCTGTGCATTCCTTTCCTGTTAGGGATTGTTCCAGGAGGAAAAGCAAAACCTTCCAACAGCACAATGGCTTTTAGTAAAGGCTGTCTGACAAAGCAGCTGGCAAAAATTGCTACTGTGATACATCAGACTGTAATCTGCCCTAAATTTAATCGATTTGAAGCTTGGGATAACCCACCAGTGACAGGGAGGGGATCTCTCGTTGCCGAATCGTGTTCTGGAATGATTTTTGTGTTGCAAAACTTCTGACTGGCATGTAAGAAAAGATGTTCTTTTTGAACAATGGTGAAAGCTTGCAAAACATATTCCTCAGATTTTGGTGTGGCAGAAGACCAGGGAGGAGGAGCAAATCTAGACCAGAACTGCTTTTCCCTGTGAAACAGAAGGACAGATTGCTAGAGCAGCCTGTTGTTACTGGAGTGAAATGTGCACTAGTCCACAGGGCTGTGGTTTATGTTAACTAAATGATACATGGGGACAAGACCTCGGGTTGATGTCCCTACTCCAAAGCAGCTAGGTGCTTTTCTCTTGGTTGAGATGAAGAGAACTGGCAGGAATGTTTAAGTTAATGGGGAATGTGACCTCATCTACTAACTTGGTTACTTGAGTAACTTTTAGGGTAGAATGGGGCAGGCACAGCTGGGAACTGGGGAGTTCCCATTCCTCAGAGCTGCGGATGGGGGAACTTGTTCAATAAAGACCATCAAGTGGAAGCCCTGCTAAAGCAGGACAGAGCCTGGAGATCCATTTTCTTTTAAACCTTTGACCCATCAATAGAGGCATTAATTAAAAGTGTGCTTTATTTGAGCCAAAGGAAGATGGGAAGTGTTCCCACACTGAAAACCAGAGGATAGTGAGGGATGGGTTCCTCTGCCCCAGTCTCTGGGTGAGTTCTGCTTGTGGGAAAACAGGGAGGAGTGTGTCTGTCACACAGAGCTTGGCCCTTTTCCTCCCTCTGTCACTCCCAGGATCCAGTTCTAACCCCTCCCTGCTCTGTTCCCCCCTCAGTCCCTCGAGAACAGCGGGGACCAGTCCCACAAGATGCCCACGGATCGCTGTGCCCGGCTCACCCTGGTGAGCGTGGCCAACGACGTGAAGGAGGCCTGGATCAGCGACCACCCCTACCTGGCCGTGTGCTACCTGTGGCAGTACGCGCCCACCTGGGCCTGGTGGCTCATGAACAGGATGGGCAAGAGGAGGATACAGAACTTCAAGAGTGGAATTGTGAGTGTACAGCGTGTCCCTGTCTCCTCTGCTTGCTTGTTTCGCTCTGCTGACTCTCCTGCTGTGGGAATGTTGGGACTGCATTGCTCCTCACTCACACTTAGAGCCCTGATATGCAGGGCAGCTTTCTGTTCCTGAAGTGCTCCCTGGTAGATGCTATTTATTCTCACTGTGTTTTTGCTGAATTTGGTACAAAACCTCACCCTGTTAAAGTACTGCAAGAGCAGGAAATGCAAAAATAAGTGCGGCACATGCAGCTTAAAACTTTGTGCTTTCACACTGTAACTGCCCACTGTCACAAGCTGTTTCAAAATAAAAACAACACTGTGAGTGAAAGACTTAACACAGCAGGAAGCTGGGTGGGGAAATTCTGATTTAATGTCTTCTCCCTCCAGGATGCTGATGCCTCTTATTCAAGAAAGAAGAAGTAAGGACGAGCGTGTACAAAAATCCTGCTGTTCTTGTGCTAAGGCTGAGAAACTTTTCATATTGCATGACTGCAAACAACAGCTTTTTTTTGGTTTTCTTATGTCTTTGTCATCCTGTAACTTGACAGATCGATGAAGCTGATGATACACTTGATTGACATGAAACAGGTGTGTTTAGAAAGAGATTTTTATTTAAACTCCCATAGGCTGAAGTTTTAAGCTTACAGGGACTAAGACCCATGAGAGGCTGGGCTGCTCTGATGCTTGTTTGTCTGCTGCTCTGACACAGGCAAATACCTGGTAAGCAGCCTAAAATTAGAGACCCCAGGATCCTGTTTCCCTCACTTTCATTCCTAATTCATGTTGATTAAAAAAATCCCCACAAGTAGAAGGGTGTGGTATAGAGGGTAAGGGTGTCTGGTCTGTGCTTGGGATTTGTCCCTTTAGCAAAATGTGTGTTTAGGGCTAAATCCCTTCATTTCTGACACAACATCAGGACTCACGCTCAGGACCCTTCCCCAGGTCCTCTAAAGCAAGGAGGTGTTGGGAAGAACTAAATTAAGCTCTGCAGACACCTGGCTGGAAAACAGAGCAGTTCAGGAGGCCCATGGGATAACAATGGGGTGGCCTGTCCTAAGCTTAGTCCCTTTGCCGAGTGCAGTACCAGGATGCCATCAGTAATCCAAACAGCAGCCTCTGAACACAGATAAGGCCAGGGTTGAAGGTGCTCTGATTCCTGAATTCCAGATAAATCAAAGAAATGCTCCAAACCAAACAGGCCATAGTTCAAGAGCACACAAACCAACAGCTGAACAGGGGCACGTGGCTGTACTTGTGGGACAGAACAAGAAGCTTTGGCCCCCGTTTCTGCCAAAACCAGACTGCAGACAGGTTTAAGGTGACTGTACCATGAATCAGGGTCTCAGGGCTGCAAACATCCTGGGATGTGCCAAGGGGCTCCGTGAGCCCGGAGTGGGGGTGTGGGACATGCTGCCTGTGACAGCAGGGGACAGGATGTGGCAGGGCAGCACAGCCCAGCTCCACATTCCCGTTCTCACGCAGGAACTCTGCCCGTTGCTAATTGTGCTCCTCCATCTGGTGCCAATCAGGAACTCTGCTGGAACACTGGGCCCGGTTATCAGCAGTTCTCCTCAAGGCCAGGGACCAGATGGAGAGAACCTGGAGAAAGGAAAGGAAAAGGATCACAGCTCTCTGCAGTTTTTTCTCAACTGGTTTATTCAGTTTACAAAAGACAAAGGATGAGGGCAGAAATTACAGCCATCTTTGAATAAGGAGTGCTGCAAAAAAAGATAATTAAATTTTCTGTGACCATACGGAAGACAAGTAGTAAGAGGTTTACAATGAGGAAGGGAGGGTTAATTAGATTTATGAAATAACTCCAACTTTCCAGCTGCTGCAAGAGCAGCACAGAACTGGAGTGAACTGCTTGAGGAGTTCATGACACTCTTGGCATTGGAAGTTTTAGATCAGAGTAAACACTTGCCAGTGTAGCTCCTTCTGAGAGGGAGCTGAAATAGATGCTCTCCATAAGCCCCTTCTGCGTCACTTCCATGGCTCTGTATCTCCAGCTGCAGCTCAGGCCCCAGCATGGCACCAGCCTGCTTTGAATTTCCACTACACCACTTGCATAGTTTTTAAAAATCATTTCTGGCCACTATCAAAAGGAACAGCCAGCAGCCAAGTCCATGATTCTGTGACAAATTTTATCTAAGACAAAAGGTCTTAAAGGTGAGAAGTCATAAACATGCTCCTGATCAGACAAGGCATGGTGTTCTAAGCCAATACTACTTCAGTTATGGGGCAGGTCTGATTTAAATTGATTCTATAGGATTAGGAAATAGAATTACCTACTCCCTGCACAGCATTTGCCTACAGTGTAACCACTGACCTGCTGAGAACACACATTTATGTGCTAGGACTGGTGGTAGTGAACAGGATAAATGAGCCACAGGAAACTGGGCCTGGACCTGTTTTCAAGGTGACCTGTAACACTACAAACCAGCTGCCCAAGTCTGTTCAGCCCGTAGTGAGGTTAAAAAAAATTAATTATTTCTGGCACAGACAGCTGGATTTCCACCCAACCCCCCATCAAGCCCTCACTGCATTTGTGGAAGACTGGTTAGTGAGGCAGACAGAGGTTGCATGTAACAACATATATAAATATATTATATATATATCATATATATATGGATACTGGAAGGAGATGAAATCATAGCATTTGCTCTTAAAATTTCCTCTGTCCCCTAATTATACACGTTTTACTTCTTTCATCAGTAAAGTCACCCAGGTTAACAGTGTGTCAGAGCACACACTGGTTTCCATAAATTCTTTTTACCAGAACAAGTACTTTGGTAAAAATTGTCCCTTAGAATTTACTTTAGTTAAAGCATGGCTGATAACTTACTATACTAAAGGAAGATCAGTGAAAGTCATATGACAAATGCTAGAACTGAACTCAGTCCAATACAAAATGGCCAGAATAAAAATATCCATATAAATAGTCCAATGTACACTTTGGTTGTTGCCAACTCTGGGGTTGACAATACTACAAGCAGCTGTAACCTGACTGGCAGTGCAAGTCACCTGTCCAAGAAAAAAAAAAAAAAAAAAAGTAAAAATAAATCAGAATGCACAAAAAATAGTTAATGATCAGAATTATGTTAGCGATCAGAATTATGGTAATGATCAGAATTATGGTGCTCTTCTCTAAACTGGAGAAGAGGATTTCAGCATCTGGCTCATCAGCCACACAGGCAATGGTGTCTCATGTTCCAGCAGCAAGAAACCAGTTCCCAGCTTCCTGCCTGCTGAAGGTTCTGGCCAGAACCATCTCTGTGCCAAGGACGTGCGCTGGCCTGGCACCACCACCCTGAGAGTAACACCTGATCTGTAGCGCATGAGGGGAGCACGGACATTTGATTCCCAACATGCAGACAAAAAAGACAAAACAGTAACAGTCATAATGACAAAAAGGACAGTCTAGAAGAGAGGCAGCTGCAGGAGCTGCGAGGAGTACACGGGGTAGCCCAGGGGCGGGTCGGCCGCCTGCACGGTCAGGTTGCGCAGCAGGGCCGGGTGTGCCTGGATGCTGTAGCGCTCCTCGTCATCGTTGGTGGCATAGAGCAGCTCCCAGGACAGGTTGGCCCACTGGCCTCGGACGGCTTCGGCATTGAGCTTTCCCACTTGGACTAACAGCTCCTGCAGAGTGAGGACTCGCCCTGTGTAAATTCCCTACGAGAACAAACAAGATGTCCGGTACATTCTCCGAGAAGACACACGAGCATTTTGGTTACAAAGCACTGAGTGAAGCTTTGGGAGTACACTCTATGAAGACTTTAAACACAGCAAAGTGTATAAACCAGTCCCCTCAGTTCAATCCTTCCACTGGAATATAATCAGGAAATATTGCTGCATCTGAAGAACAGTGCAGTGGGGTTTTCAACAACAGTGGTGCCAGTTCCTCTTTAGTACAAACCAACCTTGCAGAGCCTTCATGTTTTAGAATACGATTACAAGGGGGGAAAAAAAAGAACAGTGAAAAAGAAACCCGAACTTTGACCTAGTAATTTTTCTCCTTACCATGCTTGGGTCATGTCCCAGTGAGAACAGGTATGGCTTTTCCTGCAGAACTGCTTGCTGCCACTCCAGGTCTGACACCAGCCCAATGTACCAATCGCTTTCGTATTCTTCCAGGTAATTCACCAGCTCTTTAAAGTTCTCTACTGGGCCCAGGCTGGCTTTGTCCAGCATAAGTTTGAAGGTGTATCTGAAAGGTGCAGAACGTCACACAGTCAGTTGTGCAGCAAAGACAGGAGGGAGAAAGGCTCTTCAGGCCACAGAGAGTCTCCACCAAACACTTGTCAGCCACTGCTTGTCAGCTGAGTCACTGCCAGTTGGTCTGGGTGTGCTTTTACCTCACCCACATGTAGAACACATCAGCTTAAACATCTCTCATTCACCTCCCACAGTTCCCCACTGCCTGATAATGGATAGTGCCAAATACCTAAATTCAGCACAACTGTCTAGATCTGGGGACAATGAAAGAAGGTTGTTTTTCCCCACTGAACAGAGCAGATTGGAGGCAGCTGCTGTGGGAAGAAAGAAGAAAACACACAGGCTTCACTGCCTGGAGGCAAGGGCAATATTTATGTAGGAAAAACCCACAAATATCTTTAAACTGTATAGATTTAACAAAACATTACTGAAGTGACACTTCTCTATATAATTTTTCTAATCTCAGGAAATGGTTTTCTTTTACCTGAACGCTTTTAATGCCAGCTGGAAGAGCTCTGGTTTGCCTGTTAGCCAGTCCAAGCCAGCAGACCAGGGAATGCCACCAGTGTACGCCCTGAACACGTGGCTTGGGGCAGGCACGGCGTTATCCAGGCCAAACAGACCAAAGCAACATGACAGCACCCCGTGGATGTACAGGTCCTTCAAAGCTTTATCTTGCATAAGGTCTGTGAGTAAACTGGAAGGCTTCTCTTTCAGATGAAAAAAGTCCAGTTGGCTCAAAACAAAGTGGTACCATTCCTCTGGAAACCTCTGCCTCATTTCACTGACTTTGGAAGAAGGCACTGGTGCTGTTCTCCATTCCTCAGGGATGCTCAGCAGCTCTGAGTAAGAGCAACTAAATTCTATGTGAGGTAAAACTTCTGGCTGTTTCCCTTTGTCCACAGCAGGCAGCCCAAGCACCACAGCCCTGTTTAATTTATCTTCTGGTGACATTTCTTGTAGGAAATCTTGGCTTTGTGTTTCTACAGACCCTGGAATAGACAGGTGCACTTTTGATGTCAGTCCCAACTGCCCAGGTTCTTTTCTGTCTCTAGTTCTGCTACTGGGTTCAAAATCAAAAATGTCACTATCATCAGTCCAGTCCTCCACTGTATCAACACTAAAGCTGTCTTCTTCCCTCAGAGCCCTGGATCCTTTTACTGCACCAGTATGATGTTCCAGAAATGATCCTTGTTTGTTCTTGTTGGCACTGCCTGGGCTTTCCCACGTCTTTGATTTTTTATAACAATACTGGACAAGCATCCATACAAGCACTTTAACGAAATCATCTTTCAGGTGCTTTAAATTCTCATGGGAATCAATTATTCCAGATAACACATTCCTGGCGTCGGAATACAGCCGCACAGGAACAACAGTACAGGGAGTCAGGATGTGTCCAAAATGGGGATTGGGAGACAGAATCCTTGTGTGCTCCTGATGTTCAAAGGCCATTTCAAAAATTTCATCCACTCTGTGAGCTTCAGCAGCATGGCAGGATGTTTCCTGCAGCTCTAGCCCCTAAAGCACACATGAAAACAGCTTCCTGTTAGTCATCACCAGGACATGCTAGCTGTTTGCTTGCAGCAGAATTTTTCTGAACAAAATGATTGTCAGTATTTCCACACCTGACCCTACAAATCTAACTAGAGATAACAGCAATAACAAAGTATTCACTGCAATATTAGACACAAATCAATGTCTTAAATAAATCTTTGCCTGATGCAGATCTTATTAGCCAGCTTATTAAAGATATTGTGTCACAAGCTAAATGACAAAAAATTTCACATCTGCTGCATGTGTCAATTGCAAGACTAATTAGTATAACACTCATCTTAGAAAATTTACTGTAACATCAGGTAAATCAGTTACACTGCTGAAATGTTACACAGCAAAACCTTTGCACAATTTCCAAACATCAGCATCTCAGTGCTCAGCATGCAGTTACCTTAATGTTAACACCACAGTATGTGAAGCCTTTTTCCAGCACCAATATCCACATCAGCCTGTCCTGAAAGCGGCACAAGTAATGTGATCCAGGCAGAGAGAGACCTAGACAAGAAAAAAAACCAAACAAAAACTACATATTACCTTTTCTACATGCCAACATAAGAATTCAACTGCAAACTCAAAATATTTCTGCATCAACATCACAATCATTTAGCTAAGTAGCACCTTAGAATCTTGAAGAAACTGGCTGCGAAGCTGGATCTTGAAATTGCAGTGTTAGCTTTGAAAAAGCTGTGGAAAATTGGGAAACCTCACACAACTGCAGGACTACTTTATTCAGTCCGGACCAGAGTTAAACAACTCCACCCTCAATTCCCTTTGCAGAGATGACTTTCATGATTAAAGATAATTTTTGGCTGCATTTCCAACCACACAGTTCCCACTGATGTTCTCTGGAGACCTCAAATCCTTCTGACTGAGAATGCCTTAAAGAATGATGATATAGCACAAGAGTTTCTTAATGGGCCAATTTGCTGTGGAATAGGAAGTTTATTTGTTATCAGAGAAATAAAAATATAACTGAACTGGAATTTGAAAATCAGGTCCTGGACAACATCAAATTAGTACTCAAAAAAACCCCAAACAGGTACTTTTCCTCTTTTTTACCTACTTCACAAAAAGAGCAATGCCAAATTTCCTAAGAACGAGTGGTCATAGTGTATTTGAACTACAGCCTAATGTCAATCCTCCTACCATAATGGTTCTGTTCTTAAGCGTATTTGCTGCCAGTTTATGACCAGCTTCTACTGTCACTCACGTCTGGTGACCACTCACTTACACTCACTTACTTAATTTTAGTTTTAAAATGTTGTAAGATGAAATCAGTGAAACCAACCATTAAGCTGTAGTTAAAATTTAAGTAACCTTTTCTATCCCACTGAGCTAATTAAGTGCATTTTCTTGTTAACATTTTGCAAAGTTTTTAATTCCTTTCTTGCTAGCTGTTAAAGCTACTAAAACTCCTTTACACAGAAAAAATGATGGGTTTAAATTAGTGACACACAAAGTGGTACTGCTTCCTTTTGAACTCAACTGAGAACACCACAGTTTTTCTTGCTTGAAGACATTCATTCACAGATTTTCACATTAAAGAAGAGACTTTTTACCCCTCAAGACTACTGTTTTAAATTATTTATTCTGAGGCATATATGCCACCACAGTCATGATGGGAATGGGGAAAAAAATCCTATTAAAATATGTATAGGTATAAAATAGATAGACATGAGAAATATATAACATATATATATGATAGCTATATATTATAATAATGTAATAAATACATCTACTGCACATATAAAACATAGATGGACTAATGCAGCAGACAAACTGAAGTATCCTTCTTTAGAGAAAAAAGACTTCCCAGTTTTATTTAGTACCTCCCTCTAGCCAGTGATGAAAGTGCAGCAAATGTTTCCTAGTAAAGCACCTGGATATATTCTTCAGAAAAACATGATTAAGGTTAACTTCCACTGCCTTCTAATATTAGGCCATTTTTTCTAGCCATAAGCCATTTTCTAAGAGGCTTATGTAAATATTTGCCTCTTGTCTAAGGGCTACAATCTTTTGATTATTTAGGTTACACAAAGGCTGTTTCTCAAGAAAATGACCTTGCAATTTTAAAACAGTTACTCTCTCTCCAGCTGGGAAAAAGACTGGGCATTTCTTCACCTCTGTCTCTGTAATTCTATGAAAACCCCATCACAGTGCCTTTCACAGGCTGTAAACCCACAAGTGCTGCTACAGTCCTACCCCAACTGCCTGCATAAGATACGATATTAAGTCTTATCAATGAGTTCTGCTCCCAGCTGTTTACTGGTAGCTACGCTACATCATGTATTTCACAAACATCCAGTCAATATTCACCACAGCCAATTAACACAGCCAAATTAGCATAAGTCACCTTCTGGATGCTGAGTAATGGGTTTGATGCAGAGACAGACAGACCTAGACAGCCAGTCTGACACACACCCTTCTCTATGCTGTCTGGCTAAAGAACTCGATTTACTGCCTCCAGTTAGGTGGGATGAATGTATTCCATCCTTTTTGTTCAGTGCAGAAAGATTAGGATTGATACTGTTTCATCACCATTTAGTCTCTCCTTAAAGGAACAAACCAGAGTTATTTTTTTACAGGATTGTAACAAGTAGAGATCAGAGAACCCTTATGGTTGGAAAAGACCTCCCAGATTATCAAGCCCAGCCTTTGACTGAATACCACCATGTCCATGAAACCGTATCACAAACTGCTACATCTACTTGTTTCTTGAATGCTCCCAGGGATAGTGACTCCACCACTTCCCAGGGGAGCCTGCTCCAATGCTTAACCAACCCTCTGTTCCATGAAGAAATATTTCCCAATATCCAACCTGAACCTCCCCTGCTGCAACTTGTGGCCGTTCCCTCTTGCCCTATAGTTGGTTGTACAAGAAGTATAAAAGTAACCACTTTTTCCTCAACTGAGCAATCCCTGAATATCAGATTTAACCCACACTGTGAAACACCGTTTCCAACTACAGATTCTCCTGTTCTCCAGCAAAACCATGTTTCCTGAAATACTCAGCTACCTAATTCCAGCGCTGCCTGTACCTACCCAGGCCGCCCGCCGCCAGCGCGGACTGCAGCGCTCCGGCCAGGCTGGGCACGAGCTGCCGGTAGTAGACGGTGTCGGAGCACACGCAGGCGGTGCTGCCCACGGGGCCGGGCCAGCTCCGCAGCGGCCTGGGGAAGCCCACCAGGAACACGGGCAGCGTGAAGAGCGGCAGCAGGGGCGAGGAAAGCAGCGCGGAGACGGCGACCAGGCCCAGCAGGACGGGGAAGAAGGCGACGTTGAGCGCGATCAGGGTGGCGCTTGATTTGCGGCGCTGCTTCTTCTCTGTCCACGACGTCAGGAGGATGGCGATGGCAAAGTGCAGCTTGGAGATGAACTGGAACAGCCGATCCCGCAGGAGGCCAACCTGCAGGAGACAGGCAGGAAGCGCGCTGTATGCAGCATATTCAGCACAGCTACAGTAACTTTAACAAAATTACATTGCTTGGTGGTAGAAAATATCTTAGTACCCAGTTTTTAGCTTCTATCTGCTGGGTCCTGGGCTCTGTAATTCTCCAATAGGAGAGGGCAAGGAAACACAGACTTCAGGTAACAACTATCTGCTTAATTTTACATTATGACCATTACCAGCAAGAGTTTGATTCCTGTATCAAGGCTCCTGTTCCACCAGAGGTCTGGATTAAACACCAACATTTGTGCTGCTGACACAACCACCATGTCTAGTAAGGCATTTTCTGTATTCTGCCAGACCTAAAATAGAGATATGTTAGAAATACCTTAAAAAATATATCTATTTATCTCTGCTTTCATGACCTAGAATATTTCTTCTAGGTTGCCTTGGTACTCAAGTCATGTAGAAGAGCACTTCTAAGGCTAACATATTTAAAATTCAAATTACCATCCTAAATATCCTTGTGAATCCAATGGAAACAGACACGGAATGCAGACTTTGTAGTGAATGGTCAAGTGACAGGAACGCTATCATAGCGAACGGAGATACTGCAATTGAAATAAAAGAATCATTGACCTCCTTCCAAAAACATAACGAAAGTCTACAGAGGTAAGCAGTCGTATTGCAGGATGGAAATCCTAGCATAAAAAGAGAAACCTTCAACATCACAAACTCCTCTTTGTATTACACTCCCAGGATATTGAACAATTTATTTGCACTAATGGCCCAGGACAACAAATATTTACATCAATGCTTAGTTCTTACTTGCTATTAGTTCTTTTGTCCTTTATTTGTTTCTCCAAGAGAATACTCAAAAAAAAATAAACATGGAATAGCAGTCATCAATCTACTTTCCCAAACTGATGCTTCTTTACAAAATTAAATAATTTAAATCAATTTTTTATTCCCTTGAAGTAGATGCATTTGTCTCTAACCTACCAGAAAGGAGGCTGTTCCCTGTTGGGGTTTTAGGAGCTCTCCTGGTTTTTTTTTTCAAACCAAGACACTCCCTTTCCTAGCAAGCTGTAAGAACCAAATATTTAGTCAGCTTGAACACTTTCAACTCATTTTGTTTCCAAGTACCTTCAAAAAGATCTATAAGAGACACCTTTTCAAAAGTGGGTACTGCAGTTATAACTAAAACCCTTTAAAACGCCCTGCTTTCTCAGCTGGGCTTTTAAAAGGCTCAATTTTTTAGGTTCACCCCTAAAAAAGAAATAAATAAAATCACTTTCAAATATTCTGGACCAGTAACTTTGACCTCAACGCACAATTTAACAAGACATCAACAAATATTTCCAGCCATTTGGTTTCCCTTGGTTCATTCACAGAATCTTGCACACACAGTAATTCTAGAGTTTCAATCTCCCTACAAGCATCATCTAACAAACAACAGACAGTGGTGTATTCCTACCTAGTGTTAGTAAAATCCTCCTGACAACACCAACTTTCATTAGCCTTCTTTGCTTCTCCATGAACACAGCCACAGTCCTGACATCCTTTGGGTAAAAGGGGTTTCGGAAGATTCCAAACAAGTACACTCTCTGAATCTCTCTAAGAATCCACATAATTACAAGCAATAGGATCAGAATGTAACTTGCTATGGCCTGGGGACTGGCTTGGGAAAATGATGAGGAGCCTGCAAATTGATGCAGCAGGCTGGCTTCTGTGAGAGCAAATGTCAACACAGTCACATAGAAAATAAATTCCCTCCACCCAAATTGTATTCTAAGACCTCTGTGCATATTTTTAGATTTGCTGGAGGCTAAATGGCTGATCATGGTGTGTTTGAAGGCAAACCCAATCTCGCTTAGGTTAAGACTCAGTATGAACCCAAATCCAGTCATGAAGAGGATCACACCGAGGGGGCTGGGAATGAAATACGATGCTATTGCTGTTCCAGCAGAAATGAGAAACATTACTAACAACCTGTGAAGGAGAAAATAAAGAAGATTTGCTTGAAAAGAAAAAGGTTATAAACAGTACTGATATATTTTACAATTGTATAAACATTTACTTTGTGTTACTTGACATAGGTGAACCTCCTAGTCCAAACTCCAACAGTTGTTCCATTCCCCAGAGAAAAAGTGCATCAAGCGGGGGCAGAATTCCCATTGCCCACAGGAATGGCAGAAAAAGAAACAGGATGTGCAAGATCTGGTTTGTCTGTTCTAGAATGGGTGCGTTGAGAGCAAACCTGGATAAAAGAAGAAATGGATTTGACTTCTGTGAAGGGAAAAATAACTTCCATTTGGGAAGACTTTCTGTTTAATTACTACAGCAAATCCCAAAGTAAAACCATTACACATTCAACCTACAAAACCTAATGAGTATCTTTCAAAAGGAAAAATAAGGACATACATTTATGCTTAGGGCAGTAACACATTAATTAGAACACCACAACACAGACTAACTTTTCATGTAAAAGGTTTGAAGCCTTCAGATGAATACAGTGATGCAATTATCCCGATTATTTTTGTTACTGTTGTGATAATACACTGAAGAAATACTTGTGCAAAAAAGAAAGGTCCAAAGGCTCCAAGGCCTCAACTGTTAAACAAAAATTGCAAAGTATTTTTTTTTCAGACACACAAAAGCAAAATTTTCTGCAATTTCAAGGCCCAAGATTTAAGCTTTAACACTGGAAGAACTGGCATGTTGCCTGTACACCTACAAATACTACTGTATATTCCTAAAGAGGGTTTATTTTTTATGTAAAAGTGTCAAAATCTTCCTGCAAAACCACAAAGATCAGTATTAGAAATGTGCATAAATTCTAACCCATATGTAGTTCACCAGTTAGACTGACAAGATATTTGGTTTCTCTCTACTTTTTAATAAGTAAGCAAGCCTCAGAGGAATTTTATCAGGAATTTAGACAATGTCTTAATTTTCTCCTCAGGAAATTAAATAGAAGAATTTGGAGTCCAAGATCCACATGTATAATACTCATACCTTACCTGACGCAGCTATTAGGGTAAATCACTAACAAAGACACCTCCCAGTGCAAAACTAGCAAAATCAAACATGCTTTTTTAAAATGTATCTGAAGTACCCCAACCATAAAACATGTACATGTGACAAAGTGATATAAGTATCACCTGACAGGGAGAAAGAGTGCAGAGAGTAAATCTAAAAGCATCTTGTTTTAAGAGCCTGGTATTACAAATACTTTAGCTAAGACACTTATCTAAAAAACAGAAATGTGACTCTCCTAATTTGTAGACTGACACAGCTCTTTTGTATTGCAAAAGCATTTAAAAATCCAAGTTCAAAATCCATATAACAAAGCCACAGCAATATTCACATTTGCTTACCCATTCATTAAAACCAAATTCAGAGGTGGTGTTTTTTTGTTTTGTCTGTTGTATAAAAGCCTCTGCTATCACTTTACAGAGCTTACATTAGAAAGTATTCCAGGATGAAATCTCGACATAAATCCAGTAATCCTGAAGCTTGCAGTGTTTAGATCTATGATTCCACGTCAGGAACATGTGTTTTCAAAACACATCCTTTAAAAGGACATAAATGCAAATGCTCCAATACAAAACTATGAAAAATGACATGGTAGAAAACACGTAAAACTATCTCTTACTTACAAACTGCTCTTCCTACTTTACGTGGAAGGCTATAAAAATTTAAGAACCTTTTATGCACAACATAGAACCTCAGTTTTTACCATATATGCATCAATCTTCTTTCTTTGAAGTTACTACAGTTGATTAAAATCTCAAAATAAATTTTCCTGGGAAGACCAATTTAACCTTTCCCATCAAAAATACACAGAATAACCATCACTTTAAGTAGCAAAACGCATTATTATGTTTACCTGTGTGCAAGATCCACTGCAATAAAGACAAAAATGTAGAAAGGTCTCATCAGAGCAGTGATTTCATAAGTATCCAGTGCCTGGAAAGTGGCTGTTTCGGTAGCTGTGTTTATGATTAACGAATACTCTCCTATACATATGGTCACCCATCCAAACACAAAGATCACAACAGTTCCTCCAATGTTGCTATATAACAAGGTTATTCTGTTTGGCAGCAAATACCAGGTTCCCAGCCCACACAACACCCCTGCCAGAAGGGAATGGAATACAGTGTTGATTATATACTTCTTGCCAGGAATAATAAATTTTACTGTCTCTGAACCTACACAGCTGGAAAATTCAAACTCATCTTCATCTGTCAGGGTATTCTGAATTTGCATTCTTTCTACAGTCACTGTTTTCTGCTTTGCATAGAGGTTTGTCATCTGAAGAGCAAGTGCAGTAACAAACATGAGTCCTCCCGACAGCGCTGCGGTGCAGTAGTCCTTCATCACTCCCAGCTGGTACAAGAGTGTTCCCACTCCTCCCCAAACCCATGGTGTCAGGAAAAGGATGATCTGGTTCACATAGATGTAAGGAGGGGCACAGTAGCCTAATTTGAACCGGGGACCTCCCAGCACAGTCTGAGGGAAGCGCTTCAAGAAGAACTCCTGTTTGTAGTCATTGAGCAGGGGTACATCTGGCCCCATCCTCGTGGCTCAGGAACACTGCCTGGGGATCATCTTTCCTGTGAGAGAACAGAAAGGAATATACAGACACATTACTGATTCTGGAACTCAGAACCAAGGGAATTCTTGTCTCTTCTTTTTATGTACCAAGTTACAGTGGAATTCTGACACGTTGCTGTTAGAATTTCCTAGAATACAACTACTTAGCAAACATCTATTTTAAAACGTGAACACATTCTTTCATCTGAAGGTTGCAAATAAAAATATATAACCTGTTCTTGGGAGATGATAAAACCAACTCATCTCCAGAGCAGAACACCTTCCTAAAACTGATATTTTCCCCACCTGATCTGATTCCAATCACACCTTGCCACAGACCTCCCATTCCAAATAATCCTGTTAAGGATCTCTGTATACAAACAGAAAGGTCAGTGATTTCAGTGAACAGCCACCCAAGTGCAAGGACACAGGCACACAGGGGTCCCTGTAAAAAATCAAAGCTTTATGGAATAAAGCTTTTTCTACATAAATATGTTAAAGAATATAAGTAGAAGTACTACAAATTGTTTCCCACATTGGTACTGCCCTTCCTACACAGCCCAGTTGCAGGACAGGATCTCACTGTAATGAGCACTACAATAAAATAAACAGTTCACTTTTTGCTTCTTAAAACTTATAAAATAAAAGAATAAACACAATACTTGTGAGTTGTCACAGAAGCAGCACATACATTCTTCTTTATGCCAATAGAGAAAGCTGAAAGAAAAGGAAAAAAGATACCTGTAGCCATTTACAATAACCCATCAAATAGAAATAGGTGCAAATACTCATTTAGAGAGGATCAGGCAATGTAGAAACAATGAATGTAAGGTGGCAACTATGATATTCAAATATAATTCTATGCTACTAATCATGAAAGCAAGAATCTATGAGTGACAGGTAGAAATACTCAAGCTAAGAAACAGGGTGAAAAAACCAGCACAAAAAAAGTAGTGCCAAACCATGTCATTAATAATAATTCTAAAAGAGATGGTGTGCCTTAGGAGATGTGCAAGGACTGAAATTCTGACTTTCTTCCACTGAACCTGCAGGATCTGATGAACACCTATTGCCATCGCTGCTGAGACATTAAAAATTAAACACTTGGCTGCCACAGTCCTCAAACTACTGTGGATCCCTTTCTCCTACAATACCAAACATTTCTGAGCCCTTCTGAGAACCATTCACCCCTTTTATTTAAACAGGTATCAGTCACTTGACTGTAGGTAGATGTTGGTCATTAGAGAATGAAGTTGGAAACAGTGCAAATGAGATTTTTTGCATTATCACCACTGAAAAATTGCATTCTGCATCTGCTAAGTCAACACATTCCACCATGGAAAGCAGGCCCCCACAGGCTCTGTAACGACTCTTTATGTAGGCTGTGGATTTTAATTTTTTTTGATAAAATATTGAAAACACAGGTTTTTTGGTCATGCTATTTCAAGCTGCTGAAAGTTTCTTAAAAGTAAGGAGAAGGCAGCAGTCAGTCCTACTGGAACTAATGGAAAAGACACATGTT
This sequence comes from Corvus moneduloides, assembly GCF_009650955.1. NCBI lineage: Eukaryota > Metazoa > Chordata > Aves > Passeriformes > Corvidae > Corvus > Corvus moneduloides. The sequence goes on along the minus strand of NC_045481.1, from coordinate 5,297,987 downwards.
GACAATGGAGAGGGGAATTCATCCCAGTCAGCTCAGGAATTTAAAAATGTAACAATGACACACCCAAGTAAAACCAAATTTCAAATGTAATTAAAAAGTATCACAATTCAGTCAATCTTCTTTAGAAAAATAAGCACTGTTTAGAGGGTACATGGGTGTGGAGCTTAAGTTGCTGGGATAGTTACATGCAGTAGAAGATTCACAGGCATTGAAATCATAGAAGCTGAATTTAAAAAAAACCACATAGAACCAATAGGTGCACAGTTTTCCTTGAAAAACAGTTTTTGGGCAGCTGTGTTTTTCTCCTCTGAGAAGGGCTATTTTTGTTTCAAGTTCCAGTCTGCATTTGTGTTTGTCAGTTTATATTGCTAACCAAATGTTAACAAAACATTCCTCTTACAGTTTCTGTGTAAACAATAGGCATCTTTGTGTGAGACACAAGAATCTACGCACATAAACAATATAGTTCCACTTGGCTCTGCTCCAAAACGAGCCATAAAAAGAGGTGAATTTATTCATAAACGAAAATCCCAAGGCTGAAGCTCACTAACTATGGAAACTCTTCCCTCTGCTACGCTCCTGGCTTCCAAATAGTCAGGTAGCACATCAGGACTTCAAAGAGGGACTCGTACATGTTGTATTCCTGTGCAAAGCCCTAGCAACAAGGCTCCACACATTTGTGAGTGTTTATAGGACCTGGCTTCAATACACATTCCTGACATACAGGCCTGGCCCCACTTTGACAACTTGCCTGGATACCCAAACAACCCCGAGCACAACAGTCTGTCATCACCAGAGGGGATCCGTGCCACTTGGACACTATCACAGCAAGGATGGAAAAAGGGCTTAAACACCATAAAGTCACTTCACAAGTTTTCGCTGCAATAACTTCTTTATGCGCTTATTATGAAGGGAAACAAAGCAAACCTTGCCACAAATTCAGGCAGGAATTCACAGGAGAGCACGAATTTTTGTCTATGAACACCATCCTTCATGTGGGCTGATGTTAGATTAGCTCAGTTTGGTTTGCTTTTCTATTTAGCAGATCACAGAGTATGTGTACAGCTTTCTGCCACCGAAGCAGCTGAAACACATAGGGCTCAAAAATTCTTACCTCGGCGGTCTTACAGGTGTTTTCACGTGAGGATAAGTAAGGGTTACACAGCTTGTAACCTTGCTAGCACAGGCTGGAGGAACAGGTGGGAGGTGAAGGGGAGGCTGTGGCATCCCCTGTCCCACCAAATCCAGATGCACCCCGTGCCCACCTGTGTGCCCGGACACCTGATTAAAGATTCCCTGGATGAACATCCATGGCTAAAGACCCCACAGTGCTGCAGGCCAGATTCCAGCCAGGAGCCAGGCAAAGCAGGCTGGGGGCCACTGCTCAGCAGCGCTGATGCCATTCCCCAGGGAGACCAGGGACACAGCATTTTGGCACAACACACCCCATCCAGTTAGGGGATGAGCACCCCGGGATCACCTTCGGGAAGGGTCGCAGGCCGCCTCCTCCCGAGGCAGCTCTGCCCCTGACCCGCCTGAGCCACCACGCTTCCCACCCACCCACCTACCTCCCCTCACCTCTTCTGCAGGCACTGAATAAAAACACCCAACACCAAGCGACTACAAAAAACACCTCTGCAGTCTCCGCAGGGGAAGGGCCAGGGGGCAACCCCCCGGCAAGGAGCCTCGTTGGGGAGGGCACCTACCTGTGGCCCGGGCTCGGAGCGGGGAAGGGGCCGGCAGAGCACACGGCCGAGCCGCCGGTGGGAGAAAGCGGAGGAGGAGGATGGCGCACCGCTCCCGTTCTCCGCCCGCCCCTTTTTCCCGCCCCTCAGCCACGGCCGCCATTTTGCCCGCCTGCGGCAGGCGGCGGGACGCGCTGCCTGCGGGAAATGGCTCCGGCGAGCTCCGCGCTCGGGCTGCTCCCGGCGCCTCCTCGGCGGGTCGGTACCGGAGCGCTGAGGGGCCGTGGCGCTCCCGCTCCCTCACGGCGGGCAGGGCCCCGCCGCCCCGCAGCAAACCAGAATCCATCCGGGTGGAAAAGACCTCTGGCATCGCCGAGCCCAACCCATGACCGAACACCGCCGTGCCAGCAGGACCATGACACTGAGCGCCACAGCCGGTCTTTGCTTCAGCACCTCCAGGGACCGTGACTCCACCGCTTCCGTGGGCAGCCAATTCCAGTGTCTAATCACCTTTCCCTAATGTCCAGCTGCCTCCCCTGGTACATCTTAAGACTGTCCTCTTATCCTGTCCCTTGCTCCCTGGAAGCAGAGCCCGGCCCCCATCTGGCTTCAACCTCCTGTCAGGGAGTTGTAGAGAGCAAGAAGGTCCACAGCATTCTGACATAATACCAAAATACCCCCTAAGAGTTCCCTGAATCTTGAATATTAATGGCTTTTATGTGCTGTCTAATTCAAGACACGAACACTGGTTTTAGCCTCAGGTAAAACCAAATACATTCTGTTTTCTTTGAATAAAGTTGAACATTCAGTGGGAAATTGAAATATAAATCCGAAGAGTGCAATACTACTTACCACTTCAAATTACACCCATTAAACATTGAGAATGTTTAACAGATTCAGCACACATAGTATAATTTATATCTAATAATACTAAAATGTATAATTCAGTGTATTAACACCAGGGCACGCATGTCTACCTTAATACCTGTTAGAACAATCACCATGTAAATAATTAGAAACAGTTATATCCATTTTAATCTGAATAACTAATTTAACACACAAGCATGTGCTTGGAGTTTTAGATAGACAAAGGTTTCACTGTAAGCAGTTCTCACCAGAAGCATCATAACCTTTTCATAGGTCTGTTAATCTTTATTCTTCAGAGATAATAAAAAGGCAGTTAGATTGGGGAATCCAGTGTAAAACCTTGGAAGCACCACCAAAGGAAAATGCTCATATATCTTTACTAAATTTCTTTTAAATGTAGTTCAGTGGCACAGATGATTCCAGCCTCTTGGAAGATAAATGCTGGTATTTAAGGAAAAAAAAAAAGGTTTTTTTCAGTATCCTTGATCTAATATTTTTTCGCCTGTCTTTCAAATGTATCTGTTGCAATCCTATTAAAATTATTTATGTCTTGTAGGTATTCCAAGGTAAATAGCATCTCTGTGCAATTCCCTAAAGGTTGGTAGCAGGTATTTACTTTTTGGTTGTCAAGTTTCATCCTGTCCCAGTCTCCCAATTCAGTTACAACTTTGTAAAGATGATGATTCTCTTCCGGAATATTTAAATCATAAATAACAACAGCGAGGTGAGGGAAGCAGACACTGGATTTATTTCTTTGCAAGCTCTGCCACTTGTGTTCCAAAACTCAGAGGAAACGTCTTCAAAACTCAGAGAAATCATTTCCTGTATTTTCACTCTTGCTCAAAAGAATAAATCAGAATTTCAGTCAGTGAAAACTCCAAGCTACTGGTGAAGGGAGCATAGTAATTTATTTCTCTTAAGAGTTCTAAGAATTTTCTTGGTCATATAAAATAAGATAAAATCTGCTAACAGAGTAAACTGTTCCAGGTAAATTCTGCTGACCTCCAGCTGTCTTTTTCTGATTATCACACAATATATAGCTGGAAACGTGAGCTATCTCATTGAATTTAACAGGACTCTGGATCCTGTTAAAATTACAATACACATAAACTATTTCCAGATTTGGGACTTAGGTTTTGGCTTGCTTAATTTTAGCTTATGAAAAGTCTGTTAGTCCTGACTCCCTGAATAATAATATGAATATTTCCATATTTTTAACATTTACTTTGTTTAAAGTGATGCAGGTGCAAATATTCTTCTTACTGACCTTTCTTCTCTGTGAAGATGAACCAAAAAAGTGATTTCTGTTTGGAAATGCATCTTTGTGTGCAGCTATAAGGGTGGGAGAAACAGATGCTTTCTTGCAGTTATTGATTATTAAGAAAGAGAGAGCTCATAGGAAATTATTTTTTTTTAAGAGATTTAGTTCTAGATTAAAAAAAAAAAAGTTTCGTTTCAAATTAGACTATGGAATTGTTTATTCTCTTTTTCCTGATGCCCAAGTAATTATTGTTTTATTGCAATCCACAGGCTGGCATTCCCAAAGGGAAAGATGTCAGAGTGAAATCTGACTCCTTGTTTTACTCGATCTATTTGTCCTGCATCCTACAGGGGACTCGTCCTGTGTCTGTCTGTGTAGGTTTCTGGGAACCATGTGTGCTGGATGTGTGTTATCCATGACTGTTTTCCTATGGCTCCCTTGGAAGTAATGCCTTTTGACAACGTGGCCGTAGGCTGGCGGAAAAACACACGGAGGAGCTCACTTCTTTCTGGGTGACTTTATCCCTTTAAAATAAACTTTAGGAAAAGGTACTCCATTCCTACATGTGGAAGATGTGAATGTTTTCCCAAAGGGAAAGGATTTTGGTGACATTCCTGAGCAACCATTAAGAATTCAAGGGTAACATCCGTGTAATGAGTTTTAGCAACTTGAAGTATCAGCTCCCATTCAGGTGCCCTTCCTGTGTGGCAGCTAAACATACGCTGCAAGTAATTTCAGTATTCCTACCTGGCTATTTTTTACAACATTAAAACATGAAAGTATTTCTCATCAATTTAAGTTTGTGTATAACGTGGTTTGGATTTTATGAGAGCTATATTCTTCAGATGAGGGATAAAACACTGAGTTTGCACATTTCCGTTTAATTTGTGTAGGATATTCTTAAAATTGGGAGCTTTGGGCTGAATTGTATTTTTGTTGTTTAACATAGTAATGTTTTCCTTCTTTTCCCTTTGCATTTCAAGCTGAAAACATCTTGATTATGGACGCAATTCTAGTTAAATATTCTATGTTTTGGGAAAGACTCACTTCTCTTGGAAGTCTCTTTCAATTGCTGTGTTTTGAGAATCTGTCACTGATCTGAGGAGAAAGGGACAGAGAGAGAATTACAAATAGCAAATTTGTGTACTGCTGGAATTGTAAGTGACAACCCAGGATTGACTGTGGGATATTCTGCATCTTTAGTTTGACAGGGTGCAACAGTCCTGTGGCCATGCAGCCTTCGCAGTTGTCATTTATACCCCAGTCTGTGGCCACTCGGATGTTGTGGATATAAACAGAGACAGATCATGTGGGAGACTCTCCGCTCCAATGACACACAACTTCTTACAGCTGGAGCTAGAGGACACTTCGTAGCTTCCAGTGGAGTAGGAATGTTTGTATCACCTACGAGGCAGCGTGTCCTGTGTCCTTGAGCACTTCACCCAATTAAAAATGGTCAAATACACACTTGCTACTTGTCAAAAGTTGGCTCAGGTCACCACTGTCCGGCATCCAGCTTCTCAAAGACTTAAAAAAATACTCTTGACCAAGAAAATTCAGAGATGAGAGTGCAACATTTGGGCTTTGTGCGATATTGGGAATGAAGTAGGTGTCTCTGGAGGGAGTTGGATGCTCATTAATTGGAGAGCTTCCACGTTGGTCATTAGGAAACATCTCTCTAGAAGCAGATCTGAGCTGCTGGTTTGTGATTGTGCAAAAAGTGCCTTGATCCACTCAGAACTGGGGTGTCCCTGGCTGGGCTGGTACCTGCTTAAGGAGGAATAAAAGCAGTGGTCTGGTGTCAGGAACTGCCTTGTTGAGGGGGGCTAGGGGCCCACCCCAAGAGGAAGGAGGTCAAGGACCTTCTTAGCTCAATCTGCCGCTCCTAAAAGATGTTCTTACCATGAGACTATGGACATGAGGCTACAGAAGAGCCACTACCAGCTATTCTAGTGAAATCCAACTGGAGAAGGAGCCTGATCCTATCACTCAATCACATTTCCCTTGTGTGCCCAACTTAAAGTATTAGTTAGTCCTTACCTATTGTTTCTAATTGTGTCTTCAAAAAAGCAGGCCAGGGAGGGAAGATCTCAGTGTAAAGACTCTCCTGTGAAATTCCCACGATATCGAGGAGTTCAGCCATGATTCCTTGGTATACACCAGAATCACCTCTTGCCCCTACAGCACTACAGACTATTAGATTCCACATGGAGAAGGGATTCCCTGCCAGCCACCCAAATACTCCTCAGGAGCAAAGCTGGACCTTCACAGCTCTTTTGGGTGGCAATATTGAATTGTATCTTAGACAGCAATGTTTTGGGTAAACTGGTTGCTATTGTCGGGAGCCATGGGCACACCTCTGAGCCAGGTCTGTCCTAAGCAGTAAAACAGTATATAGAGAGACAGAAATGGTAAAGTCCTGTGCTGTGCTGTTGTGCAGCACACTGCAATACTGTTAATTAATCTTGGTTAGTTTGATGTCCAGTTTTTCTGACATGGGTTTTGATCTAATCTTGCAGAATTCTAAAACTCTGCCTTTTTTCTTTTTATGTGCAAGTACATTTAGAAGAGATTTTCATAATTTCTTTGTGTCCAGCTTCTCTAATAAGGTTGGACAGATTCTCACAGTTTCTTTTGCTAATATGATTCCTGGCAAATAGAGCAGAAGGTTCAGGAGAACAAAAGAAGTGATCTAATTTTAGTAATGGTGCAGACTGAGTCTGTCATTTTTCTCTCTCTTTTATCCTGCTACCCTTTCTGAATGTCAGAACCTCTCCCAGCACTGCCTCTTTTCAGTTTGAATTGAATTCTTGTTCCTCGTCAAGGACTGGGCATGATGAGTTTTTAGATACTCCTCTGAACAGACACTGAGTATTTGAGAAGCTGATCAGTGAAATTCTGACTTGTCACAGGTAATTTGCTAAGAATGAACCACTTCCACTGAAGCTTTTTTGCAGATTAGAAACTCTCATATCTGAAATTTCACTTAATATGTATGTCATATTTCTATTCTCCATTTTAGATCTTAAATTGAAGTGTGAGTCTATTGCAGTGTAAAGACAGTAAAGGAATTTGGTTTCTGAAAGACAAAGAAGGTTGCATTTAGTGCAATAGATCTGCTCAGTTTGTGAGGTGCTCAGACCTTGATCCAGTGAAGGTCTTTAGCTTGTGCATAGTTCAAGTGTGAGAATTTCCATAGAAGCCTTAACATAAAACGTATTCTGTCAAAGGCAATGGAAATACAAGCATGTTTTAAATTAAATATATGCTTACAAACTTTGCTAGATTTGGATCTTGCAGAATTGTTCTTGTGAACAGTAATTATACTTGTCTTAGTCAGCCTTTATGCTTGTGCTCCTGTTTTGGATGTGAGAAATAAACAGGCTGTGTATGCAATTGGGAGGATGGCAATTATAGACATCTGATGTGCAGAACTGGACAAGAAAGCAAAGAGTAAAGAATAACATGGTTTGAAGTGAAAATTGCTTAAGCTGTAACAAAATGCAGAGGACGTCCTTTGTTGGATGTTTATTGATTGTGCTACAAAAACACCAGTGTGATTAGGAATAAATTATAGTTCAACATTTGGAGACATAGTACATAACAAAATGAAAAATAAAGCCAGCCTAAAGATTAATTTTGTTCCTGAGCAAGTCTATGTAATTAACCATGGCAAACATGATTAAAAATGTGCAATCATTTTTCAAAATAAATAATTCCTCAGCATCTAGCTCCAGTTTGTTTCATTTCATGTCATCTATATAGAAGGGGGCAGACAAGCATTGCAACTGAATCTGTGAAACAAGCCTTATGATGCTTGATGTAACAGACCACACTGCTAGATCTAAAAAGGGGATTTGGAATACGCTGGATGTACTTTAAAATAGTATTTTCATCTGCCTTTGCAGATGAAATAATTACGTATACCTTCTTCCCTAACTTACATGATGGACTTAAAAACTAGGCTGAACGATTTTGAGATGTGAGGAATGTTGCTTCTCAGTTTGTGTCTTTCGGAATTATGTTTACATTGCTTTTTCTGAAATTATCAGGCCTGAAAAAAAAAAGAAAGCTTAAATTTATTCCAGGAACTGGACCTTAAAAGAGCCCTCTGCCAAAAGGGCAAAGCTGGCAATGAAATCTCCCTTATCACAATCAAACAGCTCATCATGTAACCAGGAAATGAAAGGGAAGGACCATTCTTTCTCCGTTCCTGTTTTCCATCCATGAAGAAGCATGAAGTTCCACCAAGAAGCTCAGCTGCCAGCCTGCTCCTTCAGCAGTGCTCAATCTTGCTTATCCCTTACCTCTTCCTGCTCTGGTGCCTGGCTGTTACTCCCACTCCACCTACAGCCATAGAATAGGACAGTATTTCTGCTGAAATGAATGTTCATGAAATACTTCTCCAGGGGCTGGGTGGAAGACTAGAAATGAACAGGGGGATCTGGGGGCTGCTGACAGTTTTTCCCAGAGTATGAGAAGGCCAGCTCTTCCAGGCCTCTCTGTTGGGTGCTCTGGAACCATCTCCGTAGTTCCTTCCTTGTGCCACTTGTTTGCCACAAGGTGATTTTCTGGCTGGGCTAAGGCATCCGTACCCTTTTTGGTGCAGCAGATCTGGTGGCGCAGGCTCAATCCCCATTTCAGCCGGCCCCTCCCACTGCTATCACATGCAGCTCTTATCAGGGTGCTACTACTGTGGCTAACGAAGTCGAGGTTTCTCGAGGCACATCAAGAAATCTGGCACCCAGCCCTCGGCTAGAGCTCAGATTCTGCAACAATAATGTTTATGTTGGCAGGCCATCGAACAGAAACTTGCGTCCTCTCCAGCTGACTGGTGTGATTCTAGCAATTAATTCAACTTTTCCAGTCGCAGAAGTTTGTTGATACAGCTTGTGGCTCTTCCTGTGTCCAAACACATCAGTAACTTGGAAAAAAAACTGGCTTGGCAGTCACAGAATCACAGAAGTGTTGAGGTTGGAAGGGACCTTTGGAGGTTGTCTAGTCAAGCCCTGCTCGCAGCAGAATCAACGTACATCAGGTTTCTCAGGGCTGTGTCCTCTCAGATTTTGAGTATCTCCAAGGATGGAGACTCCACAACAACTCTGGGCAACCTTTTCAAGTGTTTGATTTCCTTCCCAGTATAAACTTCTCATATTTAAATGGAGTTTCCTCTATTGCAATGCATGTCCATTGCATTGCTTGTCCTCTCACTGGGTACCACAGAGAAGAGTTGGTCTCTGTGTTCTAATTCCTTCCCACCATGGGCTTATATACATTGATATAATTGTCTGACCTTCCCCAGACTGAACAGTCCCAGCTCCTTCAGTCTTCAGATTCTTTTTGGTGGTGCCCAGCAACAGGACAAGGAGCAATGTCCATAAACTAAAACATAAGAAGTTTAACCTCAACATGAGGAAGAACTTCTTACATTGATGGTGGCAGAACACTGGAACAAGCTGCCCAGGAAGGTCATGGATTCTCCCTCTCTGGAGATATTCCCAACCCACCTGGACACCTTCCTGTGTCACCCGCTCCAGGTGGCCCTGCCTTAGCAGTGGGGTTGGGCTTGATGATTTTCAGAGGTCCCTTCAACCTGAGTTATTCTGTGGTTCTGTGACTTTGCAATTCTCTGACTTGACGTTGAGGAGGTTGCTGTTTGCCATTTGGAAGTGTTTATAAATAAATGCTTGGGATAGAGCTAGAGGGATGGAAATTGAAGTATCTGAGGTTCCCACAAAACCCACACATCATTTTTTAACTCATGGCCCTCACACCTGTAAGACTTAATTATCATCCTGAGCTCTAGTGGCCGTCAGAAGTCTGAAAAGAGGACAAAACCAATCGATACGAGGAGTACCTGTGTAAATCTATACAGAAACAAGAAACTGCAGTTATTTAATTCTCTGTGTTGTAATGTGAGTCCTAAAATGTTGTATTTGTAGCACTTCTGTTTAAATGACAGCAGTGCTGCCCCAAAATAAACATCTGTAAATGGAATCCTCTTGGTCATGAATGAACCACTTGTTTTCTGTACTTTTATATGACTGAAATTCGTGGTTTCCTTTGTATGCTGGGGTTTTTTTCTGCATGGTTGTTCTTTCGAACAACAAGACCTCCCCATCTCTGCCCTCAGCTTACCAATGGTGAGAATGTAGAGCGTCCATCTGGTTTCCTGAGTACAGAGGATACAGCGAAATGCTGGTTGTGAAATGTCACTGACTGGAATTGCTATAAGATTGCCAAATGTCCTGAATATGTCCAATTTGTTCTTTGCCTTTATCATGTTGCACGCTATTTTGCGGTAGAAGGACCTAAAGCCTAATAGAACTGAATTCCTGTTTTTTTCCTTTGCTTTTGCCTTTCACGTGGGACAGTCATTGATTCACAACATGGATTTACAGCCATTAGTGAAATTTGATACTTTGTGCTATATCTTGAATCCAGACTTTCCCGTCTATATTGGATGGCTCAGACAATGCACTGAAGACATTGAGAGCACAATCCTGGTTTCTGGAAAGTCAGTATGGAAGATACCTTTGTGCTGCCTGTATTTTCAAGCGTTTGGAGATCAGGAAAATCCAGGCCTGTTCTTTCATCCACACTGAGGAATTTAAGCACATTCAGAACTCTCTAGCTACCTTTCTTTACCCAAACTCACTGAGTAATTTTTAACATTAACATAGTTTACTTTTTTTGTTTTACTTCTCCAGTTTGAAATGTCTTTGTTTTCTTTCAGGTTTTATACTGCAAAGTTATCAATAGCACCAAAAATTAGATTTGTCAAGAAAATGTGCAACTAGAATAACACCATTATAAAGGCGATGTAGCAGGGAAAAGAAGTAGAAATGTTGCTAAAATTAATTTCTGATTTTTACAATTAATCTGCTCACTCCTAATTTGACTGTTGGAGCAGGTTGGGGTAGAGGGTCTTCATGGCATGGTATTATGGATCATTTTGTGTTCATGGAGATTAGGGCAGCAGATTTTAACCCCTCAACTCCATTCCTTGTGTGGATGGATGTAGCCCAGTGCTTTGCCTGGGGCTGCCTTGCTCTCTGCATTCCCAGCAGGTGAAGTGCGCTGTGCTTCCTCTTCAGAATGCTTCAGTTTGGAGGGTGGAAAAATGGCTTTGAGTTTAAGATACTGGACTGAGATGCATCCAGGCTAAAATAGTAAAAAATTGTTTTCTTTAAACAAATGTGATTTCTTGTGACCTTCAGTAAATCTGCTAACTTCAGCTTTCCCCCTGCAAATCAGGTACTGTCTGACTAAGTTGGTTGGATACCGGGTGGTAGGAGGGAAAACATAATTATTTATGAAAAAAACCCAAATCCTGCTTCATGGACAGAGCTCATCCCTTATAAGTAGGTCAGAGTTGTTTTGGAAAGCATGGCTACAGTCACACAGCATGTAATAGGCCCTGTTAACGTTTCACACTTCCTCCCTCCCCTTTTAAAACTTCCATTTTGGAGTCAGATGAGTCACTACAATATGTTTTTTTCCCCTCTGCAGTTCGTACATTGTCCCGGCATCTTGGCAGCAGCGCTGGGAAGCTGCGCTGGTGAATCCAGGTCCCCCGGTCTCCGAAGGAAGCACCCCTGAACGGGTCCCTGGGATTAGGCAGGAAGCAGAGGTTTTAATGAAGTAGACTCCATTCTTCCAAGGGGTGAAGGGAGGTAAGGGAAGCTCCTGTTGCTTATGTGATTATTGCTAATTACTGTAATTGAACATCCTCATGACAGGAATATTTGGTGCCTGAGGTAAAGCTTGTTTGCTTCCATTCCTTTTTTTCAACTGGCTCGTGGTGCCCTCTCGAGGTTGGAGAGCAGCCCTTTTTATTCCCTTTTTTACGGCAGCTGCAACACGAACTAGAAACACAGACCCTGGTGAGGAAGCTGAAAAATTGCTGTCCGCTGTGGAAAAAAAAATAAAGTTGCTATAAATCCATGCAAAATCAGTGGAGGTTTTTATTGCCATCTATAAAAGCATACCAGTCTCTTTGTTTCCATCTTTTCCATGAGATCAAGCACTTGAAAGGACACAGAAAGAACAGGGGATGCTCCTTTGCAGTGCCCCGAGGCCACAAAGGTGCATTTCCCTGGAGCATGAGCCAGCAGATCATACAAGGTTAAAGACTATTTCCATGAAGGAAGGGAGCATATTTCCCACGACGTGCTCTTGTGCCCTTGAGGCAAAGCACAAAATGCATCAGGAAATGCTGACGTGTTTGGATATTAATGTGGATTAGGAAACTTGATACATGAGGAAAGCTGACCCTAGGGCTCAAGTCAAACAGAGGGAATTCTTCTTGTGAGGGAGGTCTGTGGATGAGGTGCTGGTCCCTCCTGGCCGGAGGAACCCAAATGTGGATGTCATCACCACATCACTGTGAAGGACTGCAAACTGTTGATTTCTTTTTAAATGTGACTATTAGATGTGTGGTCTTGAAATACATCTTTCCAGGTGGCAGGAGATTGTCCTTCCAAAAATGCTTCATCTTAAATTCCTCAAGGAGAAAGGACTGGTGATACACTGGGTCTTGAAAAGGCAGTGAATTAATTAGCTTCGGCCTGGGCTGGGATAGAATTGATGCTGAATGTTTGGGGCAAGGACATCCAGTTTGAGAGATGAGCAAACTATGGTGCTGATTTATTTAAAATACTCTTTTTCTAAGCATCTCTGCTATTCATAGATAACTTTTGATGGGGATAAATGTAAACAAATGCTGAACAATGTGCTGGATCTGAAGGCATAAATCCTCTCCACAGAGCTGCAAATTGAAGATTCAAGGCTGTGGTTGTGTTGAAAAGGGACGTTTGGGCTCAACAAGGAGTAAGATGTTAATAAAACCTTTGTTCACTGTTACAATAGGGAACAGCTAAGTGTGGTTTGGGGTTTCTGCCAAGTTAACCCTGACTTACTCCCATTGCCTCAAATACCACTAAGAAACCTCTTAACATCTTATTAAAGAACAAAAACCAGTCAATACTCTTCATTTTAAATATGGTATTTAAAGAAAAAGCTTTCATTTTTAAAACATCATTTATTTCCTTTCTCTGTTGCTAGACTAGGGGCTTTGAAGAAATTTCACATTTTATGTGGCATTTATTTTCTTGTTGCAGAGAAAAAAAAATTAACTTAAACGGTCTGAAACTAGCACAGTCTTTAATATTAATGGAGTTTTATTTTCTTTAAGGTGAAATTTCAAGTGCTCTGAGTCAGCCCAAATACATGCTAACCTGGCTTGTTTTATTATTTCCTTCCCTGTGGTCTGTTGGGCTCTGTCCATCTGTGGTTTCTCCCCCTGTTGTTGTCAGCTCCTTGAGGCAGGAACCATGAGCAGCACATTCAGACCCAGGACTGGAGAGAATTGCTGTGGCAATTGGAATAATAACAACAAAAAGCCACGGAAAAATAAGACAATGTTAAATAATTATTTCCACTTTTTATTTCTCCAGCAAAGAAGGGCAAAAGGGAGCTGGCTTCTGTCTGCAGTCCTGCCTTTCATTTGCAACTGTGTGTTAAGGAATCAGAAGCCTTTCAAAACATGGTTTTGTAAACTTTGGGTGAGTATGAGGTGGAGGGAGGTGTTGGTTTAGGGGCATCTCCACGAGGACCTGATGGTGGTATGATGACATTATAGTATTATCTTGACAAAAGGGAAGAAGTGAAGGAGAGAGGTGTCAGGTGTGCCTGGGTACCCTCTATCAGGTCAGGATGTCTGAAGCATCAGGGTCACACAGGTCCCGTGGTGTGTAAAATCAGGCTGGCAGAATATGTTGGAGTGACAATCACATTCCCTCCTGCTCTCATACTTTCCTCTGCTCTCCTCTGTGCTGCCCCATCATCTGAGGAAAGGTGGCATCTTTATTCTGGTAGAATTAACTAATCAAACTATCCTGTTGGTGATTTCAATTATGAATGTTCCCTCCCATTCCTAAAATGTTTTCACTTGTTTTCTTGGCAGGACCTTGAGGATCTCTCCTGAGATGCTCACATAGATATGCACAGAATGAATAGTTTATCTCCACCTCCTGCTGACTTCCATGAATAATTTGATGTAAAAAGCTAAGTTGGACTTCTGCTGTGTCGGGTAACTTGGGAATACCAGCTTCTAATATTCCAGCCACAGATAGAAACAGTTTTAGAGGACAAAGTGGCCTCTCTGGATTCCACTTATTTCAAATACCTGACCTTTCCCTCCTTCCCTAACCAGGCTCCTTTGGGCTTCCCAAAAAATGAGGGAGGCTCTAGGGGCTTCCAGCTGACAGAACATCCCTTGTGAATGAAAGCTCTTTATGTAGACAGAGAAGACATAGTGGGACATACAACCATGATTTTTACAGTTTCTTGTTTGCCTCCCCAGCTGTATACCAGAAAATCCTGTAGTCACTCCTGAAGTTCAGCAGCTCATTTTATGGAGTGCATTTTGCTGCCCAGCCTCACTGAAGGCAAACAGAATTGCTTATCTGAGTAATGTCACACGTGTGCCTAAATGATTGCAAGAGATTGAAAGGAACTGGGAGTAGAAATAATAGCACTACTTCATCTCTCACAGAGCACCGCCAACAAAATAATGAAGCCATGTGAATAAAGAACCAACATAATAATCAAGCTCTAACCATTTTTGGAAAATTAGCACTTCTTCCATAACAGTCATGGCTGCTGGGAAAATGGTGCAAAATATTAACTGTCAGGTTAAGCACACCTTAATCAACATGTGCCAAGTCCAACTGATGTGTCCTCAAACCTGTTACTTAAGTACTTGTCAAGGCCCATTAAATACACAAAATTTTAAAGCCTAATAGCATAAAACACATAAATAACATAAAAGAGCCGTAATGGTTGAATGGGTGGGTGTTTAGCCCTTCTTGATTTAAAACAGGGAAGTGAAAAATGTTGGGGCCCTTGAAGGTGATTTTGAAGACGAGAAAGTGACTGTGCTACACAAACAGCAATCAGAGACAATTAAGAGAGCTGGGACAAGTGCCTCATTCTCCCTGCAGACTGCATGGGAAATTGCACTTTACATTTCAGTCTCATTGCATTTTCAAATAGGGCCCCCAGCTATGTAATTTTTCAAGTCCAACTCAAATCAAAAGATATTGGTTAAAATCTTCCTATTACTCCAGAAGTGAAAGGAATGATTGTCTATGCTGATGAGCCTGGAAGATTGTCTTGGAAAGAATTTGACAGTTTTGTCTCCTGGTCTCATTATAATGTTATTACTGCCCCTGAAGAAGGCTGACAGAGGCTGAATGCCAGCATGAGCACGAGGGTAGTTGAGGATGGCTCTGTGCTCCTGCAGATTTTGTGTTGTTTCTCTGCAGAAACAGCAGAGGAACTGCTCTATGCTGTGCATGTGTTTTCTCTTAAAGCTTAGTCTGATGAGGAATCTCAGCAAGACCCTATGTTAACAATAGAACAGAACACACTAGCAAGCTCAAAAAAACCCTCATAAAAATGGAAAGAATTAAAATAGGGAAATTTGGAAATAGTTATCCATGTCTAGTTATAACCCTGTCCATATACAGAAAGCACAACCCACCAGCGATACTTTTAAAAGAGCTTTCTGTTAAGCATGGGAAGTGTTCCAGTATATGATCCAGAAATTTCCTGAAGTTCTGAGGTGGTCCCACTTTTTGCAGCCTTCTCCCGATAGATGGGAATACAATGAGCTTGCAGAGCTGTTGTAGCTGTTTTGGTTTGCCACAAAAGTGATGGTACCTGGGAATGAGCCCTGCCCTTGTCCCTGGCTCCTTAGAGGGACCCAGTGCTGGCCCAGCTGCTGCTGCTGCTCAGGCACAGGTTGGAGTGCAGAGGGAAGCAGGAGGACCCCACATCTGTCTGACTGCCCTGGTGGTGCCCAACAAACCTTCCCTTAACCAGCCCTGACGCCTCTGCTCGCTGTCATGGAAGCTGTGAAATTGAGGAGCTCTGGTGCAACCATAGAAGTGGTGCAAGCTTTGCCTTAGAAAAATTTTCCCATGGATGTATCTGTGTCAATCTCATCTTACTGTTTTCTTTGCACAGGGCACTATTTTCTCTTAAAGATTTTAACTTAAGCTCCAAATAAGATGCTCCCCTTCCCCTGTTCCCCTCTGGTGTCAAAGGGATGAAGGCAGAGACTCTGGGTTGAGATAACAATTTACTGAAAACTTACAGCAATGGGATGAGAAACAAACAGCAACAGCAACAATATTTAAAAAATGGTGTGTATGAAAGGGTGATTTACACGCAAAGGGTGCTCCATTACCTCAGTGCAATTCCACGTGCCACTGAGACAAAGACAAAATAGCAGATGTTTCCACAGCCCGGGAGTTCCTTCAACACAGGGAGCTTTCTCCAGGCCTGTGATTTAAACTTTTATGTTTCACTATATAGCAATTGTCTGAGAGATAAATTACAGTTACAGTGACAATCTGGCTCTTGCTGTCCTCAATCCAGAACATAAACTACTCAGATCTCAGAAAAAAAAAGCAATGCTTTGTTGCCTTGTAATGGTTGTAGAGCAAATAAGCCCACTGAAATTAAGAGGAATTTTTAAAGGAAATAGCCTGCTTCTGAACCAGGGATTTTAGAAGTAATTATGAATTCTGATGGCCCCAAGAGGAAGCCTTTCACAGCGTGGGGTCAGAAAGCACCTCCAGCAAGATCATTTGCATATGGAACTATGCAAAAGAAAGAAAAATACTGCAAAAGCATGTTCTCTGTACCCCGAACTTTATCCCAGTCCCCAGAACTGCAATGGATAATGTCTCTAGTAGAAATTAATTTATTTTGGTGGGACTTCCTTGGAGCACAGTACTGCTCAAATGATGTTTGCAAATTTGGGTCCTGACCTGCTTGTTTTAAACGAGCTTTAGCAAAATTACATTTAGGGCAAGTTCTTGTCACAATAACACCAAGGGGAGTTTTGTGATTGAGTTTTCGTGCTATACAACAGTTACGTTTTTTCACACATTCATGGACCTCAAGTATATAGCTCCTAGGTGGAAGAAATGCATTTATGTACATAAAAAATGATGCATATAAGAATACAATGCTGATTATTTTATTTTCACTGGTAGCTGTATGGCTCCGCATCAATATCGCTCTGTTGTTTTCTGAAACAGAGCCGAAAGGCCAACGGGAGTGATACACCAACCTGAGATAGCAGTCTAGCAAGGAAGGCAATGCTGTCACTGCAGAGGGACTTGGAACAGAAGAAGTGACACTTGCAGTTACTGAGGCTGTCAGTCCAAATCCGTGTTGTTTTGGTACCCTGGATAAAGATCTGGCCAACTTAAGAGCTGGCGACATGCCATGCAGACAGATGGACACAGTGGTGAGCAACAGAGACTGTGCCGGAGCATGAAGTGGGGGTTCTGAAGGCAGCATTCCTAGCTGGGAGACTCCAAACAGCTGGCCAGCCTGAATTTTTTAAAAACAATTCATGTTTTAGGAAATGCTGCAGTTTGTTTTGTTCTAGATGATGTTACACACTGAACAAACCGGAGATAGAGAGAGGTATTGTTATTTAATGTTCGTAATATGGCCTGAGCTGCACAAAGAGAAGGAAGTGAAAAGGGGGCATTCCCTCTGAGCCCTGGAGAGAGTGAGGATGAGAAATGAGAATAGAATTTCCCTGTGTGTTTCTGTGGCAGGGCAAAACAGATCCCACACAATTCTAGGCAGAGCAGCGGAGGGAGTGTCAAAGCTGCATGTTGGTAGTGGGGAGGAGAAATCTCAGCTTGGATTCAGAAGCTGGAATTCATCATAAACTCCCACTTCAGCCTTCCTCTCCCAAGAAGATCAGTGTCCAGTTAGAGGCCCAAGGGGACAATTCTTTTCTTGGGGAAAGGGTAGACATAGGATAACTTGAATTTTTATTACAAACTGAAAGCCAAAGGTGAAAATCAGATACCAGTGCATTTCTTTTTTTTTTAATAATATAGTTTAAAGGAGCTAATCTGAATTTAAATATCTAGGTTTAAGCAGTTTATATCCTTGCACTACAAATGTTAAACAGTTAAATTAAATTATTCAAGTGTAACTAAAAATTGGGTTGCTCTATTGGAATTTGAATGGATGGTCCTCACATGCATCAGCATCCCTTTGTCTTACAATATTTCATCCTTTCTGTTTGCAAAAGGGGAAGAGTTTTCCCAGGCAGATACTTTATCTGGACTGCACCATATTATGTTTTCGAACAATCAGTCCAAACTGCAGGTCAAACACCTCTTCTATTCCATTTTCTGTAACTGAGTCCTTCTTTATTTCAAATTCCTGGGTTGCCTCATGTCTTTTTGCCAGTGTGATGCATATTGGGCAATCGGGTCATTCCAGGTTGCTCTTGTTTGTGTTACTCTTGTGAACTCAGTTTAAGTTTAATCCTGAGAATCACAGACATAAAAGGCCAACACCAAAAAAAAAAAAAAAAAAGAAAAAGAAAAAGAAAAAGATGATGCATCCAATGCAGTCAATATCATGTCCAGTCACAGAGTTAGAAGGGGACAGGATGAGTGAAGAGACTGATGAAGGGCAAAAGCTTCTAGTTTTTGGAATTGGTTTAGGTTTGATAAATTAGAAGACTATTATGAAGTAAGAGCACTGATTTATTGCTGGGTTCATCTCTTTGGGGCAACCCTTCTAGTGCCATCTCAGGACATTCCTCCATATTCCCTGGCCACTATAGTTCCCCCATAAAGGTAACATGCACAAAGGCTAGGTGGTGGTGTTGTATTCAGGATGTTTGGATCACCAGAGGCCCAAGACCACAGCTATCAGCAGAGACATTATCTAACTGTTGGCCTTATCTTGGCTGCAAAGATCAAGCACAGACCATTGTGCACCACAAGCAGAGACGACAAAGCCACCACCATGACCCCAGCTCTAAGTCGATGTTACAAAGGAGTGGATCAGGATTTAAGTCCACCTCGGTTTTTTTAAGGTCACTGATTCTCTTTAAAGAAACAAAATAACACACAGACTTGTGTGCACACAAACACACACACTTAATAATTAAAAGAATTAACACAGGAATTAGATTGTGTTGCAAACCAAGAGACTGTTGTTAACTGGAAATTTGCCATATGCTCTCCAACACTAGACACAAAGAAGAACCATTTTACCACTTAAACCTCTTTTTTGCTGTAGAATTGGAATGCCCAGTGCTGTCAATTGGCTCGTTTAAAGAGCATTAATATTTGTTGTGGGGTCTGTATATCAAGGATATCAAGGTTACTTAGAAGAAGTTTTTGGGAACTCTTTCTCTCAGGCTGCTGAGCTTTTATTTTGAGGAGAAAGTAACATAAATAATAAAACACAGAGGTGCCAGTGGGCTTAGTGTAAAGAAGACTTGGAGGTTTATATTTCTTTCCCTTTTTTTTTTTAAACAGTCCAATTATGTACCACGTAGCAGCAACTGGGCTAACACCAGCCATATGATGGAATAGCTTGTAATCTGGTTGTGGGTCTAATTCCATGAGACAGACTCCAAGTAGATGAGTTTTAAATCTCCTTAGAATTAAGAAGGGTTTGGCAACCAAATTAATTGTTTTGGAAAAATCCTGCTTTATGGATCATGAAGAGGATAAAAAAGGAAAAAACATGTCATCTGTAGTGGTTAGTCAGATGTTCTTTTGGAGTTACAACGATTTCCTCTCTAATTCCTCTTCTTGTTGACATTCCCGTTAAAAGAATAATGAGCACGATGTTCGTTGCCTTAGCGCTGCTCATCCCTGTGTACATTACGAAATCTTTGCATTAAGCCACCCAAATGGATTGACTCATACCGTGAGGCAGAGACTGAAAAAACAACTGCACTCAGCTGTGAGCACGCATAAAAGGCGCGTATAAACTGATACAAGCGGCGATAATCGCCGGGACCCTGTACAGGAGTTTGTTTGAAAGCAGTGCTGGTGGGGCCCAGGCAGCTGGAAGAGTGCCTCCCTCTGCTTTAGCAGGGCTGAATTATTTTAAGTCTTTGGCTTGTTAATATTGATGCAGCTACCCTTTTACCGGGGAGGTTGTGATGCTTTGGAAAAATGTGTTCTATGCATTATTAACACCATGTTTAAATAATGAGAGACAATTAAACGATCGCTGGGTGATAGTTTCCCAGGTGTATTCCTGTTTTATATATTTTGTCGATCTATACTGTATTCTCACAGAGGCTGTGTTAATTACCCCGTGCTTTTACAGTATTTTGGTAAAAGTAGGTGTGCAAATAAAGGTATTATTATTTCACAGGTGGCATAAAAGCAGCTTCATTAAGGAGCTTGGTACTGATAGTCCTTTAATACGGAAAGCCAGGAGATGATTCTTCACATGGTACATTAAACAGTGAAATATGCCAATTTTGACTTGATTTCTATGCTGCTTAACTACCCCACATTCATTTGCTTCAGCTTTAAGCCCTTCCATTCTCGTATTCTCTAGCCCTGGTTACAGAATTGCAGCTTGCTTTTCACCTATCTCCTAACAGTTTAAACGTGGATGTCTGGGTCCAGCCCATTGTTCCAATTGTATATAGTTTAAAAAGCTCTGCAGTATTTTACTCTTTCCATTATATCTTGGCTTCCCTGAGCGCTCTGCTCGCTGCATTTTGCTTGTACTGGCTCTGTTTTCTAAACCCATTTATGGCTTTTTTTTCTGTACACACTTGTTCATTGGGGAGCTTAAATTGACTTCTCTCCATTCTGTTTCCTTAACTAAAAACGCACCATTAAGGTTGATTGAAGTCTTTTGAAAACACTTCATAAAAAATGAAAGGCCACAAGAAATTAGGCTACCAGTGTTTGCAAATACCTGTTTCCAGCCAAATTGGTGGGAAGGAATAAGAACTGAAATTTAAAAATGCTACTGATATGTATTTGGCTGCTGGTTATTTTTATAAGAATTAAAAAAGTGTGTGTAAAACATTTTGAGTAATAAAATACTGAGACTTTAACAAAATGTGCCAGAGAGTCGCTTGTTGTTGCAGAAAACCTTTTCCCCAAAAAAACATCAGGCACAATTCTGAGGACAGAAAATGACAGAATGAGCAGAGGTATCTGGATCAGTTGTTTTCATGATTTTCTGTTTTAAGAAACATCTTTTAATTGTTTCTCTTCAGAGAGTACTGAAAACTCTTTAAGAGTAACATTTGAACCATGGAATAATATATCTATCAGGAATAGGAGGAGTTATTAATAAATTGCTTTATAAATGGGGAAAAAAGTTTAATTAAATCAGTGAAACTTTGAGTGCCTTTCAGAACAAAAACATCTGTGCAGAGGTTGAGGATATTAAGTATGTTTTACATTATGTACACGTATCCTTAATGAACAAAGCAGCCTCATTTCACAAATCCCCCACCAGGAATCAGGGAAGTCATTCTGAGCAGCGTGCTGAATTGTCAAGGAAACTTTTATGGACATATGGAAATGCATCTGCTTTAAAAAGAGAAATATCAAGAGGGATTTGCACAAAGTTAAAAGCAAAGCAAGTGCTTTAGAATCAAAAGTGATTACATTGAAAATGGCAGCTTGCTTGTCAGAGCAGCTGAAACGGCTCCTCACCAAACAAAATACTAATCATTCCAGCTGTTTCCAGGCTCTCCTAATACTGCTGCTTATCGTTAAAAAAGATGTACTTTATAGAAATGTGGAAAGCTCTGAAAGAAAAATCATTTGATTTTGGTTTATTTTTAGATTTTTTTTCAGACAGCTGCCAAACATATTTTATTTACAAGACGTATTGCTTCTATGGCTTTTTCTCTTTTTCAGAAATATAAATATTCATTCTGACAGTCATCTCACTAAGTGGAGACATCTAAAATGCAGAAGACTTTCAGTATAAGACTTACGTTGCAGAATAGGAGCAAAAATCTGCATAGGGTGAGTTTTACAGTTTTAATAGAGTTTTGGTTTTTTTAAAAACAACCTTAATATGGAAAAAACCCACACCTTTTGAGCCCCAAAATCAAACTCAGGTTTGAATTCAGGATCAAACAAAGTCATAAATTACAGCTGTTCCCAGACTTTGCCCTTAATAATATGATGAATTTAAGACTTTTTTCCTTTTTGTTTTATAAAGGCAATGGAATCAACCTGCCAGGCCTTGGCTGCAGTGGTGTTTGAAGGTGTACGTGAGCACAGACTGCAGACTGCATCCCATGCTTTAAGAATTCTCCCCTTAATGGAGGAAGAGAGCAGTGAGATCAACAAGCAAAGTAGCTGAGTACAAGGAGGTCATGCAGCAGCACTGAGTTCTGCTGCAAAGCTACAAGGAAACCCTGTCAGCTTCCATCCCATTAAACGAGCCAGGAGCTATGTGTTGGACTCACTGGGACTACCAGCAAACCCCTCCCAAGCTGTCTGCTGGCTCTTGCTCACATCCTCTATCAATTATTCAGTTCCTTTTATGCAAATAATGTTTCATGGAAGCAATAGAGATTCATAATGGGGAGAAGAGTAACATCCATTTAGGAGAATTAAATGGTAGATGAAAAGCGTGACACTTTGCAGGCAAAAGCTATTGAAGTGGTGCAGTACCAGGACTCTTCAAATGCATGCACAGACAGGGAGAGTCAAAGTTTTGGTTGCTTTTTTTTGACAATCAGCTCTATAGAAGATTAAGTAAGGTGGGAATAGACACACACTGCAGCATCCCCAGTTCTGCCCAGGGGACAGAGAAATGAGGCCTCTGTAGCAGACCTGTCGGTGCTCTGCAGCAGACCTGTCGGTGCTCTGCAGGCTCTAAGCTCTCATTTTGTGTCTTACAGAGGATCTGTGCAGCAAGCCAGGATGCCAGTGTGTCTGTACTACAGAGAGGCTTCACTGCTCTTTAGAGTCAGGAGTCACAGAAACCAAGGGCCTTTCCTGCGTTCTTTTATCAGGCAAAACATTGGTTTCAAAGCATAGATGGGATCAAAACTCTGCTGTAGCCCCATTACACTTCACAGGGCCAAACTCAGTCCTACTTCCTTCTGAGATTCTTCCCACAGAAGAGATTGGTGAGTAAATGCAGACAATCCTGGGCGCATCCAGCCAAAGAACCGACCGTGCCTCTGTTGCAAGCCTTTAAATCCTTGTCTGGGATTTTACTTGAAGGTTTATCCCTTGTCTTGTCAGTCAGCTCATGGTGGTTTTCCTGCTGAACTGTCTGTGGGCTGTTTGGCCACTTATGTCTGGGTCTGCACTGTCAAGTTTGGAAGTGGTGGTACCCCACTAATGCTGCCACACTGCAAAGGCTGTGGTGGAGCTGCCTGTCCTGAACACAAACAGATCAGTGGTGGTGAGAACACATCTGTCATCCTGGGTGCTCCAACATCAGTTAAAGAATCTTATAATAATGTTGAATTTTGTACCAGAAAACCAGTGTTTGATAAGGCAGAAGCACAGAAATAGGACCATAGCCTCAAGGCTTCTGTCGGTGTCCTGTTGCCCTTTGCTGCACTGCTACTCTTTGTGTGCAGGGAGTGTGAATCAAAAGCAAACAAAATGTTATTAAAACACAGAATCATAGAACCATTTAGGTTGAAAAGACCTTTAAAGCCATCAAGTCCAGCCATTAACCCAGCTCTGTCAAGTCCACCATGTCCCTTCTTTCAATCTTTCAGCTTAATTTGGGAGACAACAGCCAACTGCTAAGAAAGTTCTCACATCTTCTGAATTTCCTGGAACACACATGCAAGATCCAGCGTTGTATCTGTGTCTTCTAGATATAAAGACATCTCTTCTAAAAGCTTTGTAATGCAAGTGCCCTGTATATTTATGGTGCTTCAGCATTTAACTATCTTTAATGACACTGTTTTTCAAAATGGAAATTTTTTGCTAAACCGGGAGAGACAGAAAGTGTGTTTTAATGGAGTGCAGTTAGCCTCCAAAAGCGAAAGAGGCTTCCATTATAAAATTCTGCACTTAAAGGAGCCCTGGCTATAGGCAGAGATGGAAAATTGAAAGAGTATTATGCATGATAGATAAGTTCAAGAGAATTAAAGCATAGATAAATTCAGAGAATCAAAAAGAAGCCAAGCTTCTTTACAGGAGGTACAGGTGTACTTCTGATTTTTTTGGGCTTTTGCAGCCCAAGGAGATGGAAGCTCTTCCCCTGTAACAGGCAGTGCTCTCCCTCTCAGGAGGAGGCAGCAGGCCATTGAAACTCCGTGACCTCGGGAAACTTTGGCTGCCTTAAGGCACAGGATAATTCTACTCAAGATGATACAAGGGTCTTTCTGTAGGGTTCAGAATTACACACAGAGCACAACAGCAAAACGCCACTCTGAGAAATCTCTGCACAGAACTGAACTCACTCAGCCCTTTCCTCTCCCCTTATCCTCCTTAAGGCTGATTGTTAAGTCCTGCCTTAAAATCCAGTTGTTACCTGTGTGGGGCTGGAAGTGCCCTTGACAGAGATCAGTAACACAAAGCCACGGGTACCAAATGCTGCACAAGCAGTTCTACTCTTCTTTTTCCTCCACACGGTATTTTTGAACCTGTTCACTCATAAGGGACTGTATTCTGTTGTTTTTTGTTGTTCCTCTGCTTACTTCAGTGACATTTGTGTTTCTCTCTCCTTCAGGCTCCCTTTAGAGGCACAAACTGTGTTCCCACCCTTCTGGCTCAGAGAACACCTGAAAACTGCTGCATGGTGAGAGCCAGGCAGTGACCTGTGTGATTCAAGTTTTCTGTACCCAAACCAACCCAAAATTTCAAGAATGGGACCTAAATCTTTGATTTATCCCGGTGCAAATCTGTCACAACGCAGCTGAAGTGTGTCAGCGCTTGTTCCCCAGTGCACTCCGAGCATGTATTGGTAGCCCCGATGTGGAAATTCAGCGGTACAACAAAGACACCTCGTGGCTGCCCTGCAAACCACACACAGACAAAGAGCTCGCCAGCCAGGAGGGAGATGTCTGCTCTGGTGGCAATTTTCACACTTACCCCGACGGCTACTTAAAAGTATAGTTAATACCAACCCCTCTTTCATATCAACTCGGAGAAACAAAAAATGATACTAATCAGTTGAATACATTATATTAATAGTGAAGAATAAATAATGTACTTAATAGAAATGTGATATTCGATTCTGAATTAAGCATAGGAACTCAAATTATTAGGTAAAAAAATAACCCTTAAAAATTCTATTCGATAATTTAATTTGATCTGATATGTGAAGTGAATGCTGTGAAAAATTCATCAAGTCTAGAAGTAAGCTCCTGTATTATAGTTCTCTAAAGTCTTCTAAGAACTTTAATTTCATAGTGACATGGTAAATTATCAACATTTGCTTTTAAACTACTTACAATTCTGTTAAAATTCAGCAGGTACATGTTTATAGTTTTTTATACCAGTATCTATTTAAAACCCCTATATAATCCTATATGCGGTACCCCAAACACTTTTTTTTAAAAAAATATAATATGAAAAGTGAAACGTATTTTTTTTAAATAGATAGAATAATAAAGTCCATAATTACATTCAGATGTAGTTTCATTGTTACCCCTGGCATCAGTTCTCACAAACAGATTTGTGAGTAAAGCTCTACAGACACAGTAAGCCCATTTATTTTAACAAAGTGGCAAGTTTGTCTGATTAAACTATTTCTGAACAGCAAAACAAAATCTTGCACAGTGAGTGTACCAGCATAAAACCTTAAGCTAATGTGTACTGATGTTTTATTTCCTTCGTCATCTTTGCATGAAAGTTCATTGTATCATAACCAGTTCAGTAAAAAAGAAGAATAATTAAGTCAGATCATGAAGCTCTTGGAAAGTAGGCCAACCACTAGGTAGTAAATTTGGAGAGATCAGATTCTACCCTCCATTTTTTCTGGTTCAAATCTGAAGAAATCATATTAAATCAGACTTACTATAAACTAAATTCTGAGATTTTATTGATTTTTCTACCAGGGTGAGTGAAAACAAACCAAAGGCATCTCTGAGTCCCACGGGCATTCTGCATATGTGGAAATGGTTGCTTCACTGAATTAAATAATTTCTTTACATAATTGATATTTCATATTCATTATACATTCACGATCACTGTATTAAAATGAAAGTACAAATGCCCAAACGCTCCCTTTGGTAACACCACTTAAGTCTGTGGAAAAATGCTCAGAATAATATTTTTCCCCTAGAATTTCTCTTCTTTTTGCAGTTCTTTTGACCCTTAGGTTTGATTTAGCTGGGGAGGCTAGAAACAACTCCACATTAGACCACAGAAACTTTGTTTTAAAAATATCTATTAATTTAGAGGAGTAATAATTACAATAATACATATTTAATACATTAGTAACATGACATTCAGTCCTACCAGGTACCCCCATGACAAGAACTTTGTTATGTTCCCTTCATGGATGAAAGCAGGAATTTGTTAATTAACTTGGAGTTTTACTGCTAATACAGACAAGCCAAGGTTTCAA
This sequence comes from Corvus moneduloides, assembly GCF_009650955.1. NCBI lineage: Eukaryota > Metazoa > Chordata > Aves > Passeriformes > Corvidae > Corvus > Corvus moneduloides. Next base: position 5,271,785 of record NC_045481.1, on the reverse strand, counting down.
CTTCTACTTCAGTACATCCCTCTACAAGCATCATTAGAACTTTATTTGTTTTAGAAAGAAGAGTCTATTTACAAAGAAGATGAGCGCTGAATTTGCTTCCCTAAAACAGGTGATTCAGGAAAAAAAAGCAGAGGAATGTGCCATTAGCGGCTCATGAGCATCCTGTTGCATCTTTTAGCTCCAACTTAACTTGTTGGTTTCTCTGGTTAATACGAAAGCTTTTAGCCCTGTTCCACTTGTGATACCATGAAACCAGCACTGTACTAGGGCACACCTGTCCTAGAAGTGCACCTGAAGGACCCCCTGAGATAATAACACATTATCTCATTATCCCTCTCCTCTACAGGCAGCTGGTGGATGGAGTGAACTCCAAACCTACTGCCTGGTGCCATCAAAGGATAAAATCCCAACAGTCTTAAAACACAGGTGTTTCCACTTGAGTCCAAATTATCCTTTTAAAATCCTCTTCTATTTTTTGCTAGAATATCCTCTCTGCTGAAATATAATTTACAAACTAAATATTTAAAACCAGACAAAATGAAGTCTGGAAGTTCTTAATATTCAGAAATGCAGACAAATGTGATGCTCCCTTTTAAGTTGGGGACTGTAGAGGAGACTCCAGTTGTAAAACAAAGTTTTTTTGCTTATTAAGCAAGGATCCAGACTCCTTCTGTTGTACATTAAACAGTGCATGCCTCTGTATATTAAAGAGCTCATTACCATCTCTCTAATAGAATGGGAAAATTCAAGCATTTGTTACTTTTTGAAGTACAGTGAGGTGAAACTGTCTTTTAAGAGCTTTGCTTTCCTATGTGGGTTGTTTCTTTTGATCACAGCAAAGGAGAATACACACATTAAACTGTCAAGGGAAATCTATGTGTTATACATAGAATTCACTTGCATTAATTATCTTGCTGTAAATTTAAGTTGCTAATTAAAAGTCATGCACAAGTGTTATGATTAATTAGGTGACACACAAAGTAAGGACAAAAATTCAGTAAATGACACCAAAGAATAAGGGAAAAATGCATGGGTTCATATGGTTTTTGGGGATGGAATGCAACTATAATTTTATCTTAAATGATTACTTTTGTCTTCCTGCTTTGATGCATCAGTGAATCTTCCTTGAAATTCAAAAAATAAGTGCTGATTAAAGACAGATCCAGCAAACAGAAACAATGAAGAGTGTTGATCAACAGCATTCTTGTTTCATTTTTATTTAAGGGTTGCGTGAAGGATTTCTCACTTTTAATAAATTTTAAATAGGAATTAATAAGGAAATATCAGTAACAATTGTAAAATACTAAAAGATGCTACAAATACCATGTCAGTTAAAAAATTTAGGGGAGATAACACTTCAAACAGATCTAGCCACAGTAAGGTAAGATTTGGGCTGTCAAGACACCTGAATAGCTTTATCTCTGACTAAAAAGATGTCATGAGGGGAAAGATTTAAAAAAAGGTCTCAATTGCCCTAAAACATCACTTCATCTGGTGTGGGATGTAATTTGTGTTGCTTATTCAAAAGCAAGCATTTTGTTGTGGTTTTTTTACTGTCTAGGTGCCTTTGTGGTGTTCTTCTAATTTTAGCATGTTGGATTTAATAAAAACCAAAATTAAATTGGAAACACCCAGACACTAAGCATGGAGCTGTAAAGTTACAACAGGCTGAGAGATAAGGGAAGAGATCAAAGAGCACATGTGGCATGTGAGGAAATGCAAACAAAACTCCTGGTAGAGGATGCTTGCTGCAGCAGCTCATCTGCATGACTGAAAAATACACGGTCTCCACCTGTTGGTTTTTTTTTTTAAGTGTGTGAGGATCAATTTATGACATAGGGAAAACTTCATACATGCTGCTTTAGGCCAGAAAAGCCCATGTTTTAAATACCTGAGAGAAGTACCTGTAACAGGATCCTGTGCAGGGAAGGTGGAATGCAGCCCCGTGAAGAGGCCAGCTGAGGTCAAGGCCGGAGGGAATTTAGCTCTGTATAAATCAGTCATGCTGAGTAATGTCACTTCCTCTGGCCCCTGCTTTCTCATCTGCCACATCTGAGTCAGCATGGCCCTTCTTTGTTTAAATGAGGTTTATTTAAAGTGTTTGCCCTCCAGAGGTTTGGTGGTATCAGTCATGTTCCTGTGGAAACTACTCCCATCACCACTGTGCTTATGTAAAACCAGCTGAAGATGGTTATGGAGAAACATCTTTAGTAACAAGCTCTTAATTAGCACTTTTTCATTAGCAAACATAGCATAGAATTTTTGAACATTTTTCTAGCAAAGAAAAATCACAGCTTATACTGTGGTGTGTAAATACAGTAATATATGAAGTATACCTAAGAAAAATGTTTGTTTGGGACTAACATTACATGAAAAGCAACTTTTCAGACTGATTGCAGACTGATGCAGAAGGAATCATCTCACTGGGTTACACATCTGATTTTGAGGAAATCTCTTTAGGTAATAAATATTAATAATCAAGGTGGAAGTGTAAAAGTCTGAGTTCCAGGTTTGTTCATGCCTCTGTTGTGGAGAAACATTTGATATGATAAGTGTTCGTGTAACATTCAATCACGTGCTGGTTCCAGCCTCTGGCTGTCAGTAATAGAAAGATACTGCTGTTTGTATCACAGTTATTATTCATTATATTGTTTACTATAATATTTATAATATTAAAATGTTAATGATAAGTATTTAACCACAGTAACAGCCATACCCTTGCATTTCTGCTTCCACACTTAATACCTTTAATTGCTAAGCAAAACTAGATTTCATGCAGCAGAAAACAAACAAACAAAAAAGCAAAGTCTTGAGTTAGGGTTTGAAAAGGATTAAGCCTGGATTTGGGAGGTGCCAGCTTATTTCAGTTCAACAGCTGGCTCCATTTTATAGTACAGTCATTGCTCTAATTGCAAACCTTTGAATTGTTGTCTAAATGCTTTCTTAGTTGTATCGCAAGTTTTATCAGAAGAAAGAGAGTAAACACATTTTTGGTGGATCTGGAAAATGAGATAAAGAAAATAGAGGAAGGAAAATAATGTTTGAAGAGAAGCGTTTTCACTGCACCCCATCCCAAAAAAACCCCAAAGTGGAAGGAAACCAGGTTGTATGCCCAGATTTTCTGTGTGGCCCTGGTGCAGTTGGCTGGTTCGAGCTGCAGCACTGTGATGCACCAAATGGTTTAGAAGATTAGTTGCTGCTCCTTTGGCTTGCCCAAGAGCTCTTTCCACATGGATGCTTCATAGGTTATTTGTTGTAATTCCCAGGTTCTTAGACTTATCTGTAACACAAAGTGCACATGGATATTATCCCTGCATGGCCTCCCCAGTTGCCAGTCACCAACTACTGCACTCATTCTTCTTTACTTCTTAATTTTTCCTCATCAGAACAATGTTATATCATTTCTTTTCAGTTCCTAGATCATTAAAACTTTAATTTACAGTCTGAAATTGGTTAATAAATTAAAAGGAAAAAAAAAATCAAAAAAACCACAAAGCTTTTGAAAGCACTGAAAGGTTAATTCTTCTGTCAGTGGTTCAGACTGAATCTGAAGATCCATCCAAGGGTGAAGAACTGAGAAAGAGATCTATTTCACCAGAAAACACATTCTCCAGCTCAGGCAAGGTTGTGTAAAAGTTACAGATTTGCAAAATACCCAGGAAAGATTAAATTGTACTTGTTAAAAATGCTCTATATGACCATGCAGTACGTAGCAGGAAGGAGTATAGCTGTGTTAAGTATTCAGAATATTACAGAATCCTAAAATGGTTTGGGTTGGAAGGAACCTTAAAGATTACCTCATTCCAACCTTCTGCCATGGTAGGGACACCTTCCACTATCCCAGGTTGCTCCAAGCCCTGTCCAACCTGGCCTGGAAAACTTCCAGGGATGGGAATGGGTAATGAAGAAGTATAACATGAAGGAGTGTAACTGTGTTAAGTGTCCAGGAATCTGTAATCCTGTTTATTTATGTTTGCTTTCATTTGAGTTATTGAGAAGATGCTCTTGATGTTCATGACCAAGTATAAGATCAGAGCCAAATAAGTGGTAAATGTTTTCATTCAGATTGCCATTTGTTGTTCTGAGAGGATGATGTCTTGGAAAGTTTGTTGGCATTCCAGGAAATCCAGAGTCCCCTGGTGAATTTGCAACTGGAAAATGTTTCATAAGAAAAGAAAAAACTCCCCCAAACAATAAAGATTCTGTATCACAGTCTTTATGATAGAAATATATTTTTGGTTTTGCAGTAATATAAACAATAAAGATTAACTTCTTGTGAGTAAAGAACCGTAAATTATCTCAAATTCAGCAGTGAAAACATTAAAAGAGATTTAATCAATAGCATGAAACAAGAAAGTATTATTATGTACAGAGTGTTCTGGTGTCTACCTACACCAGTACTAAATAAAGTGCCAGCCTACTTTCTGCTGGGAAAATCTCTTTTGAAGCTTAAGATCAAAAGTACTTTTTAAGCTTAAGCAGCACCATACGGTTTCAATTCTTGCTTTCGAACAAGCACTTTAAAAAGCACAACTAAAATGCAACTGACAAACTTGAAAAATCTTTTGTGTTGTTCCACTCGGATGATCTAATAAGAAAATGGCTCAGTTCTGTTGGAGCTAATGAGGTATAACATCTTCACTGAACCTGAATATAAACCAGATCTTTCTCTGAAGATACAGTCTGAACATGCTTCTATTGCTTTCCTCATTCATTCTGCCATGTTTTTATTTAAGTGATGTCCAATGAATAAAAGCATGGGTCAGTTTTGAAATAGAACATTTACACGTGAAACGACTCATTCCAAAAGTGCTTTGAACTCTGTATACAAGCATTGTGGCTTCAAGTGGGAAAATGTGTTTCACTAACTTCTGAAGGCCCTGAGTCTGCAAAGAGAGATGTTAATGCAGCCAGACAGAGGTTGGTGCTAAAACACATTTTCGACAGATGAAGTTCTGAGACAGAACCTGCATGTACATGGATTTTAACCTCCCTGGTTTCAGCAGTGACCTACTGTCAACGTGAAGATTGAGGTTTGGCAAAGCAGTGAAATTGTATCAAATCACAGCATTTGTTCTGGTAGGACCTAGAGGGTAATACCCTGCTAAAGGGCTTTATTTATACAGTAAAGTATTTATGCCAAGAAATTTACACAAGGATGCAATAAAGACATAGGTGTGGGAAGCAAAGGAGTGGGATTTAGTGCATCAAGCAGCATTTGCAGCTCAGCAGTGGTTTAATGTGGTTGAGCGTGGTGACAGCAGCCTGGCAGTAAAAAACTTGAAATAATTGGAGTAGAATATCCTTGTGCTGTACGTGTCCACTGGTAGAGCCTCTTATCATAGAACCATGGAAGCCAAGAATGGTTTGGGTTGAAAGCGACCTTAAAGACCATCTTGTTCCAACCCCCTGCCCTGGGGGTTGGCCTTCCACTATCCCAGGTTCCTCCAAGCCCCATCCAACCTGGCCTGGAACACTGCCAGGGATGGGGCAGCCACAGCTTCACTGGGCACCCTGTGCCAGGGCCTCACCACTCTCACAGTCAAGAATTCCTTCCTCATACCCAATCTAAACCTGCTCTCTTTCAGCTTGTATTTATATCTATAGATACAGATATATCAGCTTCATCAATAAAGCAAAGAGGTGTGAGGAAAAGCTGAACAGGTTGATGAGGATGTGAAAATAAAACTGATTGTACTGATGCTTCTCATCATCCTTAATACTTGTGTTTCAGATGTGTGAAAGAACTGTTTCTGTGCTTCATAAATGCAAAATTGAGACAAAAGGAGAGAATTGGCTTGCAGAGCACAAAGGGGCACCAGACCCTAGATCTCCTCGTTACTCTGTGGATCCTTCTGCGTAAACCAATGTTAAAATGACTACTGCAGGCTTTTGAGCTGGGAGGAAGGAATTCTGTTCATCAAACAAATCTCCAGAGAAGTTTCATGCTGTGATACAAAAAAATACAGGTCTGCTGTGGGACAATGAGCTGTTTCAGTGAGCAGGGTCTTAGTGATAAACGGGGCTACAGAGACAATGACCCTTCTGTTCACAGGAGACACGTGCTGGGCTGGCCTCCTCTCTGACTCCCTGCTGTTGCTGTTATTCTTGTGTTTAGGAAACCTAGCAGTGAATCCTACTAAAAATCCCTGTTCCAGTGAATTTATACTGTAAAAGGAGATGAGGCACACCCAATGAGTACAGACAGACTGACAGACGGGTGAGCACAAGGAGATAATGAGCAATGAAATTGGTCACTGTGACAGTGATCACAGCAGATGCCCAACTGTTGGGAAGCTTTCCTTTGAGGTTCACAATCAGTGAGAATTTCAGGGCAAGGTCTGGAGGAGAGCAACAAGGTCCAGGCAACCCCTTCCGACCAAAAGGAGCAGCAAAGGTTGAAATATGGCAAAAAAGGGATGTTGATGACCAGTAGCAGTGGTCAGCTTATGGGACACAATTGCATCTCAAGGCATGAGGTAGGACACAAGCTCACTCTCAACAAGAAGGATGGGGAAAGGCAGGACTGAACCACAATAATGGAGAGAAGTACTTTGATGAGGAGGACTGCTGAGAGCTGACACAAACCAACAGGCTTGTGTCAAAGCAATAAATGAAGACTATTATCTGTGTTAAAGTACTCCCGGTGGAAAAAAAAAGGGACAAGATAATATCTTTCAAGACAAGGCAATATGTTCTTGTGTTATCAAATTAAAGTTGAAAATAATTATGTGGGTGACTGTCATCAAGAAGATAAACTGGAGTCCCAGTTAATGAGAAAAGATGGACAGGGAAGATTTAAGGGTGAGTATTGTACCTTGAAATTACAGTTTCAAACATTCACACACAATTGCTGTTGAACTGCATTATGTAGTAACATTATGAGGCAAGACAGTAAGTTTCCTCTGAAACTTCTAGGAAAAAAATATCAGATACAGATACCCTGTGCAAGTGTGGGTACTTCTGCTCCTTCTGTTCTTGTTCCATGTGGATATGGTTGCAGGACACTCATGGTTTAACCCCAACCAGAAACTAAATATCACCTGCTGCTGCTCACCTCCCTACTCCATTCCCCTGAGAAATAGGGAAAAAAGGTAAAACCTGTGTGTTGAGATAAGAACACTTTATTAATTGAAATTTTAAAACAATATTATGATAATATTGTTATAATAATTCTAATGACAAGGGAGACAACAAAAAGAGACCAAAAATGAAACCTCAAAAATGAACCTATATCTTTTATTTTTTCTGACTTTACAAACCCTGAGGTTTATATAGAAAGTCTATCTAGAAGGGGGAAAAAAATCTGTTCTAGTGCTGTGATAACTGTGTTAGGCACCCATTATAGATTGCATGAATATTGTCCTTGGTATCTGAATGACATTTATTTTACTTGTTCAAGGGGCTGGTAGGCAGCTCCCATCCTTTCTTCTGCATTTGCTGGCTGTCAAAACACAAGCAATGATCAGTAGTTCTACCAAAGCAAAAGCCACTCATAAGCTTTCTGAATTGCTTGTGTGTTGTTTTGGACCACTTCACTGACAGTGGAGGACAATGTGTTTGATTTCATCTGCCATGTCTACTTAAAATAAAATATCTTCCTAAATAAAATCTGGGCATCTTGAGAAACAAGGCTTAGGTCAATTGTTATGATTGGTATTGCTTATATATGTAATTATGAAGAGTACATATGGATGACTGCAATTTGATTAATCACTGGCACAGATTTCTTAGGAATTATGTCTGTATATTATAAAATAGATGTGTTGAAAAATTACACAAACCTGTTACGTGGAGGTGTAAATATTACATATATGCACTCCCAGTCTGTGGAACATAGGTTAAATCTGCATCTAGACCATGAAAATCAAACAAATAAACCCACTCCTCTGTTCATGGAAGTCTGGGGACATGCAAAGAAAACAGCTGTAAACTGCTTCTTAATTTAGTAAAATACTTATAGAATCATAGAATAGTTTGGGTTGGAAGGGACTATATGGTGACTTCTGTGTGTATTGTCACAACAGTTAAATGACAGTAGGGCAAAATAAATCAATATGCACTGTTCCACTCATCTGCTCGTGAAAGCTTCCTTTCTGCAATGTCTGACCTGTAACTAGGCAGCATGAGCTAACAGATTAATTAGAAAGAGAAAGGAAAACAAGTTCTCATTTTACCTTTGCCTCTTCCTTATGACCCAGCTAATGAAACAATGGGCTTGGGTAAACCAAATTTCCACAAAACCAGTAAATATTGGTGATTGCTGAGCAGGTAGAGGACATGAGATGATAATATTCATACATCACACTCAAAACAATATCCAAAGGGTACATTAATAGGCGGTGTTAATTTGTGTTAAGATGTGCAAATATGTACTGTGAACACTTCACTACACAGGCTTATCTCAAAAAGGCTGCAAAAATTAAGGGCTAATTCAATTTCTGGAGAAAGTGTCAAGAGCATCTGGGGAGTGTTTAACACATTTTTTTGTCCCTGGAGTACCTCATAATTGAGAAAGAAGACAACAGTCGTTAAGAGGAGAGTATCCACTTCTTGGGAAATTGAAAGCAGATAGAATAAATGGAAAAATAAAGAAATGGACAGTAAGAAATAAAAAAAAAAGATGGAAAGAGCAAACACAGAAAAGAGGAAGAGGAGAGGGAGAGACAATTTGAGTGTATATCTATAACAAAAGTAATTTTGAACATATTTCTGTACTGTTACTGACTGAAGATGGTAGAAGCATCAATAAATCTGCAATGAAGTGTAGGTGTTTACTAAATACTATTGTGCTGCCTTTGTGGGGAAAAAAATGTCAATGTTGTACATGTCATACAGTAATAATGAAATAATTTCCATGTCAGTATTGACTTAAATGTTGTTAATTAGCAGCTAAAAAGCTGTGACTCTGAGTAAATCACATTTGCAGAGGCTGGCTGAGAAACATCATGGAATATTTATGTTGACTTACAAAAAATTTGGGAACATCAGCCAGGTTTCAGTGACATTTAAGAAAGGTACATTTTTCTCATTATTTAAGAAAGTAAAGGAGAGGAAGTTGGAAGGTGTTAGAGTGAAAAAAATATTTTCCATCAACAAGAGGGCTGAACAATTTCAGTAACAATTGTTACTGAACAATTATTTAAACGCCAGTCTGTGTAAGGAATGTTCATTTCCCCTGAGGGAACAGACTCACAAAATGAGTACAGAAATTTGTGATTTTGTGATGAATGCCCAGACAGCCCATATCCATGTGTGCTTCTGCCAATGTCTCTTTTCCCCAGAAAATCTGAAAACAAATTCATGTTTTTCCCACCCTCCAGCTGCTGAGCATATGAAAAGAATGAAGGCAAGAAGAGCTGGGTGAAGACTTGAGAAGGATGCACACAACCACTGGGTTCTGCAGGGTTCTCTGAAGCTCTGCCTCTCTTACTTCTGTAAAACTTGACCAATACACAGAGTGAATTCATAGTATGGAGGGAATTCTGCATGGTGACTTTGTGAGACTTGTCTGAGTTGATGAAGCTGAGTTTGATGATGGATGTTGCCTTATACGTGCAGAAATGAGTAAATGAACCCTGACAGGTCCCGGAAGTTTCAGCCCTGAAAAAGTGCATGGATGAGAAATGCAAACTGAAAGGTGATTTGAAAATGCTTTTTAGGACACAGGCAGATTTAACATTGATGGCAAAAAGAAGATGAAGGGAGTATGGCCATCTCCTTCAGAGGATGACGAAAAGAATTTCACTCATGGAATGAGCAAAGGGAAGGAGGGTTAATGGCAGGATGAAGGATTGCTCAGACTACACACAGTGCTGCAGAAGAACTTGGGATGAATATAAAAAACCCCCTTCTTTATGCTCATAAAAGGTGCAGTAATCTGAACTGACTGAACTCATTGATTCTAACAAGGGGTTGTGACTGCCATCAGAACATTATACTGTGTAAGACAGCTGAATTTTCACAGGTCAGGCTCAAGGGACTGAAATACTACCTCAATATATGTCTCACCACTGAATATATATTTCTAAAATTTTGTTGTATGATGCGGTACCAATTTAAGAAGGAAAACAAAATATCCATGGTCAATCTGGTTGGAGATACATGGCCACAATCTCCCAGATCAAACAGCAGAGGGGCAGGTGGTTCCCTTGCTCAGAATGAAATCCTCTGTAGAAAGGTGAAAAATTTCAATGTCTGCCTGGCCCCCCTAGGCAAAGAAGGGTCCAAAATACAGATGATGGCAGCCTGGTATAGTTGGCTGGATGAAGAAATGGCCTAACAAGTTGTTCACAAAGAACTTAGCTAAGAAAAGACAACAAGGTGATGTCCTGCATGCCATGTGTGTGCAAAACAAACAAACAAAACCACCAATGGGTTTCTTCAAGCTCAGAAGAGGTAAAAAAAGGGAGATCCAAAGCTGCTGACACTGAAGGCACCTCCTTCCTCCTCCCTGGAGTACAGGAGAGATAAAAGTATCTTTTAAAAGCTGATGGCACTTGCTTCTTTTGGCATGTCCTTGCTGTCCATAGTCACAAGGCCACCTCTGAGTACAGCTGCCCCCTCTTTGCTACGTGATTTGGGAGCCTTTGTCCAGGCAGTATTGATTCAATCTGACTGTAGCTCAGCCATAATCCATGTAAAAAGGAAACACAGTTAATCAAACAGAGTGTTCCTCTGCTAACACATTAGCAAAACTGCCAGTTACACTTTCCTGATTTGGGAATTTGATCTTTAGAGAGATGATTGGCCAGTTTAAGAAAGTTTGGTGCAATTCACTGATTTTGGGTCAGATTACTGCAACAGTACCGTAAAATGGAAAGAGTGGTTGCAATCAGCTTGGTGATGAGTGATTGCTGTTGTTACAAGGCCCACAAACAACAGGGTATTGAAGGAGATTAAAGACTATTTTCAATCAAAGGAAATTTGTTTATCATTAGTATTATTACAAAAAAAATAGATGACTGTGTTATGAATCCCCCTTGGCACTAGGGAGGAAGATTAAACCGCAGAAAGACATGAGATTGTGGTTCTGTAAATTCACACTGTGGACATTTCTAAACTGGTCTGCAAACACCACATCCACAGCTCTGAATTAAGCCAAAAAGGACAAATATAAGCAGAAACAGGTAAATGTTGATACCAGTCCTGGGTTGCAGTGTATTCTATTACCATCCTCATGAGCTGTTGAAATCAGGTGGGGCAGTGTTCCCTTGCCTCCTCCCCCCAGACTATCTTGCTGTTAATGGCCCATCATTGTCCTGCTGCATGACTCAGAGATAACTCCCTCCAGACTATCTTCTGTTCATGAGCCTCATCAACACTTGGCCTCATGACTTGTTACCCCATTGTGAGATGCTCCACCCAGAGGGAGGAACCAAGCATCCCATCGTGGATATAATCTGGGACTCTGAACACCAGAGACAACCCTTCCACTGGATTTCCAGAGGACAGGAGCTACACAGCCACCACTGGACTTTCTGAGGAACAGCAGACCTTTTTACTACAGGCTCACTGCTTCAGAGGACTGCAGCCACCATTCTACCAGACTGCTACCACCACCCTGCCTAACAGGGTGTCAGGTTGTATCTTGACTCTGTTAGTTTGAACCAGTGTTTTCTTTTACTTTTTTTTCCTTTTCTTTAATTTCCATTAGATTGTTATTCTGACTTGGTGCCTCCCATTGGTTTGTTTTCAAACTAGTACAATACCACGTGTGTATTTTGCCATCTTGGTTGTGAAATGAATTTCTTAGACAGGATCTGACTTTGGACACCTGGCCTCAAGCTTCCTGCAAAGGTAAGGCAGCTGAGGATCCTGTCTATAATCAGTTTGTATGACTGGGACTCCCCTTTTCCCATACTACTGTATGTTAGCAATCACTCTTAAACAGAGAAAGATCACAGAGTCAGCAATCAAAAAAATTCAGATTGTATTGTTGGGGCCCAAATAATCCAGCGTTATATCTTGGTTGTCTGCAGGACAATCACTTTAATAATCAGTACCATTAGGCTGGCTTTGGTGATGACTAAAGAACATTTTTTGGCTGTATTATTTTCCAAAGTATTTATCATACCCTTTATGAATCCCTTCTCTCTGATGTCACAAAACATACATGACACTTGCTAAAGCATTAATTTTCCTGGCAATTTTTCTAAACATGAATCCCCTAATGCACACAGAATGAAATGTTACAGTTAGCAGCAGAAATGTGTTTTCCTCTAGCTATTCTATATTCTAATAGAAAATTGAACTGACAGAGCAGCTTTTAACCTTTTATACTGGGCAGATTAACATGATTTCAGCTGATGGATCAGAACAGGTTAGGATGACCTTGGATCTTCCTCCACTGAGTCTTGTGGCTTTTTCCTAGGTCACTTTCCTGAGGAAACAAGCTAATGTTTATAATAATAATGGGATTATGCTATCTGTATATCTATCTGCTGGCCTTACTGCTAATTTTTAAACCTATTGATGAGTTTTGGACCAATTTGTCAGACCAGCATTTCTTGACTTCCTACAAATTCTGTGAAAATGAGCAGCTGAATTAGAGTTATAAACTGATGATCCCAGTGAAGGAACAGCTGCAATATTGGCTCAGCTAAAATGCCTGGCACTGGAGGATCCAGGACAGACCTGTTGTGATTAATCTGAGAAACCCTGAGAATTCACACCTGATTAAGCACTGGGTAACCCAAAGACAAGGCTGTCTCCTAAACCAAACCAATTTTCCATAGTCCTGCTGCTCATCACTGACTACTTAATTAGTTTATAATTTTAGGTGGTCTTTCAAGGTGAGAGGTGATGCTCAGGTGGTTATTCTCAGTGTTTGCTGGTTTGAAATTAGATGTACTGGCTCTCTCTGTGAAATCTGCTTTTTGTATTGATATTCAGTAGAACTCTGAAATTTTAATCCTGCCTGATCACAAGAAATGGATTGGTGTGGAGGGTTCAATATGCACATGGCAAAGCTCGTTTGGCTTTAGACACGAAATATGCCTAAGCCTCTAAATTTTAGGGCAGGGTATTTTTAGGGTCAGTATTAGAAAGCTGTGTTGCTATATATGTGGTAGAGAATTTATGTTTATAGAATTTGCCAGGAGAATTAATGTTTCAACATTATACTTCTGTGACATTAGAAAAAAGTTGGTTTCAGAATTGGCAGAATAAATAAACTAAGGATAGCTACTGAATATTCTAATGAATAATTCTCAGGGCCAATTTCTGCAGATTGGGGAAGAATGCAAAGGAGCTGGCTGCAATCTCCTGAGTCACTCTGATTCTGTCATTATCTTTGCCACCAGCGTCCTTGCTCTTTAAAAAACTGCTCAATATTTTTGAGGCTTCACTGACACTCTCCTTTGAAATACTTCCAGAGCATTTAGAATTCCTGGAATCCTTAAATGAAGCAAGTAGATTAAGCACTTGATCTTGGCTTTAAAAGAACAAGCAAGTGTGTCTCAGAAGCATCCATCATACAGTCTTGGTGCTCTAAAAAGGAAACTTTTCATGTGCTGAAAGCAGGCACAAGCAAAATGTCACCAGAGTGACCCAGAAACTTGATCTAAAAAAATGTGAAGGCTGTTCAGGAGATGTTTAAAGATGCAGAAACACTAAACACTTCATCAATACACACTCATTTACATTAAAAAAATCTTCATCCTCCTAAATTTACAGATTAAAGCAAATATTCATGAGCCCTACTGGGTCAGGCCATGGTCCTTTTATTCTATTACAGCAGAAGTGAATAAAAAATAGGAAAAATGATAGCAGTGGGAATTAGACAGTTGTTAGAAACACAGATGAAAATTTGATGGCTAATAGAGATCACAGTCAGGACCTAAGGAAATTCAAGCAATGCTCTAGGGTTGATCCTGTCTAAGGATCTAAAAATGGTCAATCAGAGCACAGAAGGGAATGATAGCTCCAATGAATGTTTTTCTACACCTTTGGGAAGAACCATCATGAGATCCTTATAATTTGCATGGGTAAGAGAAAATAGTTTGTATTTCATTCCTAACTAAAAATAATCTAAACTTGGAACTACTCATGCTAATATTTTTCAAGCAGGGATGTTAATGAATCAGTTGAAGAACTTTCAGTTCATTTTATACAAATGGTAGTAAGCTTGGGAACTTCTAGAAGGTTATGAACAATATGAAGTGATAATAATATTGAGGATAAATGTCTTTAAACTGAAAGATAGTAGGCTTAGATTAGAAATGAGGGAAAAACTCTTGACTGTGAGGGTGGGCAGGCCCTGGCACAGGTTGCCCAGGGAAGCTGTGGCTGCCCCATCCCTGGCAGTGTTCTAGGCCAGGTTGGATGGGGCTTGGAACAACCTGGCCTAGTGGAAGGTGTCCCTGCCCTTGGCAGCAGGGTTGGAACAAGATCTTTAGGGTTCCTTCCAACACAAAATATTCTATGATTCTCTGATTTTCCTCTCCATTGTTTCTATTTGTCAAACATAGTTACTCTTGCGTTCTGGCTTCAGCAGAATTTGAACATGACTGTTTCCAAGATCACACTAGAATAAAAATTTTGGTACTAGCCAAGATCTTTGTAGGATCAGTGTTTAATAATTAATTTCTGACCTACTGCCAGAGGCAAGGACAAAGCTTCTATATTCACAAACCCAGAAAAATGAAATTTTCTTTATAAAAACAGGTGCAGAACTTTTCCTGAAGATTTCCTTTTCAATAGCACCTGGTATAAGTTGCCACAAAACAGAACATTAACCCTCGTTCATCTTTGATCCTGCAATGTATCGTGATGCTTCTGTGACTTCTTCAGAAGAAATCAGGACTCGATCCAGGTCAGTGAGAGCCTTGAACTGCCCAGTGACACTCAGCTGAAGTGAGGCTGGCTTGAAGATAGAATACTTAAAAATTGCTAATATAACTTAAATACAAGAAAGAGACTTGCATTTCCTTTTTGTTTGGTGTACTGGCACCTCATCAGTGACAAGAGCCAGAGCTTTGCTATGATTCCAGCAGAGCCACTGTGTCATCCCTGCTTATGTTCTTTGATCAAAACAAGTGGGACAAGGTACCTTTGGGTCGGTTTTGATTGTCCCCATTTTCTGTGACATTGATGGTGGTAAACTGCTCTGGAATCACAGGGGCTAACTCAGAAGTTCACTCATCTTACAAAGCTCACTAATATATAAGGTGTATTAGTATCTGTTTTTATAATCTAGGAATTTCATTTATGATCTAGAAATATTACCAACAAATGCCCAAAGAAAGCATCATAGGACACAGGAGAAATACTTAAAAGATTTACATGTGACACTGAAGCCTCAAGACATCACCACAAACCTGTCCTATGAATATAGAATATGTTGGACTGCCCACTAATTCAAAATATAATACATGAAATACACTCCTCTCATATCATGAACAAAAAAGTCTTTGTGAATGAAATATAGATATATTTTAACAACCAAATAAGCCAAATGCAATCATAGAATCATGGAGTTTTTTGGGTTGGAAGGGACCTTAAAGATCATATGGTTCCAATTCCCCAGTCACTTATGAGGTTTAGTGATGTATAATACTCAAGGTTGTTGACACATAGGAGCTGGTGGCAAAGAACACAGCAAAATTAGAAGTTTATTATGATAAATACCTAAGGAATAACAACAAAGAACCAGAGGCTGGAACTGGTAGCTCTTATTATTTTGTTTATATCTTAGCATGTATTGAAGAGATTCACCAGAGCTTAATTGACAGGACAAATAGACAAGGCAGCATCTTTTTGGATGCTTCCTGGGTGCCCCAAAGGAGTTCTGTTTCCTCTGTTGGCTTGTTGTTCAAATAATTTCAGCATTCTTCTGTTCAAATGGTACTCTGTTGGCCTGACTTTGACTAGTACAAAATATTAAATTTAGTGTTAAGTGATCATTAAAAAAACCCCCAACTTTAAAGAGTCTCTCAATGCCTCAAATTTTTGATGTTTAAATCTGCCAATTCTGACAGAGCCCTTTAAATAATGCTAAAATGCACTGATTCAAAGGGAAGAAAGCACAGAGAGAAACATTTGTTCCAGAAGCTGGTTGGGCAACAGGGATGAATGAGAGTCAGTAAAAGAGCTGAGTATTGGCTCTGTCACCAAAGCTGCAGCCAGCACAGCTGTGCTGCTGCGGGCACATCCAGGCAGGAACAGGGACTAACAGTGTGCACACACCTTCCCAGGGCTGGGACTGTCTCTTCCCAGGGCTGGGAATGCCTCTGCTCCCACCCCTTCTTCAGGGCAGCTGAGACAGCAGAATTAACAGCAGGGCTTAGTTTTGATATCTGGCACAGGCCACCAATATGTTTAATTCCTAAGGGAAGCAAAAAAAGAAAGGAATTATGCCTCAGAGATGTCTCTGTGCAAAAATGCTGTATTTTATTCACTTGTTAGGCTGGGACTGCAAAAAGAAGGGAAGGCCCAGTGAGAACAAAATGCCATAACACAACCACGAAAGGTCTCTTACATTGCAAGAGCCTCAGAAATAACAAGGTGGAGGACCAGATTTGAATCTTTTACAACCATTTGAAACCCTGCTGCCTGCCTTGTGCCATGGGTTGTGTGTGATGTTAAGACTGACTATGTTAGTAGTGTGTTTTTGTAAAATGTGTTTATCTTCCCTGGGCTTTTTTTAGCTGTTCCATCTCAGGTTGAAGAGGTACACTTTGTTTAAGCCTCTGATGCCCTCAAAAGTGATCACATGGTTGTGATTCACATAAAAATATTTGGTTAAAATAATCAGACACATTTAATCTTGAAGTAGACTTGGCTGGATCCAGAGCCTAGGACACCCCTTGTTTGGTATTGGGCCTGTTGAGGGAGGCCCAGTGTGCTCCAGGAATATTTCTTTATTTGTTAAAATGAAATGACCATCATGAAGGTCAGATGGATGATGAAGTGATACCACAGTGATGCTGTGATTCAAATTAAAGGTAATATAAACAGGCACCAAAGCTTTTGGCTACTACTGATACCCAGCATTCACAATCCAAGTTCTGTTTCCCGTCTGCATCCTGGCCCAGTCCTATCCTGTGGGCTCACCTCACAAAGCAAGGATATTTGTGCTACTGAATGTTCCTTATGAAGGAATTGGAGCTTAATTTATCACCAGGTCATAAATATTATTTAAGGAAGCAAATCCATTATAGCTCATTAAGCTTTAGAGGTGTTTTTAAGTCTAGAGATGTCCTGCACTGTGCTCAGGCTGTTCCTACTCAGACTCAGAACCCAGGCCAAAAGTAGATCAGAAATTACAATTTTGCCAGACATGCAGCCAAATTATCTAATAATTCTCTCCACAACTACCTTTAAAATGAGAAAACTTCAACTGATTAAGTGCAAATAAAATATTGTCCTACTGCTAAACCATAAAAAGACTATAAAATGGGAATGCAAACTGAGTGAAATGGTGAAAACTCAACAAAGGCTACAGTGACTCTTTTTCAGTTACTCAAAGACTATTTATTCTCTAACTTCTCCCTGAAATAAAAGTGAGCTGGGTAAGATGGGGAGTCAGAGAGAAGGGAATAGATGCTGCTGACACAAAGGAACTGACAACTCTTCCATTATGAAAGAGCAGCAAGGGAAGAGTGGAGCCAAGCAGAGACAGGCAACAGATCCTTAGGAAAAGAGGGAGGAGAATTGCTACTATCTTGCTGTAAACACAGAATCACTGGAAAGGTGGCACCTTGGTAAAATAGGAAGAGAATTGTTATTCACCTCTTTCTCCTCTTCCTTAAAATTGCCTCTGGAATTTCTGGGTTTTTCTTCCCCAGGCTGTATTCTGGTGACATCAGATTTCACAAAAAAGAAAATATTTTCTGGAACAACTGGCATAATGACATGAAGTCATGTATTTCATAAAATTCAAAGGACAGGCTGATAGTTTAGGTTGTGTCCTATTCTCAGATACATTCCTTTTAAACTATTTTTCTTTGAAATTTCATGCCCTTTACACAATAGGAAATGAAATTAGGATTCAGCCCAATAATTGTAATTCACATTGTAATTCACAGTTATGTTAAATAAATGTAAGTAGCATCAGAATCAAGCCCAAATGGAAACATTAATTTTTGACTTTCATGTTTGGTTTAGGTCATGGGCCAAGCTGAATAACAAAGTAATGATTACGTAATACATTCACTGTACTGAAAATCTGACAAAAATATCTCACTGGTACCTGACTAAATATTGGCCTTAAACACTGTAAATAATTGTGGGCTTTTTTCATTTCAGCAGTCTGAGGCCTGACCTTTACTGTCAGTTCCATGTTCAAAACATCATCATCATGTTACAAATCATAAGACAGAATAAATCTTTCTGTGTTTTTCTTTTCTTCTTCCACAGTTATATTGAACATAGATGCTGTTTTTGAGCTATATAAAATAAAAGACATTTGAAATATCCAAACTTTGTGATTTTTAATTAAATTATACATGTAATACTGAGTGTAAGATGAGAGGAGTTCGATTAGGAAATGAATAGCAATCAAGTCAGGAACTCACCTTTCTATAACACTGATCTTCTAGAAACTGGGTTTAATTTCTCGTAATCAAAGTGTACCAAATACAAGTGTAAGACACTAAAATCCAGCAGTGTATTCTGGCAGGACCAGCTCTTGGTCAAACACAAGCCTCTCACAATGCCAGTGGCTGAAGTCACAATTCCCCTGTCCCAAGGAATTGTGAATTCCCCTATCCCACATTTCCAAAGTGGATGGAACAGGGTAAATACACTGATGTTTTTTAACTAAGTCTCGTAATTTCAGAATGTTGAGTCGAAGGTATCTTTTTCCATGAAGATCCATCAGTTTAATTCCTTTCCACCATGAGAGTTCTTTGCCATACAGTCTCACACAGGCTGATAGAGGAGTTCAACTTGGCTCTCTAATACCCTGTGCAGAATAAACAACTGTCAGATTCCAGCATGAAGATCTCAGCCTGTCAAAGTCTGGCTTAGATCCTGAGAGCATGGACAGCTCTCCTGCAGTGCTTCTCTTCCTGCACTGTCCAAAACGACTCCATACTCCGGTGTGATCACCTTCCAAATTAGCTTTCAGTTCCTCCCTTTGAGAAGCCAGAAACAATCCCAGTTCCTTTATAGAGAGAGGTTGCTCCCTGTTAGCACTGAAAAGCTTGGAGGGTGTATCAGAGCGAGCAGGTTAAAGTAATTACTGGAGTTCACTCAGCTTTCTTGCAAAAAGCAGGGTAAAGCAGAATCTATCACTAGAGGATAAATATGACAGTGATTTAATCTGGTTACTTATAACTCTATCTCTCACTCTTATTTGCTAAAAACCTGTGGTTTTTTAAAGGTGAAGATTTCCTCTGTGATATTTGCATCTTGCCCTTTGCAACACTCACCCAACCCCAGAGTATGAGCAGTAGGTGTGAATCTGCTTTTAGTGTAGACTCGTGGCCCCTTTCACATCCACTCTGTCAACTAAACAGGCACAAACCTTTTGGAGAAGACACAGAGGAATCTTCTTGCCTGTTACTGTCTTGGAAAAAATGCACTTCAGCTGAGCAGAGAATATGTTCTGAGGAATGAAAACTCTGACACAGCCCAGAGTCAAAGATGAGTTTAGAATACAAATGTTAATTTAACCTTAACTTTATGCTAACAAGTGCATACAAATGCACACCATTGCCAGAAGCAAACGCATCATTTTCTTGGCATTTCCATGGCCTGAATACTGAATCAGCTCCTGGGTAGTTGGCTTGATGAATGGGATTCATTGCACAAGCTGGAGAACTGTGGCCAAGGGAAACTTTTGCAATTATCACTTTCCCTAAGTGAGGGAGGAAAGACACTTAATGGTTCTAATTCTAGCTTGGGGGTGCAGACAGGATAACACAGCAGTGATGTCAATGTAATAACAGTCAGGCTGCATCTTGGTCTGGCAAATGAATATTCTAATATGTAGTACATATTAATGAAAGTAAGTATTTTATCTATATTATGATTCTGGGTTTATTGTTTTATTAATTTAAAAATATACTTTGGCAAAAAAAGAAAAGGCACCATTCCACTGTGAAATCTGACATTTGTAGCTGGCTAATATTTAAAACCTGTGAAATTCGAAGTACAAGTGATTTCATAAGGAGTGGAACCTGTGAGGCCAGGTAGCCTTTGGATTTGTGTCATAAATACTTCATTACCTTTAAGACTTCCTTACTTTTTCTAATTTGGTTGAAATCTGACCAATCCTAAGCCACTGCAGTGACAGAGTCACACAACTAACTGGTGTCATGAAAAGATCAGACACATCTAGTTATTTCTCACTCTTCAAACTCCAGTCTGTGAATTATTCCCAGTATCCAAAGCCCTTTGTGGCGCTTCCTAATATGCCAAAATGCCACTGGGAGAGAATTCAGCAGTACTTCAGAGCTTCTTTCAAGGCTGCATGTGCCACCTCATGGCCATCCACAGTATCTACAAACTGTGCTTTCTGTAGCAGCAATTATTCCAGCCATACAGCACACATTTTGCAAGATCTCTCCCAAACTTTGAATTACCGTGCTTGAAGGACTTCTCAGGATCCCTGCTGGTTTTGCCTTCTGCCTTAGCTTCTTGTTTTAGAAACTCTGTTACAGAGAAAACCTTTTTTTTTTTTCTGTCAGACTCCTGCATGATTAAAGCAAGGGCCAGGTATCTTTATCTGACGGAGACCATCCCTTAAACATTTAAGCAAATTTAGGCAGCATGAAAATATAACTATAAAATAACATAAAATATAACATAAAATGTATGATAAGGGATGGCAGGCAGGGAAAACAAAGAATAATGAATAAGAGAGTGGTTTGTGGTGTCATTATTCCAACAGAACAAGAGACAGGTACCAGAAAATCAGAGCATTAGCTCTGTGGGACAGGATTTTTCCCCCTGTATGCTCATTTAGCATTTAACACCTGTGTAGCACTGGTAGGAAGGACACAGTAATAGCAAAATGATGTTGTGTTCAAATGAATACAAATGAAATTTGTAAAAAAAAAAAGGTTCACGAAACAACTGAGCCAATGTGTTCCACGGGCAGTGAATACAGGTGCTGCAAATGTTACTCTGGGGCCTTCCAAACTAGTCCTGCACCAGTCCCCACGAACTCTAGTGGGGGGCACTGGTGGGAAGTGGGTGTGAAGAGACAATCTGCAACAAAAAGAGAAAGGGCAAGGTAGGGAAAAGAAGATAATGAGGAGAAAAAGGCAAGAATAGACATTCTGACCATTTCATGTTTACACATAGCACAGCATTTACTAAGTACAACAGACTGTGATTAACACAAATTCCATAATACTGTTTTTCACTGTCATCATGAGATCACTTGTAAGACCTTTTTTTTCTTTTGCCTCTTTATAGTCAGTAAGAGGAGTCTCCATGTTCAGTGTTACCAAAAAAAAAAAAAAAAAATAAAATCCCCAAAACAAAGCCCAACCAAGCTATTTTCCTCAGGACACCTTCCACTAGGCCAAGTTGCTCCAAGCCCCATCCAACATGGCCTGGAACACTGCCAGGGATGGAGAACTCACAGCTTCTCTGGGCAACCTGTGCCAGGGCCTCACCACTCCAAATCCCCGGGCAAACAAAAGGAAAACCCCTAAAAAGATCCTGCAACGTAATTATGCCACTAACTGAAATAGTGCATCTCAGAATGGGAATGCTCTGAATCCCAGGGAATTTGTTTTGATCTTGGCAGCTGAAATGTTCTGAGCTCAGAACCGGCTGTCCCTCAGGGAGATACAATTTTGCTTTCGAGATTGAAAAGGTCTTTTTGCTCCCCTCAAGCTCTCAGCTTATGTAAATAAACTTTCACATTCTTACAGTAAATGCACTTTAAAAAGATGAGAAGCACCATCTTTACTAAAATCATAACAACATAGTCACAAATATCAAATATGCAAAGAAAGAAATGGATTCGCCAGTTCTGTCTCAGAGGTACAAGTGGGCAACTGGGTGTCCTCGGAGCACTGGTGACACAGCTCTGTGAGCTGCTTATGACAAAGATCTTGGCTCCATCACAATCTCAAACTGATTCTTGTAAGACAGTGAAATAAATGAGTGCAATCACGAAAATTTCAAAGTTGAGACTTAACCGGAAAATGTTGGGACTTACCTGCATGGATAAAATCCACCTTGTGACTGTCCTGACACGCATGTGCTGTCCTGTGAGACAATGAAATACAATACCTGGATGGGATTTGATTTATTTCTGAAGTCCAAGAGCCATAGAAACACCAACCACAGGGACTTCAGGGGGCTTCAAGCCACCTCTATCTGGGTAAAATGTCTTAATAATCTTCAATTACTTGCTGCTTTGCAAAATGTTTGTGTTCTTGTGAAGTTAAGCAGGTCATTGCTACATTAAATACCTCATACAACTTAGGCAGTTACTCTGCTACACTGAAAACTTCTTTTACAGAAATACCTGAAATTTCTCCTTGAATTTCAGGCTCAGAATTTCATTGGGCACTCTAAATATGCATTTTATTTTCATTCCCATGATACTCTTTGAAGTCCCAGATAGAGAATCATGATTGAATTATACAAAATGAACTCAACCCAGGTGCAGAAATGCATACAGAGAAGTAGTTAATAGTACTTTTTCTTGTTTTGCACTGGTTTTTTTTTCAATTCTTTCTGCATGATTTTCTTCTTTTTCCTACTCAGAAAAAAGAATTACAAGCATTACCTCTAGCCTGTTTCATTTCATTATAACTTTGCTCTCTCGAGTGGAGCCAAATAAATTTACTTTTTTTATTCAAGGGCTGCATTCCAAGTTAAGCACCAAATACCAATATCTAATCACATTGTGCTCCTTTCCTCCTTTTGCAATGTCATATTTTCAATCTGTTCAAATCCTTCTAAACCAGTCTTGGTTTGCAAATACCTACAATACTTTCTACAGTCAAACTTAAGAAAAAACTCCCATACTTCCATCTGGTACTGTAAGATTCCTTAAAGAATTTGTGGTAATCAGTCACCTTAAAAAGAGAACCATTCTAGAAAAACAGCAGGTTCCCCAGCTTTTCAATCAATGTAAAGTTTTCTTTAAAAAGAATGAGCTATAAAAGCTAAAATAATTACTGCAACTATTAAAAATGTTCTTTCTCAAAAATAACTGTGTGCTAAGATTACTCATCCAAAACCCTTTGGTTTGGCTTTCATCCCTACAAGGCTGATTTTTTAATTTCTCCTTGCCAGAACAAAAAGATCCTTGGCTCTAGAGAGTAGCATTAAAAGCAAGCAGAATTCTATTTATAAACAACCTCAAATGCAAATACAGGAGTACCTGCAGCTCGAACAAACATCCCTGAACAGGGAAAGAAGGCACACCTGAGGTGGACAAGCTTGGAGTATTCAAGCAGAAAACAGTCCTTGAAATACTGCCAGTCTAAATTTGAATCTCCCCTCAACCGAGCGTCAAGGTTGTTCATACAAAGGTTATGCAAGTGGCTTCCAATGCTTCTCTACAGGAAAGGATGTGTAGGAACTTAGAATAATCAAATTGCTGTTGTTATGAAGCAATTGGATAGCTTGCTTGTTCTTTTATATTTCCTGTCTAAAATCAAGGTCTTCATGTATAGAAAGAGAAGAAAAAAGCAACAAAAATCAGTCGTTGTGGGCTCAAATCTTTAGCTTCCACCAAGAGAAGAAGAGGAGGGGGAGTGTTTCCTTTCTTGTCAGCTGTCTCTAAATGGAGCCTGTGAAGCACTGATGCTTCAAAATACTCCAGATCCTTGTAATAAATTTGTCTTGTTAAAAATTATTTACTTGGAATCATAAGAAACAGCTTCTAGTTGGAAGTATATGGATTATTTAATGTCTTCTTCAAAGTGAGTGTTTCCCACTGTTTCCAATTATGCCAGCAAGAATTGTACTACCAAAACAAAGCTTTTCTTCATTTCTTCTTTGGAATATTTTAAAATTCTGCCTGTAACAACCGAAAAAAAAAAAAAGGACAAATTGACATAATTTTGATTTTTTGTAAACAACAGGTTTAGCGAAATGAGTGATTATTGAAAGGCTTGCTTGTTGTCTGGATTTTTTTGTTGTTTTTTTGTAAGTCTGAAAGTGATAGATGATCCCGCTGTAACTGGTTATAGTGATCCCAAAATGTGGATACACTGATCTTATACTGATCCACAACCCTGAGCTTCATTTTGAAGAAAGAGCTTCCGAGCCTTGCTGGCATCCAACCGTGTATCTGTGGCATCACTGACACCCTCCACATGCCCCATTAGTGAAGGATTCTCTGTGTGTAGACTTCGTGCTGGCCATTGATTTTAGATGAATTTGACTTGCAAAGTCCTAAGCCAGAATTGAGAATGACAAGAAAAAGAAGTCATAAAGTTCATATTGGAATAACAGGCAAACCTTCCCCTTCAAAAAAACATTTTAAAAACCCCACAAACCCACAGCACTTTGCTGGATCTCTATTGCTTAAAGGCCCAGAAAACTTTTCCAAGCATTGCTCCAATATGACTATTAACTAAATGTGCTATTTCAGTTTTCTGTCCCAGAATATTATTCTTTCCTCTAGTGCATTTATTTTTTTGTGAGACTGCCTTTTCAACAATGCATTTTCTGTGTCTTCCTTACCATGAACTGAATTTTCTGTTTCCAGATTATGACTCCTTAGAGATTTACTATTTGATATTTCATCCAATATTTGCATCTTGTTCAATTCACATTCCAGCTGATAAAAAACCCCATGAGGGCCCAGAGGCAAGAGTTTGCATTGAAATACAGCGGGAAAATTATCTTCTTTATGTATCTTTGTTCTGGTTTGGCCAAATTTAGAAATATATCCTCTGAGAGAAGGCAGGTTACCACCATCCCTCCCCCACCAGGTTCGGGAAAAATAAATTTTCCTCAAAGAAAAGTGAAGGAGATAAAACTATTTATTTAACAAACACACAGGAAAAGGAAAATAATGCTAAATAATAAAATCTCTCACTGTGGAGGAAAAACCTGGGAAGGTGTTCGAGTCCTCCCTTTGGTCTCCTCGGAGCTGGGGTTTGGCCCTGGGCCAGGCCCTCTGTGCCCGGTGGAAAGTTCTCCTGATGTGTTCTGATATTGAAACAGTCCAGTGGAAAAGGGAGAAAATCCGAAATTCCTGGGAAGGAAAGAAGTTCAACTCTCAGTCTCTCTCTGGAGAAAAAGAGGCTGAAAAACTGGCCAAAAGCTGACTGGAAAGCAGCAAGCCGGGTGCTTCCTTGGTCTCCTGCCACAGCTGGGGGAAAAAAGTCTCTATCTCTGTGTGACCTTGAACAAGCTGCAAACTGCTTTGAAAAAGTTTTGCTCAGTTTTTCCTTCCCCCTCTCAGGCTCAGTTTAAAGGCATAGAAAGGCACAAAAATTAATTTCTGGGCATGGGGCAGTGATATGGGATATACATCATAAAGTCACCCCAAGAAAATCTCCAAAAGATAAGCTCTCTCTATATGTGCACTAAAAAGCATAAAAATTCCATAAAATTCTTCTTAAGGCAACTTAGTGCACTCTGCTGATATTTCTCAATGTGAATATCATTTGAAATGTTGATATATGCAGTATCTATAGGCACTTCTGACAAAGAGTTGAGGTGAATGAAGCACATTTTTGCTTTCTACATATTACCTGATCCACATATGGCAGGAGCCTGAACCAACAGAGTCCTTGGTCTGTGTGCCCTCACTCAAAAAAAATCTGTTGACTCTTGATCAAAGCACTTTTGGGGGTTCTATTTATGTAATCAGCAAGATTTTACAGTTGTATTTTATAGATATATGTGCAAAGACTCCTGTTTTGATGCAGCTCCTTTTAAGAGCCCTTTGGTCAAAGCTTGCACCTGAGGATTGAGGCATTGGATTCAAATAATTATGAACCCAGCAGAACTGAAACTGGAAGTGGATCCCCTGCAATACATGAAGTGTTCTAGAAACTTGGTTGCTGCTTTTGCTGAAGAACAATGAACAGTGACATCATAAATGTAATAATCATTAATTATTTTCTATTTCCACTCAAAATGCAGGGATAGCATTTGGAAGATATTTTATTACAGATGAAGACAAACAAAGAAGAAGATACTAGATTCTCTAAAATCTGCTTAGAAACGCAGTCATTATTTTCATTTCCATTTACAACTGAACAGTCTTGATTTACAGTTAAATTGTGTCCTTTATACTAAAGGCAGTGAAAATTAAAAGTATATTAACAAATCCTACTGATATGTATTTTCTGTCTTCTTTCACATGACTTCATCAATGGAAAGGAGTCTGGAGTACACAAAGATGAGCCCTAGGGAGTTTTGACACAGACTTTAGGATGTTCAGGGCTGTGTATGTTGGGTATGAATCTGGACCATGCAAGTTGGTAGGAAATTTTTATTAGAATGAGAGAAAAATGAAACCATTTACATAAATCCTTGGTAATAATGAGAATGATCATGCTAAAAATGCTAGACTGGTACTACCTTCTTATTCTTCCTAAATTCCCGGTGAGGTTGACCTCTTGCACATTCTGTGGAGTATGTGAGCCCTGTGAATGTTTTAAACAATACAGTTTTAATCCAATATAGCACTGCAAATGCTGAAGAGCCTGCAGGGTAACAGGCAGATCATTCAAATGTAAAAACAAATTTGACTGGAGTCTAAACAATGTTGGCCTCTGTTGCGAACTATAGCTTTCTTTTGACATGGAAAGAGAGAATGCATTTTGCCAAGAGGGGATTAGCTTGGAAAGCCTCTGTAAATGATACTGTGATGAAAATAAACAGTTTCACAGCTGGGCATGAGGAACCTAAGAGATCATGGCTTGTGTCAGGAGTACTCATTAGCTTTTGGCTGCAGCCCACGTCTTGGCCTGGGGGAAATAATGAGAACTAAATCACTGATGTCAAGCATTTCTCTCCACGATGACACTGCAGTTCTTTGCAGTGAGGTGCCACTTCTGTTTGTAGTGTCCTTGCTAATAAATAGTCCTTTCTGGAAATGCTCTGCTGCCTTTACACTTGTACTTTGTCAGCTCTAGTTTCTCTAATTCCCTTTCCTTACCTATCACCATTCTTACATTTCTCCCTTCTCTTTTCTTTTTTAACAGATTTGAAGGTTCAGAGTGATTTGGTCTCATTCATCCATATCAGCATCTCCTGCTCTGACTGCTTTTGTTCTGGTATCAGTATCTCCCTCTGCCTTTTCTCCCATGTTCTTTCCCCAGGGAAAATGGACTAAGCTGCAGCAATTCCATCTCCCTCTTCAGGTGTGAAGAGTCAGGGAATCCAGAAAGCCACATGGTCTTCTGCTAGGAAAAGGCATTCACACAATTCTTCTCCCTTTATCTGCCAAACTGCTGTTCACAGAGCTCTTGCTGGTCCTGGACCAGCTTCCAATTCCAAGGTTAACGTGGAGGGGAAATACTTTTTCATTGGAGATAATTTGATATGTAAGAGCCTAAAACAGGATAAATCTTCCTCCTGAAAAGGAACTAATGTACAAGAATAAAAAAATTTCCAAATACTAAAAAAAAAAAAAGGGAAAAAAGAAACCATGGCAATCCTTTTACTAAGATCTACAGGTAGAAGAAAAGTAAAAAACCATTTTTGTCACCAAGAATCTCAGAAAATCTTTGAAAATTAGTGATTTCTGCATCTGCAGAAAACCTTGATGGCTAAACAGATCCAAATAATGTTTCAGCCTTAATTCTAAGAAATTGAAGTTAAAAGTTTTCCTTTTTGCTTTTCAATAATTCTAAAAGTTTCCTACTTATTAGACATATTTATATACCATACTACTAAAATACAATGCATTAGACCAATTAAAAGAAAAGAAATCATAGGAAGGACACCAGACTTACCTCCATATTCATCGGGTTATTTTCAACCAAAGTAGATTAAACTTTTTTAGAGCTTCCAGATTTTCAATCCTGGAAATCTCACTGCAATAACAATAAATCTTTTGCAAATTTGCACATTTTTGAAGATCATCTGTTTTCTATTTTCTCAGAAGAAGTATTACTTTGCATCACTGAAGAACAAAATGTCACTTTTTTTGTCAAGGTGTTAATAACTTGCAAAGAAAGTTGTTAGGTAGTTACAGATAATTTGGGATCCCACCCTCTGTGCAAAATTCTGAGACAGCTTTTCAATCAAGGCAACAAAGGAAAAATAGTATCAGCTACAACAATTCAAGATAAATAATTATATGTTTTAAAATAAAGTGTTATTTTCATTTAACTGTCTTGTATCTAACCAGTTTCCTGCAGAAGGTTTCAACTGAATTAATTTTTAAAAATATTGTTTCCAATGAGAGAGAAAAAATCCAAAAAGAGGTTCTAAATTACATAATCCTCTAATAAGTAACATTTGATCCATATATAAAATGGGATTTTTTAATACTTAAGTGAAGAAGTGCGAGATCCTGACTCCTTTGAACTGTGCCTTCTTCTTTGAACAGAATAAAGGAGTGTGAAATGAATAAAGTGTGAAAGAATATGAGCACTGTTGCAAGGTGCTGGAAATTGTATAAATTTGTCTGGAAAGGAAACTCATATTTAACTTCCCATCAAGCAGCACAGGAATCCACAGCTCCTTGAGCAACAGGCAGGTCTGAAATCTTTCGAATACTTTATCCAAGGAAAATGTTATATTAAAAAAAATAGTTATATTTGAGAAGTATTTTGTGCATACAAATTCGGCATAATCTGAGAAAACCAATTCTCTTTTTAGTCCCTCTTGATCAAGGTCCTCTTAAGACGATCCATTCCATCTGTACTGGAAATGCAAATATTATTCTATTTATGTCCACACTGTAAAAAATGCATTATGCAGTAGAATGTCTTAGTGCCATTACAGCCAATCAAAGGGAGATGATTAACATCAGATGTGTCTTTTAAAACTTCCTCTGCACTAAAATGTGCAGTGTTTGCAATTCTGGCCCTGTTTAGTATATAGCAATTAAGTAGCTCCTTCTCTGCTCCCAAAGCACATCTGCAAAGTATTACATGAGTACTTTATATCACGCCTCAAAATGCACCTTCCATCTAAAATAAAATATCTTTCAATTATTTTGAAACAGTTTTTCAAAAATTAATTTTCAATTATTGCATTGCAAAATCTGTGTTTCTAATAGAATTACAATGGGGATTGCAATAAAAGAAATTTAAAATTGGTTGGAATACTCCATTGCCTTTTTAATAAACTTTTTTTTCTTTTTTAGATTCCAAAGGTCCAGAAAAGGGTGTAGTACAAGCCCTTTTCACTGCCTTCATAAAGAAGGATGAGGAATTGCACTTACTTATCTTTGGGGAATTGCACTCAATTATCCTTGGACTCAGTATTTACATAAAGCATAAAGATGAAATAAAAACAAACCAGAAAGAGCTCATAATCCACCAAAAACCTCAATAAAAGCCCCTCTCTATGTGTGAAAAAATCTACCAGAATATAACTGAGAGTATGAAAACCTCTGCCGGAATGTTTTGAAGTAATCACACAGCTGCTATGGTTAATCTTTAGAATTAACATTTCCTAGTAATGAGTGGGATTCTTGCAGAGGTTTTTTGTCCTTTTGGTGGCACTTACACAGTGTATTAACCCCACTACACATAAACCCCACTACACCCTGAACATATCTTCTGTTATCCCAGGTTGTTCCAAGCCTCATCCAACCTGGCCTGGAACACTGCCAGGGATGGGGCAGCCACAGCTTCCCTGGGCAACCTGTGCCAGGGCCTCAGCACCCTCACAGTAAAGAATTTCTCCCTAAAATCTAATCTAACCTTGCCCTCTGTCAGTTTAAAGCCTTCCCCTCTTGTCCTGTCACTCCAAGCCCTTGGCAGAAGTCCCTCTCCAGCTCTTGTGTTGGTCCTTGAGACACTGGAAGGTTCTCTAAGATCTCCCTGGAGTTGGGTATGATGGTGGCTGGTGGTTGAGAGACTCTATCCATCCAGAAAGCAGTATAATGTAAGCTATTCTGACCACCTTCATAAGGAAGGATGAAGGATTGCACCCACTTCTCCTTCCATTGGACTCAGTAACAGAGTAAAAAATTCAGAGATAAGTATACTCAAAGCCTGTCTCACATTTCTGGACACATCTTCTCTGTATCTTCATTACCATGACCTGACTTTTCAGTTTCCGATTCCTCCCTCCTCACAGATTTATTACTCCATGTTTTACCCAACATTTGCAGATTGGCCAGCTCATGTTGCTCTCCCTGGAGCCTTCTCTTCTCCAGGCTGACGTACTCCAGTTCTCTCAGCCTGTCTCCACAGGAGCAGTGCTCCAGCCTTAATGGGGCAGTGGAAACTGGTTTTTTTTGTGCTCCTTAGCCCTGCTTGGCAGGGTTTGACAGCAACACAATGGAGACCTTCCCCATCCCTTTGCTGGGGTGCAGACTTCAGCTGCAATGACATTTCATCTTGCTCTGTGCCAGAAAAAGAGGGTTAGGGAGTTTTCCTCTGTTCTGTGCCATGGGAGGGTGTCCTGTCTGTGGGGCAGTTTGTCTTTGGGGCTCAGTGGAGATTAACTGTGCCAAACTGCAGGAGTTTACTAAAGCTGAAATCAATGACAAATGTAAGCCACAGCGGAAATAGGCTGTTGTCAAACCAAAAGAGAAGTGCTCATTGAGCCATTTACACTGGAATAATTTTATCAGTTGAAGATCAATTATAATTAAATCACTATGTGTTGTTGGGGCTTTTTTTTCTTCATTTTGTTGCAGTGAGACCAGCTGAACGTTTCCCAGGGGTAGGATTGCTCAGCAGAAAATCGGATCTTCACTGAAACAAATGTCATCAGAGATGTCTGATTTGTGAGTATGGAGGTTAAATTTATTGAAAATTGTAAAGATTTTTGTTGAAGCCTTTGCATTCCTGTTTTTTTAACATTTTTAGAGGAGAGGGAGAGAACTGCTCAAGCAGCTTCTGCCTCTGGGCCAGGACGGATCCCTCTGTCTGCAGCTCTTTACTTGCACTGCTTTTTCAAATCACAAGATGTCCCTCTAAGCCCACAAAAGGCAGAACCTTCCACACTTCTACCTTGCAAAGGATGTTTTGGCTTGGTCTTAGACTTCCCCATCTGTAGGTGCCTCATTTCACTTACCCAAAGACAAACGTATATATTTATATTTATATTTATAGTTATAGTTATAGTTATAGTTATAGTTATAGTTGTTACAGTTATAGTTATAGTTATGGTTAGTTATAGTTATATTTGCTGCTTCTTTTAGGAGAAGTCTGTACCAAGTTATGTCTATGAGTCCAAGTATGTTCTCCTGAATTAACATATCATAATGAGTACATAATGGAACAATTTGAAATTTAAAAAAAAAAAAGCTAATTAAAAAAAAAAGTTAATTATCTCAAGATTGTGCACATTTTCTAATTCAAGGAAAAAGCCCCAAAACAATAGTCTACTCTGTGGTTTCTTCAGAGATATTTTTATGTAATTTTGTTTAAGTGTTCTGTTCCCTTTACACTACATCCTGGAATAAAGAGGGTCTTGTCTAGCAAATGCTTTTCTTTCCTTTCTCCTTGACTGCAAGTTATTCCTTTTTTTTACCCTTTCTCTTTGACGAAGAACCTTAGGGACAACCTTCTCTGTAAATTAGTTTATGCACCAAGGCCAACTGATACCATCTTGTGATCTGCTTGATATTTTTAAACAGTAATTGAATGAACAAGCACTAAAACTGAACATGGCATCCAAATTCAGAGATTCATTGGTACTATCAGTAGCAAACTGGAACAGCTTTTGTTTCTGAGTGTCTGAGGGGATGACTCAGTGCTGGCAGTGAGGAAAGCCAAATGATCTAATTTGGGTATAGGGATTTCTGCTTGACTGGAAAGCACTCCTATCTTCCCAGAAGGGAATTATTGTACAAAGCAACACTTTGGCCCTTTCTAGGTAACTGAATCATCTCAGAGTGACCTGCTCTGGCAGCCTCAAATCTGAGTGCCTAATATTCCTAATGTCTTTAGCTGCAGCAAACATGCAGGGCAGTATCACAATATTAATCATTAACTCAGCTCATTAAAAGCTTGCTAATGTTACTCCTGGATAATTTTGTGGTGGTTTATAAAGCCATTAAAATGTGTATTTGTATGCACAGTATTTTAAAAATGTCTGGCAGCAGTTGCTATGTTTCTCTTTCAATGTAAAGGATTTTCAAACCTGTCTCAAACTGAATTAATCACTTTGAGTGTTATCTTTCACCTTCTGCTGAGGCACATTCTGCTCTAATTCTGCTAATGCCTTTTAGCATAATTTGAAATCATTTCATAGGAGTGCAAGCAACTGTTTAAGTGCTGATGGTGCTTTGCTGCTGTGTATTTACTTTTGGAATTGTCCTAGTACTTTTGCTGACTGCCATGGAAACTTTTGAAACTGATATTCTCCAGTTTCTCATGGATCACTGTGTGTCATGGGCACGTGTTTCTGTCTCTGCCTTCTACTGATGTTGATACTTGATGGTGTCACTGGCATTGCTAAACAGTCATCTTACCTTTGTTTGTAGAAGGGTCCTCATCCTTTAAAAAATACTGTTTGTAATCTATGTGCAGCTTTTTGTCTGCTTCTGCTTTGTATCACTGAGGTATTTCTGACTGTGTCATTTATTAATCCAAGTGCTTTTGGAATGATCTCTGCAAACCAGTGCATGTTTAGATGAAATGTCAGATTAAATGGCAAGAAGCAGTCATGATAGAGCTCATGTGAATGTTTAAGAGAGATTACATTTCAGAAACTGGGCTCTCTGTGCCTTAGCCTTAATAGAACTGTTATCATTTAGCTTTTAATATCTGTAAGATTTGTGAGACAGTTTTTGGATTGGGTGTTTTATTTTAATAATTTCAGCAGTAGAAATATTTTGAAGTGAAATGCGGCTATGTCTTATAAGTGTTTAAAATAATAGATTTACAGACACTACCTGGGTAATGTCACCCCTTCAGCTGTGATTGGAAGCAGGATAAGCACAGGCAGCAGCTGGAAAACTGATTACTTACATTGATGCCTCCCTCTAATAAGGCAGAGTCTTTACTTGCACTGAGGTCAAGAAAAATATTATTGGAACAAAACTAGGGAAGGCTTTGGGGGTTTGATGCAGGAGTGGTCATGCACTGAGTGTGCTCACAAGAGTCTCATGAGCCACAGGCACAGATGTGGTCAGGGGAGGAGAGCATTTGCTTGGTTTTGGCACTGCCAAAAATAGATATTATTTAGGGAGCACTGTGGCAGCATCCCAACCTCGTTACAGCCTCATCTTCAGAATTTAATGGGGTAAAAGTGTCTTGTGTCATGTCTGTCACTTGCCCATGTGGAATGGGGCTGCTTCTCATGTATCTCTCAAAAGCAAGGCTGAGTTATCTCAGATTACCTTGGGCATAGCTGTTGGGAGTCTGTAAGGAGATTAAACCCCCCCTCCCCAACCAAACCAATAAAGCTTCACTAGTGCCTCTAAAAACAATGGGTAAGACATCACTTAAAGAATGTTTTATTATTGCAGTAACTTCTTCAGCCAGCTCTGGACTGGGTGTCGTGCTCACAGACAGAAATGAGCTCAGCATTGATCTATAAATTAGCAGTTGCCTAGTGACTCATGGTCTTGGCATGCTCGCTTTATTCAAACAAAAAATATCACTATGCAGTAATGGATGCATGCCAATTTTTTGTTAGGGTCACTGTCCCAGAGCTCACAGCAGTTTTTGACATAAATTTTGACAGGGAGAGTAGCTTGAAAATGGAAAATCTCGATGGAAGCAGGGAATTGTTCAGAAACCATCAGCTAGGTACCTACAGAGGAATGTTGTTATAAACATACTGCAAGGGGAAAAGAACACACACACATATAAATTAGGGACCCAAATATATGAAAATAAGCAATGTAGAATAACATAGAATTTACAGGGCACATATTAATTGTATAAGAAAATTGAATTAAAATATCTCACAATAGGAAAGAATAATTTTAATTATTATTGATCAATTTAATTAGGCTATCTAATCATCTTATTGACCACTCAAATGGGAGCATAGGTCCCTGCCAACTAAATCTGCAAATGGCACAGACTTGTTGAGTAGAAAGTAATGAAGTGACGCCCTCAAAATTATTCGAATTACCTAATTAAAAGCTGATGGTCCAGCAATATGCACTTCAATAGAGCTAAAAGTTCTGACCCAGGTGTGTGTGGGCTATGGGTACACAAGGGGTATTCCCATCCTGGAATGCTTTGGCTCAGAAAAGGGATAAAGGGCCATCCACAGCAAGCTGCTTCAGCCTGAATCCTTCACTCCTGCTGTAGTGCTCTGCTTAAATTAACCAACGTGATCCACGGGTTTATCAAGTAGATGAAGACAGAGAAAGGACCCAAAGAAGGGATTTTTCTCTGGTGTGCAGCACTCATAAAACAGCTCCTGTGCTGGTGTGTTCATTTATTGTGTCTGAGATCCAGAAAAGGAGGCCACAGTCTCAGCTATGACCTCAAAACCAAACCTGACGATTCTCTGATTCTCTGCTGACAGACCCTCACCGATGGAGGCTGAGACTGAACTGAAGAGGAGCATATAGAAAGCTACAGAAGATTACAGCTGGTAGCAGAGGGGTTTTGAGTATGACAAGGAAAGATGCAGCAATGTCCAGCCTCTGCAGTTGTAAATTGGCCAACGTACTGTAAAATGCATGTGAAGTATTGTCAGCATCAATAGGGTTGTGCTGTGTCAGTGCTGAATCCTTCTGTACAATTAATCTCAGCGGGATCAGCTTAGAAATCAGCACTTGATAACATCATCCTGATATTTTCATGGACAGTCTCGAAAAAGAAGTTCCAGAGTAATGCTTTTTACTAATTTCAACTTAATCCTTCCTTGTAAATTATCAACAATATCCAGTATCCACTAAACCCTTTAAAGATCACAATCTGTCTTTTTCAAAGTTTATGAATGGTAAAGTAAGTAATTTCTCCAAGTTGGGGGGATCAAAATTCTCCAAGCTTTCTAAAGAGGATCTGCATTTATAGGAATTTGAGTGTGCTTTTCATCTTAGTGGTGAAGAATATTTCCAGTTTTTATAAAAGAAGAAACTGTGCTTGCACCAGTACTTTGCAAAACATCACTGCCTTCTGTCTCCATCCTTTTCATCTTTCTTTTCATCAAAGGCTTGAACAAGCTTCTTTGGAACAGAAGTAAATCTTCTGTGGGAAATGGTGTCATTACAGGCTCATGAATCATGGAATCTAGGAATAGTTTGGGTTGGAAGGGTCCTTGAAGACCATCTCATTCCAACCCCCTGCCATGGGCAGGGACACCTTCCACTAAACCAAGTTGCTCCAAGCCCTGTCCAACCTGGCCTTGGACACTTCCAGGGATGGGGAATCTACAAAGGGCTTTAATTTTGGCCCTCATTTGCAGTCCCTGTGTACTCCTATAGCTCCACTGAATCCCATGGAATGATGCCAGTTTTGTCCCCACTGAAGGCTGGATTCTGGTCGTATTCTTCCCTGTTCTTGGCTTTATCTACACACAGAGCATAAAACCCAGCTGTCGGAGTAGGTCAGGAAGAATCATTACAACCTTATGAGGCATCCTTATGAATAATCCTTTCCCAGAGCCTGAATACACTTGGATCAAGACCCCCAGCTACAGGGTAGCAGGGAGGAGTAAATAAAATAGTCAGGAGAGTTTGTGAGCAAATGCTGCAGTCACACTGCAATGGCAGCTACCAGAGGTCTCCAGGAAACATGAACCCCAAAAAGTGGCATTGAATATTTTGTCTACCATTTGTGGCAAAAGAATGGCACTTGAGAACTACAAAGAAGTGCAGTGAGGAATTCTCACCTGCTTCTCTTTTCCTGCATTATTCCATGGTGAGCAGCACATCTCTGCCTCTCTGAGGCACAATGGAAATCAAAAACCTGAAGGTCTGGAACAAGTACCCTCAGCTTTCCAGGATGAAATAATACCATAATTGGTCTGTCTGCATGGAAAAAAACTGCTCAAGCTCTATCACCTCAGTCTGAGAGATACGATGAGAAAAGCACCCGAGATCTGATATCAGCAAATCTTCTTTGAGCTATTTGTATCTTTTAATGAAGAGAACTGCTAATGTGATTTGCAGAACAAGAATACTTCAAATCATTGTTTTGACTCCTACATACCCAGCTTAAGGAAATCTTAAAGAGTGTATTTTTATTTCTCTTGTATTCCTTTTTTTTTTCATTAGTATTTTTGCCCTGCATTGCAGAAACAAATCTAGCAAGCACCTTGGGAAAGCACCCCTTCACTCCAAGGCAGAACAGACTTTTCCCAACCCCCCACCATGTCCTGTTTCTGTAACCTGCTTGTAAAAGCCTCTGGTAGTGGAAATTCCAAAACCAAAGATGAATGGCAGATTTTAATCCCAATGAGCAGACAAAGTTAGTGAATGCAAGAGAAAATAGCGGTATTCTCAATGACCCTTTGGTATTACATTAACTGGTAGATTTTCTGTAGGAGAGCAAGAACCTGGAAGTTTCAAAGTCTCAGCTGGCTGTATCAGGAGCTTTCATCAACCCTCTGAATTAATTGTGCAAGTTTATTTCCCTTTATGTTGTTCAAGGAATACATTTCTTGTTCAAAGTCATGAAGTGAAGACTGATAGCAGGAAACTGAATGAATTTGTTTTTTGACTTATAATCATGACAGAGGAGAAACCCCCCCAATTTAGAGTTTTGAACAGCTTAATATAACAAAACCCTTCAAAATATAAATATTGAAAACATCCAAAACATAAGGCCATTTTAAAAATAATCTAACAGGAAATCATATTTAGCTGTCACTAGGTTCCCACTGTAAAATAGTTATAATACAGTCTAAAGAACTCAAAATTACTAGAAATATAGAATTAATAACCTAAGTTAATATAGTGAATGAATGAGTTAATGAAACATTCTGAAGGCTGCTAAACAATGTTATACTTTGGGCAGAGGAAGACTAAGAGATGATCAGCTTGTATTTCTATAAAACAACTCTATTTTTTTTAGAGGCAATTAAGGCTCTTTCTTTGTGTTACAGTTAATTTAAAACCATAAAAGGAAAAAAAAAAAAGTGAAGAATTCCAGCCCATTTCTGAGGACCACAATTGATGTATTTCTTTTGAAAAGGAGCAGCAAAATGTGTCTTTAATTCCTCTTGTATACCCACAGGTAAAAATGTTCTAGGACAAGAGGATTATGTACGACTTCTTGTTATGAAGTGACTGTGCTCTGACAGCTTTTTGTACTGATATTGCCAAGGCAAAGGAGAATTTTGAGAAGCCCAAGTGACTGAGTCCATCTGAAATGTGGAATGATTCCATCAGGAGAGGTGTCAGTCTGTGGAGCCCTGAGTATCAAGAGTCCTGACAACTGCCTTCAGTTGCTCTGGGAGAGGGATTATGATTTCAAAAGTGTGGCTGAAAGGCGGCACTCACATTTCTGGGAAATTATTTTAGCAATATAATACACCAGTCTTTCTGACCATAATATAGGAACTAGATACTCGGGCTCAGGGCACTCCAATGTTTCACTTTTGGAGTGAAGAAAATGCTTTTCTCTGATGCTTCTATTGTTTGTGTGACATCTGATGTTGAAAAGTTAATGTACACACCTTTTCCAGACTTTCCTTGCCACTTCTGTCAGAGAAGAGAAGAGAAGAGAAGAGAAGAGAAGAGAAGAGAAGAGAAGAGAAGAGAAGAATGATAGAATAGAATCACTAAGGTTGGAAAAGACCTCCAAGATCATCAAGTCCACCTTCAACTCCTATTAAACCATATCATGACCACACATACTCACTTTGTGAACAATTCAGGGATGGTGGCTCCACCATTTCCAGGACACCCTGTTCCAAGGCTTAACCACTCTTTCAGTGAAGAAATTTTTTGTAATTTCCAACCTGAACCTCTCTGGGCACAGCTTGAGGCCATATCCCCTTGTACTATCCCCATATCCTCTTGTACTATCAAGAATCAGACCTAGACCTGGATCTCTTGTGCTCTTTTAGATGTAACTGGAAAAAGAACAGAAACCAAACATCACCTCCACCCCCCCAAAAAAAGCAAAACAAAGCGAAAAAGCCTTGCAGAAAAAGCAAAACCCACACACATGGTCCACATGGCCGAATGCCAGTTGCTATTCATTCCTAGAGTGGGGTAAGTCGTGGGTGTGTGTCTCAGTAGGGAATTTCCAGCCAGTACAACAAAGAGGAGGATTTCTCTGTTAGAAGAAACACAAACACTGGCAGCATCAGGTGCTTGGCTTCCTGCAGAAAAAAGGAAACCTGGCTCCCCAGAATGTCGATTGTAGTACAGCATCGTATTCTTGAGCACATCTTGGGCCAGCTGTGCTTCAAATTGTTTATTTCACTAAACTAAGCTCCTTATAAACCACTCTCCAGTGGAGAAACAGTAACAAAGGCTGGTTTGCTATCAACAGCAACACACACACGTGAGCAGACAAAGTGCCTTTTGGGGTTACAAGGCAGAGCAGACTTAATGAATTCAGCTGATGAGACTTTTTTCTTGGTTGAGCTTCCCACGGACCAAATTAATTCCAACAGATGAGCAAAAGATGGAAAGACATGCTAATTAGCAGCTTTTTTTATGAACCAGTTCTCTACTTCAGAATCTAATTAGCTTTCTAGATAAGGCTTAGGCTGAAGTTTGTTTCTCCAGTGCAAGGATTGTGTTCCTGTTTTTCCAATGCTTGAAGAGAAATGCTTTGGATTGATGGATATTTACTTGTATAGTCCTTACTTACGTATTTATGAATTATATATAAACCTACATATACCCCCTAGACAATGAGGGCCCTCTCTCATTACAGCTGTGGGGAATTACACAGCACAAGAGATTCCTCCAAGGCAAAGAAGGCAAAGGGAACACAAAGGATTACAAATTGTGGTTAAGACCATTTCACCAGAGTGATGGAGAACAGTCGTGGTTGTGAGACAATAAATTGAGAGAGAAATGGACAGGAGGATTCTGAGGAAAGTGAGAGGAAAAAAGCCAAAAGAAATACCCCAAATCTTTTTGCTTTTCCTACAGTTTATATGTTGAAGGAAGAAACCAGAAAATATTTAATGGAAAACAAGGATAGTAGCAAATGTGAAATCTAGAGAAAAATATGAAATAGAACTTAGCTGGTGAGGTTCAATTGTCTATGAGGATAAGATAATCTCCTGACAAAAGCTCTGCATGTTTTGGGGAAAAAGATAAGTAAGATAAATAGTTGTGCTAGAAGAAATAGAGACATAACACTCTGCTGTTTGCAGCTCAGCACACTGGATTTTCTATCATGAAACACATAATTTTAAAAATTCAAAGCCATACTGGCAAGTAATTTCTTCCAAACTTCCAGGCTGCAATTTTTATCAGTGTTTGAAAACAATTAGGGAAACCACAAAAGAGGCTGACATGCTGGGTCAGGGCCAGACTTGAACTAAATTTTGCATTAAGCCTGATTTCAGAAGCACTTGGGTATTTAAAAATAACAGGATGCTAAAAGATTCTCTCATTTATGACATCCATGAATAAATCCACAGAGGAAGTGTGTGGTCCTGTGCTGCAATGGTGGTGGCTTGTAGTGAGTAAGGCCTTAAGGACTGTCTTATCATGTTTGCAAGACAAGCTCTGACTCTTAAGGCTACAAAAGTAGAGGAGACAGGGGAATTAATTTGCTGCTTGGTGTTGGTACTGGTCAACCACAAGGGATACTTTAAAAAAGCCACCCAACACCCCCGCAGCTTCTTGCAGTGTGACAGATCTAGGACTGTGCTGCCACAGAGGTAATAAAGACAGGCTCAGGAGGCAGCTTTTCCCTTCCAAAACTAGCTCACATTTCTAGGGACACGCTGAAAAAAAATAGAGGAGAAAGAATGAGAAAGATGTTAAATTTGGCGATGATAATGAAACTCTGCATATTGAACTAGGATCAAGTTAGACTGATTCTCTCTTGCCAGGGAAATTTGATTGCTTTTTTAATAGACTTATAAAAAGTAATGGAAAGAGGGAATCCGAAATCTCCCTTGTATTTGATGGAATGTGTATTTGAAACATTTCAAAACTTAATTCAAGGGGATTTAGAGCAGGGGACTGTCACTGGCAGGCTCGTAATACCTGTGTGAGACCCTATAATGAAACCAGCCATGATCAAGTGAAGGTTTCAGCCTTCCAATAAAACAATGACATCTCAGATGTGTTTACAGGTGTTACTGAAAATAAATGTAGTGCTGCCTCAATCAAATCAGTGACAGAGAGCACAGGAGTGTTCTGACTAATGCTGCTCCTGCTGCAGGGGAAGGAACGGCCACGCTGATTTCCCTACCCAGCTACACCAAACACAGCCCACACTGTCCTGATCTATTCCACTCAAAGTTATGGCCAAATTAATCTGCCTGCACGACATGTGTCCCTGAGGACTATTTATGAGATTAGAGTGTGAGAGACAAATCAGAAATTGGTTATGTATGGATAGGAAGCAGCAAACTGTGCAACATGCTTCTGAATTCTGGTTCAATAGTCAAAACGCTCGCTTCTCACTGACTGCAGTGAAGTTTGGCATTGACAATACTCTTGGAAGACCAGTTTTGTCTTTCTGTGTGATTTTAATGCCTCTAGACTCTCAGTCACCACAGGAGATACCAGAGGTCCAAGTTGGGTGGAAGCCAGACAGAAAGCAACAACTTCCTTTAGCATTAGTTTACACACCATTTTAATCTCTAGAGTTTTGGGGTTGCAGTTGGATTCAAAAGATGGTTATGTGGGTTAGATCCTGTTGCATGTGTTTTTGGGTTTTTTTGCCTGGTGTTTTACCAGGACTGGAGGATATGGACCAAGCTCCTGTTAAGACAGTTGTAACAAATCCAGGTAGCCTCCATGCTCCCCTAAAGAGCAGGGTCTCCAAAACCAGAGCACACAAGTGGCTGAAACAATCTCTGTCACAGCAGAGAGCTGGAGCACAGATTCAGAGTTGTGAGAAGAATCAGCAAGCTGGGTATGAGGGAGGGAAGTGGGGGGAGGCTCAGTGAGCTGCAGGGCAAAGGAGTGGGAAATGATGACTGAAAAGAGGAGGCAGAGAGGGCAGAGTGTGCAAAGGATGGATCCTCCCAGTAACCATCAGGGGGATATGTGCTGGCTTTGTCCTGCTCATCACACTTGTAAATTATGTGGAAAACAGAGAACAGTGATGTGACAAGGACTACAAATTATGTGGAATTAGATTAGTAAGAATTAAAGATGTCTGCAAAGAGTTGCAAAAGAGACCTCATAAAATCTGAGTAACTGGATCATGAAACAGTAGATATCAAACTCCACGTTGATAGCTGGAGGAGGAACAGGCATGAGTAGATATGCACCAATGAGCTCCAAATTAACGATCACATCTCAAGAAAAATGATCTGAGTCATTGTGGATAATTCAATGAAAATATCAGGTCCATATTTGGGAGCAATGAAAAAAAAACCAAAGAAACAGACAAAAATTTAATAACCCCTGAAAGATGAAACAAAAAACCACCACACTGCAGCAGCAAATCCCCACACCTTACATTGTGGAAGCAGTTTGACCTCTTTCCAGCTCCTCATTGACAATTTTTTTTTATAATAAAGCCAGAAAAAACTCAGGGAAGAGTACTGAACATGACCAGCAGTACTGAATGTTTTCCATACAAGGAGAGGCTAAATAGAAATGCTCCCCTTGGAAAGCAGAGGACTAAATCGCAGAGGTATATAAAATACATAAAATGTGCTCCACACATGGCATGAAGATGTAAATGGGGAACTATAGCCATTATTTCTTACCATACAAGCCCATTGTGAAATCGTCAGCAGGTCCAGAACAAACAGAAGGAAGTATTTCTTCAAGCAGTCTATAATTAAATTGTGGAACTCATTGCTACAGGATGCCATGGAAGCTGAAAGCATAAATGAATTAAAAATGTGATTACACAAATTTATGGATTTGCCTCCATCAAAGGCTGTTAAACAGAAGGATGTGGTTTCAGTATCTGACTTGGGAAATCTTTCAGCAAGGATTGCAGGAAATCTGCAAGGATATACTGAGGAAGGAGGGCAGAGGATTTTCACTCCTTGTGGAAAGGATCATTTTCGCTCCTGATTTTCCCCTGTGTATGTTCTCAAAACAGCTGAAACTGGATTGTCTCAGACACAGGATCCTGAACAATCCTTTGGCTTGACTCATTTTGACTCTTTATAATTCTTATTTTATTTCATTTCTCTTTTCCCTTTATCTGCTTTCAGCTTTTATGACCAAGACATTGGATGAACTAAGTCTCTCAGTAGCACGGCTGCTGCCTGACCAGGCTTCACAACCCTTTTTGACTTCTGGGATTGTTGAACAGTTTACCTGTGCCTTGTCTTAATGTTCAGCACCTGGAAAAAGCAGGAAGAATTTTCAATTAATTCCTGGGTACATGAGCCATAGAATTAATTTTCCTTGATGCATGCTGGAGATGTTTTTGAAGACTCTGCTAGGCAAGACTGGGCAGATGTCTGAGGCACACCATGGACTGAAGGCACAGCTCTAAATACTGGGGATGACTGTGAGCTGAGCTGGGCTGAAAAAAAATCTAATGAATTTCCATTATCTAAAAGGCACTTAAAAGCATGACTAAAAAAAAAATGTGTAAATGATGAAGCTCTGGAACAGGATGCAAACACCAGTTGGGGGGAAAAACCAGAACAACTAGGAAATGGACTCTGGAAATTAGTTTAAAAAAATTACCTCTTTTGTAAACTGATACATCTGGGAATCACTCTGCCCTTCCTCTTCCCCATATGCCTGTTCTCAATGGGAGGCAGAAATGTAAGTAGCTACATAGAAAAGCAGAGATTAAGTGAACAGCAGCAGGGAAGTGAAATGACAGGGATATATTGGAATGGAAATGGGGTGGTCGATTTGATCTGCATATACAGGGCATTATGTCATGAAGCCTCTTGGTTTAACCATGATAAAAGCACATCTGTGGCACTGCAGCTACTTTCAGTAAACTGAACGAATTGCATGGAGTTTAAGACCTGCAGCAAAATGAAAATAGGGAATGACTTTTGTGAAGCCATGAATACATCAGCAAAGAAAACACCGACAAGGGGGAAGAGTTGTTCAAGCTGAAGTACACTGTTGGCACAAGAACAAATGGCTGTAAACTGGCCATGAATAAATTTAGGCTGGAGATTAGAGGAATTTGTCTAGCCTTGAGAGGAGTGAGTTTTTGGAACTGCTTTTTAGTAGAAACAAGAGAGACAGGACACTCTATTTTCAAATGACGGTGAACAGCTTATATGATATTGTTGCCTGAAATAGAAAAGGACTGTGTCTGGCAAGCCAGGAAGTCCCTTATATCTTTATATTTTAAGCAATTCTGTATTATAAGATGAAAGTAGATTTGAGAACATAAACATTTGAAGGGCAGGGAGAGAATTACTTTCTTGAGAAACTTCTGAGAGTGGTTATACAATATTTTCTCAAAGGGACTCATGGATGACTCATCATTTGGGTTGTCTAAAATAAGCCTGAATAAAGCAGCAAGCCAGGTAATTTCAAGATGTGCCAGCGTGATGAACAAGTCAGTCTTAATTGTCTCTTCATCAGGAGTCATGTCATGGGGCCTTGAAGATTCAAACCCTGGAGCTCAATGGAGAAAGTACAAAACATAGGGAGGTGGATTCTCTGAAAGCTCCTGAAAAGGAGGAGATGGTGGCCAAAAGTCATGAATGTTGGGCTGGGGATTCCTAACTGCTCACCCCAAATGGTGTTAGGTTTCCTTTTTGTTGGCATGAACAAGATCTGCATTCTAGAGAGGATCATGCAGGAGGAAACATTTCATGTGGAGGATGCTCAGCGACCCTGGGCAACCTGGCCTAGAGGAATGTGGCACTGCCCATGGCAGTGTCCTGCCCATGGAAGGAGAGGATTGGAACTAGATGGTCTGCAAGGTCCTTTCCAATCCTAACTATCCTCTGATTCTATCATTTCAAAAGGAGGTTCAGGACCACCATTTCCAGCTACATAGTCCAAAATATCATGGAAGAACCTTGGGTTCTGAGACCACGTGGCTTCGGTAGAGTTGACAAAACTAAGGCAGTAGCCATGAAGGTCACTACCTAAAAGATCAGACCTCAGGTATAAGGATCAGCCAGTGCAGATGACAAAATTAGCTACTAATTTTAGTTGTATATTCAAACAGTTTACTACTCTCTGAAGATGACTTGTGGGGATTTTTTTTAATATTAAGCTGCCATTTAATTTTGTGTTTCACTTAGGGAAAATATGGTGTTGGAAATGTTCAGTGATCCCCTCTCCTCTTTCTCAGGTACACTGGAGGGTCTTCTGTCATCTGAATGACAAACATAGCAGAGGGTTTCTGTTCAGAGCTGCTGGAACTGGGCTTTCCAGACCAGTGGTGGAAATGATGGCATGGAAACTTGAATATGTGGAAAAAAGGATGGAAGAGCAGGTCAGAATGCTTTTTTCT
Source organism: Corvus moneduloides (assembly GCF_009650955.1). Classification (NCBI taxonomy): domain Eukaryota; kingdom Metazoa; phylum Chordata; class Aves; order Passeriformes; family Corvidae; genus Corvus; species Corvus moneduloides. The sequence continues at coordinate 5,227,299 of NC_045481.1, read as the reverse complement.
TACAAGAACAGACACTGGTGCTTAGATTTAGTGCCTTTTTGAGATAATAACCTGGATCCTTTGTAGCGTATCACTGTGGGCAGTAGGGACAAGGAATGTTTTAGGTAAACAGTCATAAGGTAATGACTTCACAGTGGTGATTTTAGCAAACTAGAACAGATCTTTAACAAGATGAAGAACAAATTCTAACTTCTTTGATTGTCTGTTTTAATAGAAAATAAGCCCAAGTTAAAGTAGACATGCTTGGGAAATAAGGCTCTCCCAATGAGTTTTCTGATTTTAATTAAGACGGAAGTTTTGATTTTTTGCATTTTAAGACTCATTTCCATGCATACCAGTACAAGGTCATTTCATTGTTCTCAGAGATATCTTTTAATCTACCCCCTTGAGACTTGCATTCCTTGATTAAATAAATATGCTCTGGGAGCATTTATTATCTGACCACGTCCACTTACACAACAGATGTCAGGCAGTTACTCTTTATTCTTAATATACAATCAAATTGATAAAAGCACTGAAATTCTGGTCTCTGTCCAACACCGACAGATGAATAATTAAAGTAAAAAGAGACTTCAAGTCCTCACATTTCTTTTTCATGATCTCACTTGATGGAACTTTCAATACTGAGAATACCAGAGCTGGACAAAACTCTGACAGCAATATTTTCAGCACCAAAAATATAGGTTCAGAATCATTAATTATTTCCTACTGATTCTGCTAAACTCCTTCAGCTGGGAGATGGAAATGCAAATCCAGAATCCAAGACACTGCTTTGAGATAGAGTCATTCAACTTTCACAGAAGTGATCATATTAACTAAAACTATTTCAAAATTAATAGCATATAAAATAGTGAATGTTTAAACATGCAGGAAAAAAACCCCACGTATCCACCATTAATGAGCACAAAGGTAACCAACCTAATAGTTTAAAACAGCTGCAAGTAGGAAATGCTAAGAAAGCTCTGAAACTCAGATAAAAATGGAATGGCAAATGATTCCTCCGTGTTTCCACAAGTCAAGCCTCAAGCAGCCTCTTCACAGCTTTCAAGTTTGCAACTCTGTATTGAATCATGTAGTCACTTATTATGTGTTCATCTCACTTTGATTCATCATCCCTAGCTGGAGAGTTAGACTTGCCAAGATTCTGCCTTTTTTCAAAAGCCTCTTTGGGAATGTCACAGGAACTCTGTGGCGTGACAGGGAGGAAGGACTCAGCTGTGGCTTCCAGGCTAATTTTGTCCAGAAAGAGCTCGTGAAACCTGTTTTACTGACAGCTGAACAGAGACACTGCTGACCTGAAATGTTTCCTTTTAGCATCACAACCCTCCATCCATTTGTATTTAGCCTTTCTGTCCTGCCAGCTCAGTTATCTCACTATTTTTTCCTCTCAGAGCCCATCTCCATTTTTCTTTGTTGATTGAGGTCCTGGACCTCACAAAGCTCCTGCTGCCTGGAGTAGATGACAGGATTATGAGGACTTGTGGCCCTTCCATCCCTTGAAGGCAGGGCAATCCTTGGGGGAGGGTTGATAAGACTTCCAAGTATAAAGTACAGAAAATACTCAACTCCTTCCACTTGCTTGAATTTTTCTCACCAATTTCCCAAGCTGTGTGAAGGTCAAAAGCTCATTTCCTCTTACAGCATCTTTCACTGGTTCTGATCTGTCTCTGTTTTCTTATCTATTTCTCTACCATGTTCAGCTATAGTGAGTTGATAAAAATTTGATAAGGAAATGACAATGAGTGGGGTGTTGTTTCTTTTCTTGGACACAAAAAGGATGAATTCTTGATGCCTTAATCTGGGAAACCTTCCCTGTAGTGTTGCTTGTGAGTTGTCACAGAGATGAGCTGCAATCTGCAGCTCTGTTTTCATAATAAAGATGATGTTAAAGACCAAAGGTTTTATGTTGATGCAAACTCTGAACTTTCCAGGGCAGAGATTTATCTCAGCATTTTGAGGAAGATAAGGATTTCCTCACAATCCAGCAGAGGGCCCTGGATCTGATTTAACTTTTATTTTCTTGGGCAGAAAATTATTTTATTTATACAATGGGGCTGTTCACAGGAAACCAGCTGAGCCTTGCTTTCAGTTCAGGTTTTGATTTTTTTGGTAAAAGTTAAGTTACATTAAGAAAAGAACGTGGCACAAGTTATAAAAACAAGTAATCAGACTTACTTACTTATCTACCAAATCCACTGCAAACACAGAGAATAAAAATGATGATTTTAGAGGTTATTTATATCAGGGATTAATCCTGCCTGGTTTTGCTTTTTCAGCACTGACATCAGCTAGAATTTGGGGAATGTAGGATTGTGTTCATTGCAGGCATTTAATTCACAAAATAAAGCCACAGATGAGTAGAGCTGGTGAGAATTTGCAGGTTGTTCTCCCCAGTTCGAATAATGTGATATACAGAATGAACTACAAAGTGATTTTGAAATGTAAAACATTAATGTTCCCTTTGAAGGGCTGATATCAAGTGCCAAATGATATATCAATTAAATGGAAAACAAATCCCAACCCTGCAAATACTGTACAAAGACAGCTTCTTTGAAGTCAATGGGACTAATTACATGTGTAAAACATAGCCTGGTTGTACAGCACTTCTGTTAATTGGAGTTTAATTCCATGAATTTAATAAAAAATAGATCTCAGAACAACTCCAGCTTGGCTTCACATTGATAAAGTGCCATTCCTACCTAGCTCAGCCATCTGTGGGTCTCTTGCATCCAAATCCTTCAGGACAGTGTCTAACATTGCACTGCAGAACTCTACAGTTCCCATCTCAGAGATGAAGTGTGTGGGCACTGACTGGCAAAGGGCTGTGTTCAGTATTCCCATCTCCTCTGGTATCACACCCAAACTTCAGGCAGGTAGAGCCTTCTCCAAAGGGCAGTTGGACACATCCAGCATTTCCTGTCTGTTTTTAAATAGAGTTGCTGTGTTTGACTGGGCAACAGGCATCAGCCTCTTCCTCAGATAACTGTCTCACAAGTAATGTTTAAATTAAAAGTGAGAAATGGGGAGTTCTGAGCCGGATTTTGATTTATGGATTGGCCCTGGTGGATGCTGTAAAGCTGTTCTTGGTTCTCATTTGTGTACAAAGCAAGAAAATTAGGCCCGTGCTATAAAAATGGAAGAAAAGAGAAATATGTAGCTTATTGGGAATATGATTCCCAGCTGTCAAGGTTACACAGAGGCAGCAATTGCAATGTTCAGTTTTGTCCTATTCAGACCTATCTGTCCTCAGACCACTTAGATTAAATTTAATCTCTCAGGTTACCTATTAACATCATATCTTTAGATGAACCAATGTCCTGCACGTCGATATCCTCATAGCAACTCCTGGAAGCACTGCTGATTACCCTCAGGTGACAATTGCTTAGAGGTATCTTTGGGCACAAAACATTATTTTTACCAAACGTGTTCCCTTTCACTGCAGTTTTGTCAATATTTTCATATTGCAGCAATTCTGTGTCCTAGGAACAGTGGTTGTGCCTCTCAGTTACACTAAAAGGAGCAATCTCTTGTGGGTTTTGGAAGTGATTGTAGGTTTTATCTCCATAGGCCGAGTCTCTGGTACCCTCTGTGCCATGACAAATTACAAATGAAAACCATTTGAGTCTCCTCCAGCTCACAAGCTGTAACCTTTCGTATCCATGAGCTTCCGGAGATGGCAAATGGTGCATAATCAACACTCAGAGCCTGATAAAGGCATGGATCAGCATAAATCAGGACTCAGAAGCCAGCTCTTAATGGACTTGCTGAGGAGCTGTGTAAGTGTACTGAGCACTCTGTGCACAAGTACCTTCTGATGTAATGCAAGGGAATGAGAATTCATTAAAAAATCTGTTCTGCATCTCTGGCTGTACCTTTTGAGTACCAACCTAACTGTCCTATGATTGGCACAATTCTGGCCAGACCTTTGTCTCACTTTCTTCAGCTTCTCCCTGAAGCAAATTTGTGGATATTTTTATCGTAATTATTTTTTGGTTTATTTTCACTGTTTTACCATTATCAAACCATTGCCCATATAAACTTCTGGCATGATCTGCTCAGAGCTCACATGGACTGTCTTGTCTCATGCTTTCTTTTCAGCTGGATCATTAACAGTGCAATTAAATAGCACCAGACCCATTGGTGTCAGTCTGAACATTTTCCTCAGTGATGACTGGCCTCTGAAACTGCTCTGCCAGGACTCAAAGAAGGAAGTCCTGTTCCAGCAGCTGGGAATCTCTACAGGACAAATGCTAGTGCTTCTTCTTTTAGTATCCCTGGGCTGGGCTCCCAGGATGAGCACTGTAAAAGGAGAAAAAGATTACTGTTCTGAAGATGCTCCTGAGTAGCACTTGCAGTGGCATGCAGAGATCCTGCTGCCACATGGAGGATGTGCTTGCAAATAATATTCTCAGATAAGACCATGGATTCAGATTTAGACTCCTGGGCCAGCATCCTCCAGGACAAGGAGTCATTTCAGTAGATGTGTGCTCTTGAGAGGAGTGCAGAGCCTTTTAGACCCTTGGGTGGGAAATCCAGCTGCCAAGTGCTGCTGAAACTAGGCCGGTACTGGATGTATCTTGTGTATCCCACCTACTCACCTGTCTACTCTGCTCAGCTCTCTGTCTCTACAAAGACTTTAAAGCTGGAAATAAGGGGGAACTGGCCGTGTTCATCAGAGGCCTGTTGGGTTTCCTCCTCTCTGACACCTGACAAACACCCACCCCACGGCTGGGCCAGGTCACATGCTCAACAGTTTTGCTGTCTAAGCTCCTGTCAATGGATTTCCTTGTAGAACCCTCTTTTCAGAGAAACAGAGGTAATCCTCAGAGCTCCTAGGGTGGCTGCTGATGTGCAGGGGATGAAGGACAGAGCAGTCAGTCAGGCTTACCCAGGGAAAGCACCACTTTTAATCACATTGCATTACAACTGGAGCGCTGGAGATGCTGAAAGCTCTTGCATGATGTGGGAATTAAAGGGCCAGACAGAGATTTTGTGCATTGCTGTGGTGTGGTACACCCAGCAAGCATCAGAGCAGGGAACTCTCTGCTGAAGACAGAGGCTGTGAGCTTTGGAAGTGAAGGGAGGTTAAATTACACAACACGCAGTAAAAATCCTGCTATTTAGACTCTGGTATTTTTGAAATTGCACTTACTAAAGATCCAAGTTGAATCAGCCTCCCCCTTGTACGAGCATGTGGTAAGAGGTGGGACTATCCAGGAGATAATTTTAGAGACCTGCAGTTTTGGACTGAGCACCTGTCTCATCTGTGCAGCCCTTCATTGCAAAGGAGAGCACTCCCTACACAGATGTTTGTCTAGGAAAGCTGGAAAGGTGTGATCACACCTGCATCCAAACTTCTGTCATTCCTGGGCTTGGCCCATTTTCCTGGCACTGAGATGCTTGTGCCTTCAGCAGCAAAATTGGGACTAAGACCCACTGGCTGGTGCAGAAACTTACTCCAGATTCCAAAGCAGTCTGGAATAGGAGCCTGTGGTGGGTCCCAGGAGGGCTGTGGGGAAGATGGGGAGGTGGATGATGTCTTGAAGTCCAGGAGGCTGGGGTACCTATTTCCAGAAGGACCTGAAGCATTGGCCTTGGCAGTTGTAGCAGTGGGAGGAAAAGATGAAAATGACCTTGGAGAGGCTGCCTGGCCCTGCTTCTTTGACAGAGGTTGTGGAGAAGGAGAGGGAGAAGGTGTGAAGACCAAACAGCTGAAGGGCTGCCTTGGAAGGATCTCTGTGGACTGAAAGATGATGAATGGCCTTTGACGTGGGGAGAGCCACCAGCACCACAACCTTTCTCTCAGGCCTTTTGACTCTCTGTATTCATATTTTTGAGTGGTTGGGCTTGCCCAAGAGTTGTTATTCCCATCAGGTTTCTGGCCTTTCTTTGGGTGTTCCAATACCTCTCTATGCCTTGTAGGGCAGGAGTGTGCCAGGTTTACCCCACAGCACTGGGGCTCCTGGGGTTCCTACCTGTCTGTGTCCAAATGAGATCTGATTGCATGCTGTGGAAAGGAATTCAGCACCGGCTGGCCCAGGGCTGTCACCTGTCACACGCTGCCAGAGGTTTGCCTGTTTGAGGGTGAGGATGTGACACACATGGAAAGCAGGTGGGCTGCAGTGCAGATGTGTTGAACTGAAAATATAACTGTAGCTGCTACAGTGCTGAAGTCTTTTCTGTGGGGTAGAGGAGGTTGTTTTATTTATCTTCATTTTCCTATTTATGTCAAAAGCTTCTTTTTCCCCCCCTTTCCTTTTGCCTATTGCAATTCATTTATTCTAAAACCTTGAGAATAAATCCTCAAGGAACAGGAGATGATTTTTTTTTCCATTGCTGAATGCCTTGATATATCCTGCCAGGTCCTCTGCTCTTTGCTGGTAATGTTACATCTGAGACCACAAATCCCCTCGAGGCTCAAAGTCACTTTGTCCCAGCATTGTGCAGCATCCCCAGAACACAAAGGGCTATAATGGAAAGAGAAGCAATTTGTGTGTCTGTGTTTTCAGACTTCATACATTCAGAGGTTTATAAAGTCCAAAGGGTAGATCAAGGTAATTAAATACCAATAAGCAGAGATAGATGAGCCCTGTTCAGATCAGTTTGCTACACAATACAATACAAACTACCAGGAGCTGTTGTAAATGTGTTGAAAATAGAAAGAATTCATTTTTGTTCCTTGTGCCAAGGATTACTTAAACTCACACCTCTCTTAAACAGGTATTTGATAAAATCTTCATCCAGCCTGATCTTCCTGTGGGGACCTTAAAAAACCCTTGTAAATTAACTTCATACAGGACAGCCCAGGTTGTGGCAAGTTCAAAGTTTTCCCTACAGGCTGAAAAATGGACCAATCAGGTTTTTGAGTATTGTCTTGTTGCCCCTGTTGATGTTTTTTTTCACTCATCCTGGCAAACCAAAGCTTTGCTATCAGAATTGTATGTACCACATCTGTGATGGTCAGTAGGAGCTCAGGGTTTGTATCCAAGGTTTGAAATCAGAACTCTGGTTTTCCCTTGCAATATTATGTGGTCATGAGCAGAGCTGATGGTATTGCATGAGACTGTTCCAGGTCACCTGAAGACAGTACAGAAAATGGCGAAATAAAGTCCTGAGTTGCACTGCAATTGGGATCCCTGAAGAAAAAAAAAAAGCCACTTTTTTTTTTTGCTTTATTTATTTATGTACAATTGTAGAATAATTAAGGTTGGAAAAAACCTCCAAGACCTTAAAGTCCAACCTTTGACCAATAAACACCCTGTCAACTAAACAATGGCACTTAATGTCACCTCCAGACATTTCCTGAGCATCTCCAGGGGTGGTGACTCCACCATCTCCCTGGGCAGCCTCTTCCAATGCTTGACAACCCTTCCCTTGAAGAAATTGTTCCTGATGTCCAACCTGAACCTCCGGTGGCACAACTTGAGGACATTTCCTCTTGTCCTGTCCCTTGTTCCCTGGGAGAAGAGCATGAGCCCCACCTGGCTGCACCCTCCTTGTCAAGGAGTTGTAGAGAATGAGAAGGTCCCTCCTGAGCCTCCTCACCCCCAATGTCAGCCCCTCCAGCTCCCTCAGCTGCTCCTCATCAGGCTGCTTCTCCAGGCTCCTCCCCAGCTCCCTTCCCTTCTCTGCACACACCCTCCAGCCCCTCAAGGTCTTCCTTGACACGAGGGGCCCAACACTCATCCCAAGACTCCACGTAACTTACATCTGTTCAACTGAACTCTCCTAAGACAGCAAAGGCTGGTGATGCTGAGATTTCTCCCAGCTACTTTGGGAATATCTTGCCTGCTTCCTCATGCTGCCTGGGAGCTTTATACCAGACCCCCTCCATGATATCTGCCCTGTTGGCCTTCCCCCCGATTCTTACCCAAAACTACTCAACTCCATCAGCACCATCATTAAGCTCTAGACAGCTGGAACCCTCCCTTACATAGATGGTCACCCCAGCACCTCTCCTTCCTTGCCTGTCCTTTCTGAAGGGATAACCTGGGAAGCTTTCCATCATCATCTTTGAAAACGAGAGCTCAGTGCTTTGCTGGGATTTCTTTGGTGGAGGAACACTAATAGCAATGCTGAAGATGTGCCCTGATTGCACCCTAAAGGGTAGGAAGATGAACAGAATAGCCATTGGCTACAGCACTCCAGTGTGGGACTCATCCCACCACGGCTCTGGGATGGCAACTATGTCCCGCTTTTCCTGCTGTGCAACCACTTCCAGCGCCCGCACTTTGCTGTCCATGCTGCACGAAGTGGCAAGGAAGCACTTCAGTTGAGCTCTTGATCTCGCTATCTTTTTGGAGGGGATGAAAGGAATAAGATAGATGTGTCTTTATAAACAGACCACGAGAATCTGCTTGTTGATAGGGCAAGGGACTCATAGATAGGGAAGCAACAAAAGAAATTCCCAGTTCTAGAAGATGCTACTAAGTGACATGGACTATTGCTCAGCCAAGGCCATGTTAAATTCCTGAACTTAGAGAAAAAGAAGAAGAGCTTAACAGAATTATGAACAGTGTTTGGTTATATATAGATAAAAAGAGGGTGCATATTAGAGGGGGCCCTAGAGTAGGTGACTCAGGAAGTCTGTACCTTCCGAGTACCTCAGGCAGTGGGGGAAGGAATGCACCTGGAAATTAGGATAAAAGGAGGCTGCACCCTCCAACAGTTTGAGACACCCCATAAGAAATGTCCCATGGCCTCTCCCTTTATTCGGATAACATTAAAAGACTCATCTGTGTCTTTTCCAGACATAAACCTCTGGCACTGTGAATTATTTCCGTACAGGGAGATGCCCTAATCCTTCTGTGGCCATTCTCAAATTCTTCTCTGGTTTCTAACACATCAAGAACCCCTGTGTCCTTGCTGCTGCACGGATCTCCCACGGCTCTCTGCTGGCCGCACACCGGAGCTCCCAGCTCCAGCTGGCAGCGCCTCAGCGCCCTGTGCCCTCCCGCCCCGACAGCCGCGCCAGGCCCTGCCCGCTGCCCTCATGGTGCCACTCCTGGCCCCAGTGCTCTCCAAGGGCTTCTCCGGGGGCACCTTCCTGCGGCCTTTCCGTCCCTGCACGAGGCCCACCAGCAACCTGCAGAGGGGCTGATTCCAAGGGCCTGGAGGCCCAGCACCAGGGGCAGAGGCTTCCCGCTGGCAGAGGGAGGGGTTAGGCTGGACATGTGGAAGAACTTCTTGGCTCTGAGGCTGCTGAGGCCCTGGCCCACGCTGCCCACAGAAGCTGTGGCTGCCCCATCCCTGGCAGTGTTCCAGGCCAGCATGGATGGGGCTTGGAGCAACCTGGCCTAGTGGAAGGCGTCCCTGCCCTCGGCAGCAGGGTTGGAACAAGATGATGTTTAAGGGAGCCTTCCAAGCCAAGCCCTTGTGTGATTCTGTGATCACAGGGCCTGGGGACAGCTGGGCTTAATTTCTGATTAGAACCAGTTCAGCCCTGTAGTTTGGTTGAGTTCAAGGAGACTCTTCACGAGCCCACATTCCCAGCGCATGAGATTTACCAATGCTCTGGGTCTGGCTGAGATCAACAAAGTCTTGCACGATCCAGATTCTGCAGTATTGCATTTTATTGAAGCATGAACAAAGCAGTTTCTGGTTTGCCACTCATAAATGCACTGACTATAGAGCATTAATAGGTGTCACGAGGGATAGTGACACGAAATACGTTCTGTATTGTTATTGTCTAAATATAATTACCTATTCAAATCTTGATCATTAATTTTATCATGACATAATAAATACATCTATTGTGTCTTTGATATTATTTATATTGGTACATTGTTTTGTTTAATTATATTTTACTATTATACATGTTAATCAATAAACTTTATAATATATAATATGTCTGGACTATGTCTTTATATCTATGAAATAAAAATCTAGATTCTTATGGATTCAAAGTTTCAGGTCAGCGCCAACCGAGTTGGTCCAATGCTGACCTAAAGGTGTCCCTTCTGGGGACAAGGACAGGCACCGTCCCCTGACCGATGGCGGGCAAGCAGTGCCGATTGTTCCTCTTGGTCTTTTTTTCCCTGTTTCTTTCTCCTTTTTCTGTCCCACATTCCTGCTTCTTTTACACTCTGATTTTTGGCCCTTCCCAAAGGCCAGGAACAGTTGCATGCTACCAGTGGGGGTTGGTGACTTTGGCCATGCACGTAAGGCATGTGCTCTCTTCATGCGTGTTCTCGCGAGTGGGAAGTTCATGCGCAAGTGGAGCTCGATGTGGATCTGTGTGACCTTTTTTGGAAAAGGAAGTGATACAGGGAGGTAGAATAAACCCTCCCGTAGCCCTCCACCTGCTGAGGCAGCAGGAGAGGCTGTGGGACCTCTGCCAGAGTCTTTGCATGCATCCTCTTCTCCTTAAAGGTGCAGATTCGTAACCCAGCTTGTTCTGCACAGTGAAGGGGAGTGAGGCCAACGGTGCTAGAGAGGTGCAGGGGCTCTTCTGGGCCTCAGGGAAACAACCCGGCGCCGAGAGGCCTCTGCTTCACTCCGGACGTCATTCTGTACTTGGGCCTTGCTGGAGCCAGGGGCCACATAGGTGAGAGGCCCAGCTCCTGATTTTCTCAACCAGCTCCGTCAATTCTTCGCTGATTTCCAGCAAGTCTGCAGCACATCTGGCGTTCAGCGCAGTGACCAAGCACTGGAGCACATTGCCCAGAGGTTGTGGAGTCCCCCTCGCCGGAGATAGTCAAGAACCGTCCGGACGCAATGCTTTGCAATGCGCAGCAGGAAGAGCCTGCTGGAGCACCCCTGGACAAGATGATCTCACCGGTGGTCCTTTCAAATGTGAACTCACCTGGGATTCTGGGATCGGCATCTTTGCACAAGGTGAAGCTCTCAGAGGGAAAATGGACTCTAAGACAGAGCTGGCGGCAGTCACAGTCCAGGTGGCAATGGGACTCTCTCTCACAAGGCCCCTGGCCATGGCCTCTTCAGCCTCATCAGCTTTGACTCCCCGAGCGTGCTTTTGCTCTAGAGGACAGGTGTGGCAGCAACTCCCAGGGCCAACTGAGCAGTGCCTTCTCCATGTTCTGCACGCTGAGGTTTGTGTCAGCTCCTCCCTGAAGAGTAGATTCTGCACACAGACCCCAGAGAACACAAAAACGAATGGCAGGATTCGCTCTTGTGTGCTCCCCGATCTGTGCAACCAACCTGGTCATCACTGGCTGCAGTGCTGAGGAGACTGTTGGGACGACACTGCTGCTGCTGCTGTCGATGGCAGAGTGCTGCTGCACAGCGCTTTCCCTTCCCTCTCTGTATCCCGCACTCTCCCCTCTTTTCTCCTGTACAATCAGGGGAAACTCTGCTGCCAGCTGCCAGTCTCACAAGCACAGCTCTAAGCAGGAGAACCTCTTTCAAGGAATACTTTCGAGCATTTCTACGAGCCACATCCGCAGATCCACATACTCGCTCATTGCCTGGGAGTGGGCGGCCGGATCCATCACCAGGTGATGGAAGAGATTGCACGTCTTGGCCATTTGCACCTCTGGGGGCAAACTGATCTCCCCAGGGAGCCTACGGTTGCCCAAAATAAAATGGTTGAGGCGTCTCACTTCCACGCATAAGCGCAGGTCCTCGCTGATATCCACCAGTCGCCTCACGAAATCTCTCCTGCGCCACCGTGACACAGGTATGATGTTCAGGAGGTGCATAACAATGGTCTTTGTGGTGTAGGTGGAAATGCCTAAGCCCAGTTGAAGACGGGTGAAGAACTGCAGGCATTTGAGGTGCAAGCTGTCAGGGGGGGCCTGCCTGGCGATGTACTTGAAGAACTTCACCTCTGCCACAGCGTAGGTCTCAGGCCACGTTGTGCTTGGGGTGCAGGCCTGTCTAGGCTGGCTGCTCACAAAGATGTCCAAGTCGCCTTGCCGCACCCCGAACAGCACCTCAATGCGGAAGCTTTCTCTGCCCTTGGTCACCTGGAATTGGCAGGAGCGTTTGGAGGGCAGCAGCACTAAACGCCACGTGTGTGACTGAGGCAAAGCTGGCCAGATGGCTCTCACCAGCTGGTAGAACCAGCGGGCAGTTTTCTGCACATCGAGGTAGGTGCCGGTGCACAGGGTGTGAAGGAGGCTGGGATCCTGATTCCTCCTCAGCTCCTCCTCGGGGTGGTGCAGGAAGCACAGCATGTTCTCACCCTGTTGCTCCCTCGTGCAGGTGCACTCCAGCTGCACACGGACACGGAAGTTCCTCACGTGCCTCTGCTCCTCAGTGTCACGCTCCAGGTGGAAGGTGTGCCCTCGGGGAGGAGTCATGGGCACGAGCACACGGTACACAACATCCTGCTCGCGGGGACTCCAACCTTCAAAGGCACTGCCCACTCCAATGGCTCTTTGCAGGACCGGGTAGAAACTGCCAGACAAGATGTGGCCAAAGTAAATTGTGAAATTGGCCATCAGGTCAGTTGTCCACTCGCAGCCTTTCTGCAGGTCCTGTACAGGCCACTGTATGCGCTCCATTAAAATCCTTCCAGTGTAATCTTCAATATCATGCTCTCCTTCTTCAGCTTCGCGAACATCATTATTGTTGTTTTCTGCATTTGCAGCTGCAATGACAACTTCATTTCCAGCACCATCTTCGTTTGCAGCACCATCACTGACTTCCTCTCCATTGCCATCATCATTGTTGTCTTCCTCCCGATTCGCATCATTGTTGTCTTCCTCTTCATTTCCAACAGCTTCTTCTTCATTTGCTTCCACATTTCTTACTTCCTCTTCATTTATACCATTGTTTTCTTCTTCATGCTCCTCTCTCCTCAGGCTCCTTTCCCTCCAGATAAACCATGGGGCCGAGAGAAGGAGCAGGAGCCCAGCAATGGCCCAGATCTGCCAGTCCTGCAAGGCAGACCAGAGCAGCTCTCGCCAGGCCCCTCTACTCTGCTTCAGGGTGAGCTGCTCCACTTCCCACTCCAGAAGAATCTTCTCCACTTCCTGGCTCATCGCACGCGCCTCCATGCGCAGACGCATCGCCTCGTCCAAACCATCACCCACGGGCCGCAGGTAGTGGACTAGGCTTTGCAAGAGCAAGAACCAGAATGCCAAGGAACCCATGGTCTGCGGGCAGATGGAGAGAAGGCCTTGAGTGGGGCGGGGAGGGAGGCAGCCGGCAGTGGGGGCAGCAGGGACGGGAATGACAGGGGCCTGGGGCCAGGAAGGACAGGGCCCCAGACAGCTGGCAGCAGCAAGGCCTGTCCCGCTGCCCCAGCAGCAGCAGCAGCAGCAGCAGCAGCAGCAGCAGCAGCAGCAGCAGCAGCAGCAGCAGCACCGTGCCCTGGCCAAGGCTCTCCCGTGAGGGGCTGTCCCTGCCCTGTGCAGCCGGAGAACCCTCCCCTGGGTGCAGCGTTTCTGCCCCAGCCCTTGTCCCCAGCCCAGCCTCCCTGCCACGTGTGCACTCACCGCTTGCCCAAGCAATACAGGGCCAGCGTTACCTGCTGGGGCCTTTGGTAGCTGCCCCCATTGTGACACATTGCCCGTGATGTCACAGGAGCCACAGCTCATCACAGCCAGGCCAGCCCCACCCTTTGTGCCCAGCCCAGCTCAGCCACTCCGAGTGGCCCTGGTGAACTGCTTAAGGCTGCTTTTGAGCGAATCTTCTTCTAAGAACTTCCCTTGGTCTTTCTTTTGTCTTTCTTATCAGCTGCCCTCCATTGCCAGTCTCACAGATACCCATGTTGGAAGGCACCCTCGAGGATCATTGAGTCTGAGCCTTGACTCCACACTGGTTGAGCCACACTTAAATCTCTGAGTTGTTGAGGTCAAAAAAGACCCTGAAGATCTCACAGTCCAGCTGCAAACTTAACACTGCCTACTCCACCAATCAGCCAGCTCCCCAAATGCCACATCCCACAACGTTTAAACCTTTCTGAGGTGCTGACTCAGCCATTTCTCTGGGCAGCCTGTTTGCAAGCTTGAGATCCTCTTTATTGAAGGAATATTTCCTACAGATCCAATCTAAAGCTCCTGCCGTACAACTTGAGGTCATTTCCTCTGCTCGCATTGCTTGTTCCCTGGGCTAATAGAATGACCCCCACCTAGCTACAACCTCCCTTCAGGGACCACCTGCACTGTGTCAGGAGCTTGGGCTGTGAAAGCAGCTCCTTGCAGAAGGGAGAAAGGTGATGCTTTTGCACTGGCATTCCCGTGATCCAGTGGGACCAAACGGGTTGTCGCTGGGCAGGAGAGTTTCAGGCTGCCAGGAAGCATTTCCATGTGAGGAGAACCTTTCTGCCAAATACATCAACCAAGGGAATCCACGCCCTTCCAAGCAGAAGGAAAAAATCAGAATTTTCCTTGTAGAAAATGGAAAGGTTTGGAGTGCAAGTCAGTGCTGGAATGTGCCCGCATGTCCGTGTGGATTTTGCTAACCTGCAAGGCCAGACTGGGAAGATGGGATCCCTGCACCCAGGAAATGCCCTCTTGCTCTGGGGCCTTCCAATGGCACTGGCAGCACAAGTGAGAGCCCTTCAGCAAGGCCCCAGTTTGGGCAAACTCTGAATTCCCTAAGAAAGCAGCTCCCATTTCCACTGCCCGCCCTGAAGGATGCCAGAGGACACACAAGCTCAGCAAGGTGCTAATGCAATACAGCTTGGGCTGCAGCTTTCTGCCCTTGTATCTCTGGAGCCTTGCAGGGGAAGGCTGCGTGCCTTGGTGCGACTTTCAGCAGCTCTCCTTGCTGACAGCAACTGGGCAGCCCAAGGCTCTTTGCTCTCTGCCCAGGCAAGAGCAGAAAGAAGCCTTCCTCTGCCTTTGTAGACGAGCAAGGACAATGGGTGTGCAGAGAAGAGGCCAGCAGCACTGCACAGCAGCTTCTCTCCTAAATGGCAGCAAACTCAAAGACTCATGCTATGCTTTGGGGTTTGGCTTGTGTTTTGTTTGGAGCTTTCCCCCCCCAGGAAAACCTGTGGCATTTGCCAAGTTGCCCACGTGCATTTGAGTGGTGCGCTCTGGCTGCTGCCTAGATGGCTCTCCAAATGGTGCCTTTGCCCCTCTCTTTCCTCGATGTGTTACGATGTGTCGTTTGAAGGGGTTGATGGGTAACACCCTTTCTCTTTTTTCACCTTGTGCTCAAGAGCTGGGAGAGCCACTGACCACCCTCCCCCGGCCCAGCTTGAGCCTAAAAGGGTTGTGCACTAGGGTAACATGGCACATTGCCAGTGGCTCAGCTGCCAGCACCGGTGCCAGCCAACGTGGAAGGCTCATCTGTATGGCTTGAGTCAGCTCACAGCTGCCAGCATCTGTGCTGTGTCCTGCCCCACATTTGTCCTGCCATCAAGTCAGAGGGCACAAACCTGACACTGACAAGTCCACTTCAAGACCATGTCCCCAGGTCACACAGCCACACATTCCTTAAGTACCTCCAGGCATGGCAATTCCCCCAGTTCCATGGGCAGTCTGTGCCAGTGCTTGACAACCCTTTCAGATGAGAAATTTTTCCCTAATACCCAATCTAAACCACTCCTGGCACAACTTGAGGCCAGTTCCTCTTGTCCTGTCCCTTGTTCCCTGGGAGCAGAGCCTGACCTGCACGAGCTCCACCCTCCTGTCAGGCAGTTGCAGGGAGTGAGAAGGCTCCTCTCGGATCCTGGTCTTCTCCAATGTCAGCCCCTCCAGCTCCCTCAGCTGCTCCTCATCAGACTGCTTCTCCAGGCTCTTCCCCAGCTCCCTTCCCTTCTCTGCACACACACTCCAGCCCCTCAAGGTCTTCCTTGACATGAGGGGCCCAAAACTGAATTCAGGGTTTGAGATACAGCCTCTTCAGGGCCCAGCACAGGACAGTCATTTCGCTGGTCCTGCTGCCTCACTATTTTTGATAGAGGCCAGCATGCCACTGGTCTTCCTGGCCACCTCTTCACACTGCTGACTCCTCCTTGTCCCCATTTCTATTCAATAAGTAGAGCACACACTCTTTCTTCTCAGTCTTTTGCTGTAGTAACAGTGCCTGTGTTCACAGCAGCAGCCCTCAGACCATGATAACCCCTTTGGTCTGTGGAAATGAATCATTCCTAGCGGGTGTGTGCGCTCATTCTGATGATGCTGCATTATCACAAGACCTTTGTGATGGCCCACTGCTCACACAGCAGAGCTGCCAGGGGCTCAGTGCTCTTACAGGCCTTCTCCTGAGTGCTTCAGTCCATTGCACACTCACACAAAGAGACTCGTGGGGCGTCCCAGAGAGTGGTGGACACAAAAGAAAACTGGGGAATCCAAACAAGGATGCGCATTAAGATCTATGGGAAGACATATTTTTAAAAACATACTGAATATTATTAACATCATTAATAGCAATATTGAAGTCATCAGAATCTTGCTGGAATCATAATCAGACATTGTATATGTCATTGTATATGTCAAAGTGGGAGCCATGAATTTGGAAAATTAATCTCCTTGGCTCATGAGATGAGCCTGAGGTATGGGATTTGGCATTACAAACTCCATGGCTAAAATCATTGCTACTGATCTGCAGCAAACATTGAAATAAAGAAAATCCAGTTAGCCTGGGCATCTTCTTGACTGTGAGGCTGCTGAGGCCCTGGCCCACGCTGCCCACAGAAGCTGTGGCTGCCCCATCCCTGGCAGTGTTCCAAGCCTTGGATGGGGCTTGGATGGGGCTTGGAGCAACCTGGCCTAGTGGAAGGTGTCCCTGTCCATAGCAGTTTGTTAGAACTAGATTGTCTCCTAGATTCATCCCAAACCATTCTATGATTCTCAGGCAGCAGCAGGACAGAGCGAGGATAAGGGTGGCAATTCGCCAGGAAGATAACACAAATGGATAGTAGCCTCAAGGCTACTTTTGAGGCTTTTCATCTTGTATTGTGGACTTACTCTGGATTTCCTCCCCCCTTACTTGGAAAAAGTGGGAACATGTTCAGTTTTCAAGCCCAAGCACAAGCTTGCTGTAGCCGGAGAGGGTCTGAAGCCTGCCCAGGGATGCTGTGACACACAGATCACAGCTGGAGATCCACTGCTGCAACAGCCAAAGAGCCAGGTGAGAATGAAATCTTCTGGCTGGGGCAATTACTCTCCACTTTGTAGCTTGACCTGCCCCATGACAAGAGAGAGGTCCTTCTACAAGGCAGGGAATTTGTTTCCTTGACCTGTAAGTGCCAGAACTCTGTGCAATGCAGGAGTGATCCCATACCCTTTACCTGAGTCCCTTTCCTCATCTGTAAAAGGACAACAAGGAAACTTGTTCCTAGTTCACCTCATAAGTGGCACAGATTCTGTGAAAGCACAGATCCTGCCCTGTGCTTTCACCTTTGCTGTATCTCACACTGCTGCTGCTCTCACTGACAGCAAAAATCCCTGACATTTCTCATTGCCTCAGTACACACACGATTTTTGTGAGGCAGTAAGCAAGCAAATATAATGGCACAAAAAAAAAAAAAAAAAAAAAGGAAAGAAAAAAACCCCGGCACACAGACACCTGCTGTGAGTTTATTTTGACAAGTGTCATTTAGATGCAATAAGCTGCGATCATATCTCCAGCGCGGCTGCAGAGAGGAGCCAACTGGGTAAACAAACCCAGGGGCAGAGTGCGGCTTCTCTCGCCGGGTTAGGGTCCGGCGGAGAGGGGGAGGAACAGGGCGATTTTAGGGTGGGCTTGCCGAGAGCTGTCTGCCCTCTCGGCCGAGCCCAGCCGTGCCGGAGGAGCCGGGGGCTCTCCCGGCGGGCGCGTTGCCGTGCCGGGCTGCGGCGCCTGCGGGATGCTCTGGAGCGCAGGGATGCGGAGGAGGGGGGCTGCGGGAGGGGAGAGGGAGGCGTGTGCCTGCCTGCAAGAGGGCATTTCTTCCCTTAACCCACACAAGCCGATGCCTACCCTGCTGAAGCAGTTAAACGGGGGAGAGCGGCAGCCCGGCTGGCAGATTCCTGCCCTGTGATATGCCAGCCACAGGGTGACGCAAGGGCTGGAAGGCTCCAACTAACAAGCCATTTTCACCTGCGTAATAAGCGCTAGTGGAGATACGGCAGCGGCGGCGGCGGCGACTCCCGGTCCCTGCAGCCGGCCAGACCCCAGCGCGGCCGCAGCACCAGCCAGCCCGGCGGCCCCCGCAGCCCTTCCGGTGGCCCCCGCTGCATCCCGAGAGCCGGAGATCAGCGGCCGCCTTGCAGGCAGCATGTCAGCCCCGCCGGACCCCCAGGACCTGCTGCTGGCGGGCACTGGGGTGCACTGGGCTGCGGACGGGGCGGACCAGTACGCGACTGGGGCTCCGCTGCGGGATGGAGATGGGGCTCAGCAGCGGGAACAGCTGGGTTTCGGCTCCTCCAGGGAACACCCGCCCGTTACCATGGCGACTGCATCCCCAGGTAAAAGGCGAGGGGTACCCAGGGATGCTCAACAAAGGGGCCCTGGCAGGAGCATCTCCCGGTTGTCTCGTTCCTGACCCTTCTTCTGTTTTTCTCGCAGCCTGGCTGCTTGGAATCATCGCTAACGAGTTAGTGACTGCACGTAGGGAAACAGAAAATAAAGAGGAATTGCGGCCTTTGCAAATAGTTATTTTTTGCTGATGTGGGGGAGGGGGGACGCAGGAGCCAGCCAAGTTCCCTAAAGCTCTTTGCAGTTTGTTAGGCATAAGACACCCAGATTTCAGGCAAATGTTGGAGGGCATTTGATTTCATCTGACTTGTTGTGTATCTGTCCTCATTTGTCAAACACCTGTTCACATCTGGAGTGACAGATGTCAACGGAGTTACTTTAGCTATTCGCCGTGCACCTGGAATTCCTGCACGGCCCCTTATGTTATTTCAACATGCAGCTTTTAATGGAGTGCCTATTCTAAAGTGTTTGTACATTTCGTGCATGCTTTTGGGACTTGTTCATTTATTTGTGGACTTCCTCCTTGCTGTGTTTTCTGCCTTTTGAACATTGAGGTGTGTTCAACTTCAGGTGCATTTAGTTTAGGGTATGTAGGTTCATTGATTTTCAGTTTCTTTTTGGGATGTGTTCAATTTCCCTTGGTTTAGGGCTGCTTTCTTTAGTAGGTGCATTAGTAGCAGGTGTATATCTGTTAATGAACCCCAGAAGGCTTCAGCTTCCCATAGCTCCTGGTAGAAATGTTTGGGGAAAAATTACTCTCTTTCCTTCTTGGTGACCCATCCCTACTTTCTTTCCCACTGCTGCCTGTCAGAGAACCTAGACAGCCAGAAACCCCAGCCCTGGGGAAGCTGATGCATCCCATCTCACCGGGAAGTAGATATTTCCATTACATAGCCTGAAGCCTTAAACTTGTCTTGAGTAAGTTGAGGGCCAGGGCTCGGGACAGGAACCGATCTCTGTTATGCAATAGCTGCAGGAGCATTAGGAACTGCGTTTTTGGGCTGAGTCCCTTCTAATCCCCTCCAGTCAATCAGCACAAAGAGTAGCTGGCCAGGAACAGCACAGTCTGTGTGGCTATGTGTGCTGTTCTGCTCACAGGCACACGTGTGGTTTCACAGGGTCTGAGTGTGCGTCGGTGCCTGTGTGTGCTCCCAACATGGATGTTTGCCTGGTGCCTGTCTGTCTGCTTGATGTGACTGAGTTCAGGGGTAAAATGGGATCTAACGCCCCTCGGCTGATGTGGGAAATGTTTTGCTGTTTTTTAGCTCTGGGCAGGCACCTAATCTGCTGATGTGCTGCTCATTCGCTGAGCTGAGTGTTGGGGTGTGAAACGTGACTTTCTACTGGAGGCAGAGGCAGATGGCTGGGAATGTCAGGCTGCTTGAGTTGTGCAAAGAGGGGCACGACTGGGGTCTCCAGGTAGGGCTACCTCAACCATATAATGATACAAAGAAGGAGGGGAAAGAGTCTTGTGAGCTTTTTTTGTTCACTGATGGATAAAAATATGGCCATGCTGAATCTTAGCATACAGAACAAAGAGGGGTGGTCTCTTAAACGGTGTAAATCACCATTAAATGGAATCACTGTGAAGCTGCTTACATTTAATGAAGGCTTCTTCAGGCTTGACATGATCTGTAGATTTGCACTTAGAGAATGCAGAATATAGACAGACAGACAGAAAGAAAAGAAAAAGAAAAAGGAAAAAAGGGAAGAAGAAAGAAAGAAAAAGAGGTGCAAAGAAAATTTTCAGCTTTTGGAATCGTCTGCAAAGGAGTTTTAGATGTGTTTGTCTGCATGTGTCAAACTGTGACAAGGTGGAGGCAAAGTGAGTAATACAGACCTTTTTTTGGTGTTCGCTGGCTGTGGACTGTCAGGCTGTCAAACCAGCAGTACCATAAGAGTAGTAATGTGCTTTAGACATTTCCCATTTTGTTTTCCCTGTTCAATAAAGAACCGTTGTGTGGCTGTGTGCGTGTCTGGCCGACCATGGCAGACAGAGCAGCATCCCAAGCAATGCAGCCCTGCGCACGCAGTCTCCCTCTGTTTGTGGCTGCAGCAGCTGTATTTCTGTTCCACACTACCTAGAGAGCCACGACTCCCGCCCCCTTCACCGGGGGAAGTAAATAATTTCCTTGTTCTCTCTGTGTGACTAAGTATTCATAAGTTTCTGAATAAGAAGACTGTCATATTGTTGAATATCTGAAACTGTCAAGTTTTTCTGAAAACTCTTTTATTTCTCCTGCTCCAGCTTTTTTACAACACTGCCATAGTCTGCTGTAAACTCAAACACTCCTGACACAATGGGCCATCTGGGGACACTTTAGACAAGGAGCAATCCATCCAAACAAGAGTGAACTGGACAGAATAATTTTCAGGTAGCTTCCCAGCACATCCTGTATCTTCCTCCACACCTGTCAGACCAGTCATCTTTTTTTGTGAAAACCACAGTTATGCTCTCCAAGGCAAGAGCAGGGTTTGGAGTCTGGGAGATTCTCCCAGCATGAAAATAACTGAAAACAAATGGCGGGAATTTATCACAGGTTGTGCAGATATTTTCTTATACAACCTAAAAATTTGCAAACTTTCCCTCATCTTGGCTTTTGTTTTAAGTTTGAAAACCAGCCAGGGATTGTTGAAAGGTTCAGGAATATTTTTGAGCTGGCCGTGGGCCCGGCTTTGAGCCAAGCTGGCTTTGTGTCAAAACCTGGTGAGTGGTTTTTGAATGATGAAAAGCAATGGATTTCACTCCCCATTCTTTGGATGAACCAAAATCAGCAGTGATTGAGACTGCAGAAAAAAATTCCCACGAGGAGTGGAAAGCTCTGAGATTTCTCAAGCACAGTCAGGGCAACAGGGAGCTGCAGATCCCCCATCAGCCTTTCCTCCTGCAGGGCTCCAATGAAGATAAACTCCAGTAGCTTCTGGGCAGGGACAAAGCTGTTTCTCTTGCTTTTATACTTGGCCCCTGAATTTTGCTGAAAATGTCTCTCTTTCTCAAATGCAGAGTTTTCCTCCTTCCCAAAAATGAATTTGGTTCGGGTAAGAGGACCTTGCAGGCAGCTCTTGCAAGGACTGGTGAGCGAAGAGGTTCTGAAGGGCTGGTGAGCAGTTATATGTTTGTGAAGAGAGCCCTGTGTCACCCAACACACCATCTGGTCACAGATTCTGTTATTTTATTTTTATGCATCAACAGTGATTAAAATCCCTTGACAGGAATTATTTCCAAAAATATTACACAGGCTACCAGGCATTCCCCAGGATAAATACATATGGTTTCCTCCAGAGAAATGGCAAAATGTAAGAACGGACTGTACCTCCATGCTGGGTGTGTTCTTCAGGGAAAAATAGCAGGAAAAGGTCAGGAACTCACACAAATGGTGATTCCTGTGTGAGGATCAGGGAAATTTCATGCAGCCTGGTGCATGGGTGGATCTGTAGGGTGGTGTAGGCAGTGGTGTTATGCCCCCACATCCACGCAGCTGAGATTGAGAGAGCTGCCAGCTCGTACTCACTCTAAGCCTTCAGACAGGGCACAGCAGTCAGGACATCCCTGGCAATCCTGGCCTGTTTCCAGCTGCCTCCAAAGACAGGTCACATGTGGGGTCCAGCTGCCCACAGGACAGGAGGTCAGTGCCACAGGGGATGGCATCAATAACTGGGATGTATCTACAGGGATACAATGGGAGGGTGGATATGGCCTATGGGAACCCTTCTGGAACAGCATCCAGGGGTTGGTTGGGATCCCCTGGGTTGCCTCAGTGATGTGGAAATCCTGTGCTTATGAATAACAGCACCCATTTGGTGTGTGCCAGTGAGGGAAGGAGGGACTCAAAGCTGCTCGGATGAGGCAGATGAGTTGAGGAACAGCCTCTGCCTGCTGAGGAGCAGTGGGAGACCAAATCCCAGGAGTATTTCATGCTCTGATAGTCATAGATACAACACGCAAGACTGTGAGGGGTGTTGGCTCCCACTGCTTCATGATGAGGACAGTCTCTAATGTCAGTGCTTTAAGTAAAGACATTTTTTAAAACCTTTTCTAATTCACATGATTTGTAGAGGTTGACTTTGAAGATATGTGCAGTGCACCCATGTGTTCTCACCATGAGATAACCCACCAACCCATGAGATAACCCACTGCAAGGGACTGCAGTGAGGTGCTCCTGCCATAAGCCTGAATTGGTATTGGTAAAGCTGCACCAGTGAATCTCAGTTTATGGTTTCTGTCCAGTTACTGGGGAGGGTGAGTTACTGGCAGCTTTGCACCTCAGCCTGAAAGAGATTTCTTATGGTTTTCAGGCAGGTTGAGAGCACCGTGGCTCACCTGGGTGGAGAGAAGTAGGCATAAACATGAATGTCTGCGCTGCTTGGGTTTGGCACTGACACTTTTTGGGATGCCAGATCACGGACAAATGCACCAGGTTCCCCACAACAACCGGCTATTTGTGGCCTTCCTCCCCCTTCCCAGGTCTTGCTCTAGGAAGATCTCTCTCTCCCCAAGCATCCATGGCAATGCGCTGCTCACAGCCACTGCACTGGAAAGACCAAGATCCAAACCCTGATTTTTCAAATTGCTGTAGAAAATTGTGATATGGTGGATTCACTGACCTAAGCACGACACATGGGAGCCTCAGCAGGTGTTTGGAAATGTGTCCTGAACTGCCATGCAATCCTGCTCAGATTGAACCACCTGAGGCCAGATTTAGTCTCACTTTGGAAGAGTATATATCCATGCCAATTCTACTATCAACATTTTAGTCCTTTCTGATTTAGAGAACTGAATTTAGTTTTTCTCTGCTGTCTGGATTAGCCACTCAAAACAAAACTTCTGATCTACTGCTGTGAGTGAAGGGGACAGGGATCATTTGGTGGAGGTTCTCCCCATTCCCTGGTGTTTTGTTAGTGCAAGCAGATTTTGCAGAGAGAGAGAACAAAGCGGATTTCTTCTTGGATCTTTCTGTTCTTGTAATCCTCATGAAGCTTGACAAAGTAGCCTAAGTACACAGTTAGCCATCAAAAAAAAAAAAAAAAAATCCTGTTGAAATACCATCCTTCATTCTCATTTGTGTAAAGTAGGAGCAATGGCTCCTGCTGGGTTTCTCCAGCAATGCTCTGCATTTGGGGTGCTCTTAGAGGTGCATAAAAACTCCTGGTTTAAAATCTGTGCAATTCTGTGCAGCAGAAGTGTAGTTCTCAACTCCATGCAGATCAAAATGCAGCTGGCTTTGCCCTGTTCCTCACAGGGATGCAGGTAGTTCTGTCCACTTTGACTGCCACACTGATAAATTTTCTTCAGCCTTCAGGGCTGCAATTGAGTTGAGGAAGAGGATGAGGCAGATGAAAGAGCAAAGTAGTACCAGGGAGGGTGACTCACCTGCCTTATTTTAATCTTCATCACTCAGTAATGAAATGTTTTATTTATAGGCAAGGAACCGAGAGGGAGAGTTTGGGGAGGAGGAGAATGACGAGGAGGGGAGAGGCTTT
The DNA here is from genome assembly GCF_009650955.1 of Corvus moneduloides. Taxonomy (NCBI): domain Eukaryota; kingdom Metazoa; phylum Chordata; class Aves; order Passeriformes; family Corvidae; genus Corvus; species Corvus moneduloides. The sequence goes on along the minus strand of NC_045481.1, from coordinate 5,203,497 downwards.
GGATGTCCCAGTTACTGCAAGTGCTGGGTTTTGTGAGTTGCAGTATTTTCTGGGCTGTGAATCTCCCCTGGGCTGGGTGGTTCCTTATCTCTCACTGGTGCAAGGGTCCCAGGAGGCACATCTGCCTCCTTTTTTTCTTCAGCTCTGGAAATGCCACTTGATGACATGTCTTATGCTTTATTTTTACAAAAAAAACCCCCTGTATTGTGCAGGTATCATTGTGTCTGGGGACAGTGACCCCAGAAAATGCCTGCATGTTGCCTCTGTTTCAATCCTCCCAGAAATGTTTGAGCAGATGCCACAGGTCGGTTTATCACGTCCTCACAGACTGTCCCATGAAGGGATCCTGGCCCAACTGCGTGGCCCTGGATTTGCCCAGGATGCTCAGGACTAGAGTTAGGCTCTGCTTTCAGTCCTGAGACCTGATTTGGCCCCAAGACCAAATTATTTTGTACACAAGTGTTTTAGCTTAAAGTTCCCAAAGCAACCAAGGAGTTGTGCTGTAGGTCCACATCATCAGCAGGGAATGGAGCTTTTTAAATGGTGACTTCTTAGGAATTTCCTTCACTCTCCCTCCTCAGCAGTTGGTACCTCTAAAATGGGCCAAGTACGCACTGAGCTTTTTCATTTTTCATCTAGCATTTATGTCCTTATGTCTGTTCTTCGTGTTCTATTCTCTTACTTCTAAATCAGGACTGCCTCCAAATATCTGGGGGTTCATGTTTTTCTTGAGTTGTTTGTTGTTTGTTCTTTTCAAAAGAGAAGTTGGCCTCCACATAGCAAACCATGCTTCAAGTAGTGAAGCATTATTTGTAATTAGTTTTCTAATTTAGGAAAAGCTGTAGAGTTGGCATGATTCAGCACTCAGGAGCAAATGTCACATTTAGTGTTCTTGTTTGTTAAGACACTTCTGATTTATGGTCAGTCTATTCCTCCAAGAAACCTTGTACCTTCAAGAGCGAGAATAAATTCTTGGCACTCACCTGCAAGGCAAGACGTGAAAATCACCTATTTCAGTCCTCCTTGTTTCAATGAAGTATTTAAGATTCTAATTTTATGGAACATAAGTGCATTCTTAACTGCTATTAAAATTAAGATGGTCTTAAGCATATGCATAAAGGTGAGCATGTTTTGTTGAATTTAGGGATAAATGAAGTAGAAGATACATCATGGATAAATTAGCTTTATTACCCCATTAGACCACACTGCTTCAGGACACTTGCATATAAAATGGAAGCACCAGCACTTCCCCATCTCATTACAGCACTGTGAAAATTAACCTTTAAAGAGATCGAAAACTTAGAATGAAAACCATAATAAAGTTGCTGTTGTTTATTTTAATCTAACGTGTGCATCTAGGTGAGAATAAAAATGGCTAGAAATTACTACATCCTTCATAAGCCTGTCTCTTTCAAATATTGAGGTGTTACCTCATAAGCATTGGTTTTGTACTTTAATATTCCTAAAGAGCGGGCTTTCCCCTCTTTATTTAAATAGCAGCCAATAAAAGAGTTATTTGCATATTTCTTTCACTGCTGTTATGCGTCGCCTGCCCTTGATACAGCCTCCTGCTATCATGAGATCTTGTATGAGAAAAGGTAGCTGGTTCTTCAGAGATGATTTCAACACAATTGCCATTAACAGCTGCAGCATTCCCAACATCTCCTTCACACAGCAGTGGCTGCCATCCTGGGTGCAGTGCTGCAGTGGGGTGTTTGCTTGGGTGCAGGAGATGATGGAGCAGGGGAGATGCTTTCTGCACTGGGGTGACTCTGCAGACCTGCACAGTTATGTCTGTGCCATTCAGGACATAAGTTATGTCTTATTTTTCAGCAGTGCTGAATTTATTAACTGCAGCTGATTTATTGCTGGTAGCTTTAAAGACATCGAAGGGACTTAGTAACTGTGGCCAGTAAAAAGCAAATGCATGGGGCAGCCTGGTCAGACTGGAAACTTTCCTGCTCCCAGTGCCTCGGGATCTTGTGCTTCTCTTGTCTCTGAGGGTTTTTTTCTGTCCAAATTATCAGTCCATATCTTGGGTGCACATGTGGGTGCCCCTGGGTGAGCCCTGTGGCTGAGAAGGAGGAAACACCAAGTCTGGCCAGTGCTTTGTATCCCAAACACAGCCCTGGGTGCCATCCCTCACCCCATCGGACCACCCATGGACATTTCAAAGCCACAAGTGCAGAAGTTACAGATCCAAATGACATCCCCAGCTTTCCCTGCACTGCATTAGTCACTGGCTGCATGATCAAACAAAAATCCTCACCCTGGGCAGGCTCTGCAACACAGCTGTGCAGAGAAGGGCTGCAGACAGTCTGAGCCATCAGTTTGTACTGATAATCTCCTGCTGAGCCTGGGCCCCTCCACACAGCTCCCAAAACCACTCAGGGGCACCTGTGAAAGAGCTGCTGGAGGGACAGACTGCATTTAAGGATTGTGATCCGCAAGAGAGTTCTGCCATTCACAGGCCCAATTCACCCCCTAAGTAGGGGCCTGAACCCACCCCCCCCAACATAATTTTTCATGTCAGGAAGGTGGGGACTCTCTCACCCCACACAGGTCTTGGTGCACATGTAACCAGCAGAGCAGCTCTGCTTGGAAATTGTTTTAATGCCAAGCTCATGGGCAGGCCAAAGGGCTGGATCCTGAGCACAGCCTAAAGGTTGCTCTAAATCTGCCACCACCATTCAAGTGTTCACCGTATCCAGGTCAGATGCATCCCTCTCCCTGTGTGAGGCACCGAGGCCACGGCCGGGGTGGGAGGTGAAAACCTGCAGCCAGCAGAGCTGGGGAACAGTGTCCTATCTCTGCTCTGATCTGTGGAGCAGCATGTGCTTTGTGGGAGAGGGAATGAGGTTTCACAGTTACCAGCTCTCTGCTGGCTACTGGAGCACGGAGGGGTCTGAATTCCAATCAGTCTTAATTGGGTCTTTCCCTTGATGTCCTTAATGCAGAGGCAAACGAGGTGCACTTGCTGCTCATGTGCACAGGAGATGTTTTGCATTTCATGGTATTTTCTTCCCTGTTGATTTCAGCACTGAAGCACGATGCAACACGCTGGAAATGAAATGTGCACTTCAGCTGAACTGGAAGCTGAGCTGCTCCGTGCAGGTGTAGCTGTGTGATACGAGCAGCAGTCATTTGTTATTTGCAGACTGATTTTAGTAAAATGGGAAGCGTCTTCTTCTGCTCCTTATAAAAGTTACAAAAATGTGTATTGCAGTTTTTTCATCTTCTGTTCAGTGCTCATCTCTATCTAAGGATGTAGCATGTTTGTCAGTTTGCTGGGTTGGGTTTTTTTGGTATCTTTCCCCTTTTATTACAAAGATTTATAGCTTTGGTAAACATCACTGAGCAAATGCTCTAAACTGCAATATTGCTGGGCACTAAATTTTAATTGAGATGGTTGCCTTTGATGTAGGGCTAACCTAAAGCTGAGGCTGATTTCTCTGTTTTGCAGCTTTTGCAGGTCTTTAAAAAAAGACATAATGCAGCATTTATGTAGTTGCTGATTTCTCTACTGCTCTAGCAAATTATCGCTGGAGTGGAATGTAGACTTGATTCCTCAGAATTTCCTGGTTTTCCTGAAAGTCTCTGTTTATAACCTGTGATTCTCAGAGCGCAACTAGTTTGTAGGACAGGTGTTGGGCCCAAAGGTGACACTCCAAGATGATGTGTGAGAGTTAAAATCCCAGAGGAGTCACCTCCTCTGAACACATTATTTACAGGAAAAAATAAAATAAAACAAAAGTGGTTTGGAACCTCTGGGCAGTAGCTCCATTTATCACTTTAATTAAGAAATTCTTACAGCAAATTGGCTGGTAAGTGGCATCTTTGTTGCTGGCAGGAGAGGATTTTTGTAGATCCTCGATGTTTTAGGCGGTATCTATTTTTTAAGTAAAAAGTTTAATGATTGTTTAATGAAGGTACGTTGCATACAGGACTGAAAAGGCAAACAAGCAATTAATTGATTGCATGGACAGATTTGGAGTCATTAATTAAAACCTGGATTACTTTTACATGGATGAAATAGGAACTCTGCCTATGAAAATGCATACCTTCCTCTGCTGCCAGGACAATGGACTGAATTTCCTTAAATTCAATTTTTTTTAGTAATTTGTCATCAGACAAAAATATCTCACCCAAAGAGATACATGGATTAAAATAGTATTAATAAAAATAGTGAAATTTTAGAAATAAGTGTCTATATTTTCAAATTATTCTCAAGTCAGTTCATGTTTCACCTTATTTGGCTGGCAGCAGTGTTCGGAAAAGTACCTTTGCTTTTAGAGTAGGACATTTATTACAAATATACATAAAATCCATTTTAAAAGCAGTAATTCCAGCCTGCAAAGTTCTTAATTCTATTTTAGAATTGCCATGACATGTACATTTTTTCTGTTGTGGGGGTTTTTTTGTTGGTTTTTTTTCCCCTACCCTAAAAAATACCACTGGAGATTATGGAGGATTATCTGAGCAGTTATCATAGTAAAAGCCAGTTGCCATTTTGGGAATTCTTTTTTTCTTTAAAGTGCTTTTGACATTAGCCTTTATAATTCAGTGCTGTGTAGTAGAAGTTCAGGTCGGAGCTGAGGAGACAGGCCTGGGGATTAATGCTGTGTGAAATATATGCAATCTCCTTCCACTTTGAACGTGCTAAGCAGACCATGTATAATCCCTGGAATATTTGGTAGATCTGCCAGGCCTTGAAGATGGCATTTGTAATATTTGTCTAGCTACATGTATTTTTATATGCTTGTCCCTCCCCATGCCATCCAAACTCTATTCACAAGTGAGGAAAAGGGGCCAAACAAAGACTGAGAAGTAAACGTACCATTCCCAGGAGGAGATTTTAGAGTTTGGGCTTCTTTTTTTCCCCCTCTCTCTGCTGTTGCTTTTTAATGAATCGTTCTTCTAACCTACTTTAAATTGAGCTTCTAGCATGCTGGATGTTTTGCAGATGAATCATACTGTGCAATGCACTTATGCATATCTGCTGTGCAAGTACATTGTCAGCTTGTATTTGATAACCTACCAGCAAGCAGGATCTTTTTTTTATGGAAGCTTGGGATACTAGCATCGTTCTCCAAGTGAGAATAACACAACCACTGTTAATAAATCAGCCTGGGTCCGAGGATGTCTCACTACTTTTGCTGCATCCTTGATTAGCATTATCCTCAGAGGTATAAATTAGAGAGGAAAATATATAATCTGGGAAGCTTTCCAGCATCATCTTTGAAAATGAGAGCTCAGTGCTTTGCTGGGATTTCTTTGGTGGAGGAATGCTAACAGCAATGCTGAAGATGTGCCCTGATTGCACCCTAAAGAGTAGGAAGATGAACAGAATAGCTTCTTTTTTTTTCATTCTTTGTCATCAAGATAATTTCTGATGTCATCTGCACTGGGTGAACAGTTTCTACATGGTTCTGTGAATTGATCCCAGAAGTGCAGCTCCAGACGCTCCCTTTTCAACTGCTTGTTCCCTTTGTCTGACATCTGCACAAAATCTGGTGCATGTTTTCCCACCTCAGCCTGCAGACAACTGCCTGCAGCTGTTCGAGAGTGGACCCAGTCCCTCTGAGACACTGGCCAAAGCCTGAGCTTCAGCAACAAAGGTTTCAGGAATTTCTTCTGACTATTCCTACAAGGTGTCATCACAGCCGGATGGTAACTCCTGACACCTCCCTCCCCGCCAAGGGAAGAAAACTGTGCTGCAGAATGTGCTGATTTGCAAAAAAAAAAAAAAAAAAAAAAAATTCACAGGGAGGGTTTGGTTTTTGCAGTGTTCCAGCTGTGCTAAATGAGCAGAAAGGGGAGTTTTCAGCATATCAGCAACATCTTGGAAATGCCACATCTTCCAGCACTTTCTGAGTAGTCAGTTTGCCCCTTCCCTGCCCATAATCCACTCGGGTCTTTGGCATTTACTGGAACTAGGAGTTTGGCATGACTTGTACGTGGAGTCTTGCTGTATAAAGTCTGTGTGTTTCTATTTGCCTTCCCTTGGCCAGCTCTCTGCCAACATCTTCCTTTGCTTTCCAAGAGATGGTGAAAAGCACAGAATGCACGACAAAGCTGTTGTTCCTCAGGTTGCCTTTTGGGGAGGTGTAAGATATCTTTATTGCTATTTTCCTGATGGGACATCTAATCCACAGAGCAGCGAAGGGTCTTACAAACAGCCCCCATGAGTTGCATTTGAATTAGATCTGGGTCTGATGAGGCCCAGGAAGTGCCAGGCTTCTCCAAAGAGGTTTTGGCTTCATCATCAGTGACTCAGTTTACAGGGCCTCTCAGGCTGAGGCTCCGAAAAGTCATTCCCCTCCCCTGAAAAAAATGTAGGGCAGTTATTTTTACTTAGGTTCCTGAAGACAGTAATTTTTTTTTCCTGAATGCTATTACTTTTAAATTAATATTAAGGATCCTTAGTTAGGTTTTACAAAGGCATTCACCCTTCCAGCTCAACAAAATAGGGGGAATACTATGTGTTATTTGCCAGCTCTACTGACACCGGTAGATTTGCTGAAGCAACGTGTTTCAACATTTCCAGACATTTTTCCTGTGGAGCTTTCTCTTCCATAGAATGGTTTTCTGTTTCCCCTTGATTTGAGATGAAAAGAAAATTGAAAATAATACAAAATGTTCCCACAGGACAGAATTTCTTTTGCAATAGCTAGGCTTCTAGGTTATGTCAGGAATAACACAAACCACTGCAATCAGTGAGCTTAATTTCAACTCTGTATTTATGACTTATTCCTTGACATTTCTGTCTGAAGAATAATGACATAAACACACTTTACTCTCAGCTTGAAAATACCCATTAAAACTGAGAGCTACTGCACCAGCAATTAGGGTTTGTGAGCACCTATTTAATGCAGTTGACAGGGTTGTGACCTTGGTTCTCTGTCACTGGAAATGAAATTGCCTCCTGGTCCAGCCCATCTAATTGCTTCTGAGCTGTAACACCAAGCAGGTTATTCTCTCTTTATGGCAGATGACTTTGCCAGCACTGTGGTGAAGAAGGCATGAAGTGTTCCACAAGCCAGCAGCTGCCCAGAGTCCTTGGATTTAAATATTTATCATAGAATCATAAATCATAGAATGGTTTGTGTTGGAATGGCTCTTAAAGATCACCCAGTTCCAATCCCCATCTATGGGCAGGGACACCTCCCACTATCCCAGATCGCTCCAAGCCCCATCCAGCCTGGTCTTGGACACTTCCAGGGACCCAGGTGCAGCCACAGCTTCTCTAGGCAACCTGTGCCAGGGCCTCACCACCCTCACAACCAAGAATTTCTTCGTAATATTTAACCTAAACCTACCCTCTTTCAGCTGAAGGCCATCCTATCACTGCATACCCTTGTCCAAAGTGCCTCTCCAGCTCTCTTGGAGCCCCTTTAGGCACAGGAAGGGGCTCTAAGATCTCCCTGGAGCCTTCTTTTCTCCAGTCTGAGCAGCCCCAGCTCTCTCAGCCTTGTCTTTATAGACATATTCCAGACCTGTGGTAGCTCTCTGCTGGACTCATTCCAACAGGTCAACATCATTATATAGTGCTCCTTCTTTACTCACTTAAAAATGTGACTTGCCTATTGATGCCAAGCAAGGCAAGGAAAGTGAGGGAAGACAGCAAATCAGACTCTTTCTTCTTAGTCTCTATACAAGACTTTTCTTTTTGAAAAGCCCTCCCCTTCTCATGTTGTATGAGCAGGAAAGCAATGCAGCTCCCTGTGAGGGTGAAGTGAAGCCTTTAGGAGACATTGGGTTCCCTTTCCCAACCCTGAACTTGGAGATGCAATGACAACTACACCCTCAGATTTGCTGGGCTGCTTGTTTTAGTCAGCTTTTCAGGAAAAAAAATGGTCTGTTCTAGAAGTTTTCAACCAATTTCAGACCCATTCATCTGCATGGCAGCAACTGCCAGAGCAGGTGTACTAGTTTGAAAACAAACCAGTGGGAGGCACCAAGTCAGAATAATAATTTAATGGAAAATAAAGAAAAGGAAAAAAAAAAAGTAAAAGAAAACACTGGTTCAAACTGACAGAGTCAAGATACAACCTGAGGCCCTGTTAGTCAGGGTGGTGGTAGCAGTCTGGTAGAATGGTGGCTGCAGTCCTCTGAAGCAGTGAGCCTGTATTAAAGGGGTCTGCTCTTCCTCAGAAAGTCCAGTGATGGCTGTGTAGCTCCTGTCCTCTGGAAATCCAGTGGAAGGGTTGTCTCTGGTGTTCAGAGTCCCAGATTATATCCACGATGGGATGCTTGGTTCCTCCCTCTGGGCGGAGCATCTCACAATGGGGTAATGAGTCATGAGGCCAAGTGTTGATGAGGCTCATTAACAGAAGATAGTCCGGAGGGAGTTATCTCTGAGTCAGGCGGCAGGACAATGATGGGCCATTAACAGAAAGATAGTCTGGGGGGAGGAGGCAAGGGAACACTGCCCCACCTGATTTCAACAGCTCATGAGGATGGTAATAGAATACACTGCAACCCAGGACAGCAGGTAAGATCCAAATCTTACCCGGAGTCTTCTGCTCCTGCCTGCTCCCTGCACCAGGTGTCCCAGGCTTTTATAACTTTTAGAAATTGAAAGCTAGATGTGAGCAAAAAAACATGTTGAGGAAATAATCTGCAGAGTTGCTCACTCATATTTCTGGTTACAGCTGCTCTGCTGTGCCAGGCACAAGCCAGTTTCTGAGAAGATGAATTAGAGAAGCTGGTTTCTAACCTAGTCCCACGTAAAGCTGAGAGGTAAAGGGGTGTTTGTTCCTGGTATTTGGTGAAACTGCCAGGAGAAATGAGCTACACTAAAAATCAGTGTAGGCAGAAAGGTGAAATTGTATAAATTACACAGGAGTGTCAGTCCAGGGAGGAGAGGAAGTCAGCATGGAGGGGAAAATGAATAGCAAGAAAAAGAAATCCAACTACTCTCAAGAATTTGGATTTCCCAAGTGGTGGATTTCTCATCAGTTTATGAAGGGAATTAGGTAATTTGATGCTTGTAGTGGTAGGGGGTTAAGTGTATAAACTTAGCAGGTGCCTTTTGGTCCACATCTCCTCTGCTCTTGAGATCTGGAGGCAAACTTTGCCTGCAAAACCATTTCCCTCCACACATTGTTCAGTTGGAGCAATTAACATAATTGCTTTTAAAAAACGCTTTTGAATGCATTTTTGCTTCTCAATTATTTCTTTTAGTCAATTGAAAGGGCATGAAATCCCCATTCTTCAAGGCAGAGGCAGATCTGTTGAGCCTTTCACCATGTGAGTAGTACCTGGAGGAGTGCTGTGCCACAGCAGGACCCAGTGTGCTGGCTTCAGTCTCCAGACTCTTGGAGGCTGGCTGAGCTCTCCCAGCTCCTACATCTAGCACTGGGAAACTACAAGGAATACCATAAAAAGCAGAATGATCTTGGCCACCTGTATAAACATTCTGAATAAACAGGAGGAGGTTATGCAGGAACAGGGCACCTCAGCATGAAGGGCCAGCTTCCTAAACACAGGATGGGGAACCCCAGATGAATCCATCAGAGAAGAACGGGGTTGCTGAGGGTCACAAGCCAAACCCAAGCCACCCTAGGGTGCAAATCTTGTGCTGTTTTGCTGTTGCTGAACAGCAGATGCCAGGCTGAGATGTGGTGATGTGTGTTTTGAGGGCATGATGCAATAGGTGGCCTGGGGACAAGTGTGGTGTCCAGTCTGGAGCATAACACCTCAGGAGAAATGCAGAAAACCCAGAGTAGAGGGGCCAGAGAGATCAGATGTCAGGGAAATATGACCTAGAAGGGAAAATTGAAAGAACCAGGCTTGTTTCAGCTAAAAGAGATAATCACTGGGGTGCAGAACAAGAGCAGTCTCTAAGTGCATTGAGTTCAGAAAGCCCAAGCAAAGAGCCTGAGTCAACCTGATCTCCAGGAATGGGTGTGTCTTCATCTGCAACACTGAGATTAAATATGTGGAAAAGACTTTTGGAGAATGTGGGCCTGTGGGACAAAGAAACACACGTTTCTGGGTGGGTGGTGGCTGCAGCTCAGGTGCTGGAGTGGGCAGTGCAGAGGGACAACATCACCCAGATGGCAAAGGAAGTGATGCTGCTGCCTGGGGCCAGCGATAGAACAAGGTCTCTCAGGTCTTTCTGGACCTGGTTTTGGTGAATGTATAAGCTGTGGTGAGGGATGGCAGCAGGAAATACACTAATTTATTCTTTTCCCATCTTAGTTTGGTTCCTGCCCCGTACAAACCAGCAGCTTCTGTTACTCTTTGAAAATCTGCATTGACCACAAGTCACAGAAAAGTAGGAATGGCTGATATTGTTGTGTTTCAGTGTCTTTTAATGGCAATTTTAAAGAAAAATACCTTTATGTGTGTTTTTCAGGGAAAGCCCTGCTTTCTTTAGGGGGAGTGGGTGAATAACTCCAGTAGACAAACCTCAAGATAGCATTCAATGGCTTAAGTTGGACAAACAGCAAACTTCAGCATAAAATGATAACAAGGATTTTTAATAAATGCACGTTTGGCAGAGAGAAATTATAGAAGATAAAATGTGCAGTGATAGTTGGATATTAACAGAATAGTGCCTGCATCCAATGAAGGAGGAAATGGAAAAAGATACAGCAACTACAGTCTCATCAAACTGATTTAATTAGTATTGTTGCAAACATAAAGGGAAAATGGGCCAAGTGCATCATTGATTTATAAATGTGGAGTGTGAAGACAAACTTGATAGTTGACTCCAGTAAGACATTCATTGTTTTCTGACTGAATTTCAGTGAAGTGTAAACCTCAGTATTACTTGGAGCACCTCTGCTGGGGAGACAGGCTGAGAGATTTGGGGTTGTTCAGTCTGGAGAAGACTCCAGGGTGACTTCATTGTGACCTTCTAGTGCTTAATGGGAGCTTATATGAAAGACGGTCAGTGACTTTTAACATGGGCAGATAATGATAGGATAAGGGGGAATGGGTTTAAACTAAAACAGAGGAGAGTCAGACTAGATACTAAGAAGAAATTCGTCACTGTTAAAGTGCTGAGGCCCTGGCACAGGTTGTCCAGAGAAGCTGTGGCTGCCCCATCCCTGGAAGTGTCCAAGGACAGGATGGTTGGGGCTTGGAGCAACCTGGTCTAGTGAAAGGTGTCCTGTATGTACAAAGTCACTTTCTCTGTGATGAAACAGTGAAAGCAATAAGAGTGACATCAGAGAAAAAGAGCTGAAATGTTAAATACCTGACACTTCTTTTCAATGTTTTTGATTTGCTTTGAAACAGTCTTAATTCAAAAAAGAGCAAAAAAAAAAAAAATTCCAGTTTTATAGAATTAATTTTTCCAGGCAATTCTTTAAAGTAAAGTTTTCCATGCTTCTCATAGGGCGAGGAAATAATCAATGAGCATTGTTTGGGGAAATGTAGCACCTCTTCCCAACTGTGCTAATATTGGTGACAAAACAGCATTTCCTCAGACCAATTTGTGAGGCAGATTTGGAAATGATTCCTTTTATACTTGGCCTCTATGGACTCCTCATGAATATTAGAAGTGTGAGCTGTGCTGCTTAATTGTAGCTTCTTGTATGAGTCACATGATTATTTAATGAGGATCCTTGATTGGAGGCATGAGCAAACACATCTCTTATACACACTTGATTGTGCCAATTTCAGGGCTCATTTTCTCTTGATGCTGATACATAACACCTTTGTCATTGGCCTCAGCAAGCATTTCTTTGCCAGAAAAAAATCATTTCTCAAGTATCAACAACAAAAAATGATACATGGATTTAGCTAATATAAAATGTGTAATAGAACAACAGAGTCACAGAATCATTTAGGTTGAAAAAGACCTTTAAGATCATTGAGTCCAACTGTTCCCCCAGCACTGCCAAGGCCACAATTAGCCCGTGTCCCCAGGTGCCACATCCACATTTCTTTTAAATCCCTCCCTTCATCACTTCTGTATCATCTCCCCTGTAACAAAATGAAGAAAATAACAGTAAGATTCACTTGTAAGATATACTTGGGTGGTGGCAATGTGTCCAGCTGTGGGAATTTTATTAGGTGAAGTCAGAATTCTCTTCAGGAAAGGCTGACCCATTTGCTTTCTTAGCTCTGCTCTAAGTTGGGATCTTGGGGTTGTTTGCGTTTCTGGTATGTTTAGGTTTCTCCTGGGCATGAGGGTGGCTGTAATTCTCACCTCAGAACAAGAGTGGGTGTTGCAGCTCCAATATAGCTGCTCCAGTGCCACATCTCCTGCCGATCTCTGGGCCTCATCCTGCATCCAGCATTAATGGGGAATCACAAAGTCCTCAAAAGATCTCCACAGAATCATAGAAAGGCTTGGATTGGAAGGGACTTCAATGGCCATCTAGTTCCAGCTAGAGGAGATGGGTGGTTTTTACCATTTGTGTTACACTGCTTGTGCAACAATTTTCTCATGAAAGTTTGTTTATTAAGTTTTGGGAAAAAGCCCTTTCTGTTTCCTGAAGACTCTTTTAAAGCACACAGCTACACCAGATTTCAGAAGAGCCTTCTCTGAAGTACCTTTTCACTGGATTTAAAGCTCTGTTTCATGAATATGAAACATGACCTATGTGATCTTCCCTCTGCCTAGCAGCAGAGGCTGATGCTGATGTAAGACAGAGTCAATGACCTGCCTGGATTGAAAAATAATCATTTTTGCACTGTAAAGGTCAGTACAGCTGCACTAGTCCAGGATACCTGATCTACTTGATTGCTGAAGTTACAGATTTTTTTATATAGTACAAAAATGAGATTATCTGTTTGGAAAGTGACTCTACAGGTACAATGCAGTCATTTTCTATTCTAGCAATGATTCCACCATTCCAAACATTGACAATTATTCCCCACTTCAAGTGAACGTTGTAAATTCATTGTGGTGGCATGGCTATTTCCAAAATTCCTTGGTCTATGTGCTGGTTTAAATTATGAACAAACTGTCCTTTCAAACACGCTGCCAAGCCAGCCACAACCCCTGGAACCACAAACATAATCAAAAGCAAATTCTTTCCAAAACACAATGCTGTTTGTTGAATAGATTCACTGACCAAAGGAATGACAGATGAAGTAAGAAAAAAGGAATGAAAGAACAGCCTTGGAAATCTGAAGCTGGGCATGGATAAACAAGAGGGGATCATGGCAGTTCTTTGAGTATGGGAAGAAAAAATGGAGAATGGTTGTGAAAACATCTGGAAGGAGTGGTGCCAGATGGTTGTTTCCTTTTCGATCGGACAGTATTTTTCTCATATGAAGATCCAGTTTTCATGTTTTTCAATATTTACAAATCTCAGTCTGTGTGCAAGAAGGAAAATAAGGTCTCAAACAGATCTCTGTGCATGCTTAAAATAATCTTGATATTCTCTGCTTTGCTGACTCAGCCTAAGTGGCCTGAGATTTTGAAGTGCTGGGAATACCTAAATCTTTTACCAGTTGCTGGTCTGGGAATGCTACACCCCTATTTCAGAAAGGATTTTATTTAGAAAGGCAAACTCTGGCCACTACATGATTAGAAGATTTCAGCTTATGTTCCCACCACGGCAAAATCTTGTTGAGCTGGTAGCAGGGTGTCATTGACTAGAATAACTTTCTTAATTTCTGCTTGTGGCTGGTGGTGCAGTTCTTGCTTGAGAGATTTGGTAGCCTCAAAGATATTTTCAACTGCAAGCATACACTTTCCCTCATCAACCACCATGACAAGCCAAGGACAAAATCAATTTTTAAAATAGATCCCTAGACTTTTGTTATATGGCTTTGAGGTAACATTGCTTTCCCCAGTTAGAAGGGAACATACGCATTTTATGTAACCTTGAGGAGCTCTGATAGCAAATTACTATGTTTTCTACAAAGTGTTTGTGTTTTCTTTCACAGGTCAGTGGTCTTAAACTTATAAAACATGATGTTAAAGTGGTGTTGAACTCTGGGCATTTTTAAATTTCATTGTGTGCAATGCTGAGACTAATTTCCATCCAGCCTGACATTCAAATGCTGGGATTTGGGTGGGGCAAAAACATGATTTCTGAGGAATTTAGAGAAGTTCTTTTGCCATTTTCCACCTGAGGATTTCTTGAGGATATCCTGAGGATGGTCCAATTGAGCATCACCGTGTGATGCTCCCATCCAGATGGACATCACCTTTGCAATACAAGATGCTCCCACATTTTAGGGCCCCCAGGTGCAACACCATCTGCTGAGAGCCTCGTATTTCAGGGATCTGAGGACAGGACATGGCACAGTTGTGGGTGTTGTGAACACACCTGGGAGGGCTCCAGACTCTGCTGTCCTGTTCCAGCCCTGAGTCACCCTCCTGCCACCTACCTGGTCCTGCTCTGTATCCCTGGTGCCATGTGGATCACTGAGAGAAAGTCAAAACTCTGCATTATGGGGCACTGAAAGCAAATCACTTCTTGCTCAGGCAGTGAATAGCACTAGAATTTTCCAGGGTCTTTCTTAGGCTTTAATTGGATTTCAGTAATTTTAAATCTGTTAGAACTTTGCTAGCATAATCTGAATAATGCATTTATTCACTCAAACATACTTGGGTATGTTGCAAACACATGGTGCAATTGTTTTGTCTGAATGATGTGCAGAGGTTCTGGTGGTCAGTAAGATGAGCTGGAATGAGCAGCGTGGGCTCAAACAGGGAATCAAGAGAAGAGGTTATTCCCTCTGTTCAGGCAAGGGTGGATAGAAGGGAAATTGAGCTACCTGAACAAGCTTCGAAATGCCTCTGCTTTGAGCAGGGGTTGGGCTGGAGCCTTCCACAGGTCTCATCCAGCCATATTTTTCCTGTGATTCTGACTTTTAAGACGCTGTTATATCACATTTCTCTCTGCTGTTCTTCTGTCTCCTATTCCTGACCACTTCCACCTGTTTCCCCATTATAAATATAAAGGTAATTAGGGCTATTGTGAAAGTTGGCTGTTGGCCCTTGAGGCTCTTCTGCACCAACAAAGGGCTTGGGTTGCTTCTCAAACCCTGCTGCGTGTCTTGTTGCTCTGCTGTGTCTCTTCACTCTTTCTGGTTCACAGACTGAATTAATGAAATTAAAATATATGTATTTCTGCCTGAGACTAGGAATTTTCACTTTCCTCAGGAAAACAAACAAACAAACCAAATAAAAAGTTGTTTTTATTAAATCCCAGGTGTTCAATTTTCTCCCTGCTATTCCCTTTCACTTCACTTTGGAAACTACTTATTACTTTTATGAAAAGTCAGCTTGGGAAAAGACGCGGCACATAAATTGCAGTACAGTCTGCCACAACCACTGTGCAACAAAATCTTTCTTCTTAGCTAAAATTATTGCCTGAATTTGGCAGAAGCTTCCTAATGTTGGGGTCGATCAAGTGTGAGCTTTTCACCCAATGACCTATCAAGACCCCAAGTCTCACCCACCTTCAATTCTGGCAGTGCAGCAGGGAATTCCTGTATCCCTTATTTGTGCTACAAATGCCATTTTTTAACATTATAAAGCAAGACATTTGCTCTGGTGAAGCTTCTGCTGGTTTCAAGGAGGAATAATCTGGCAATGGAGTGGGCTTTTTCTTGTTTTGTAGGAGTGAAAAGCTGGGCTGAAGCTAAGGAGAAAGGTGAAGGTGCAGGGATGAATTTTCTCTGAGGTGATTTGACTGGGCAACTGGAATGGGGACAGCCATCTCTTCTGTGCACATCTCTTTTCCTGTCTTTGTCCCTCTTTTCCCCATCCTCAGAGATGAGGAATGGTTTCCTCTTGGAGCTGGCACTCTTTGCCGGCAGCATTTTGTGCAGAGAGGTGGTGATAACAGAATAAGGGCAAGGTGGAGACAAAAGTGCTGATGTTTGCTCATGTGCTGTGCTATCAGTTCATGGGTGGAAAACCTGATTAACACGTGAAGTCTTGATCTCTCCAGGGGAAAAAGTGTTTGGCCATGAATCTACTGCTCCCAGTTGCACAGTGGTGGGACCCAGCTGACACCAGCTGGTTTGGACCAAGGCAAAGGGATGACAGCAAGAGCGTCTGGCCACATCTCTCCTGCTGTGGGCTGGCTTGTCCATTTTCTGGCTTAATTTCCATGAGCAATGTGCACTTCTCCTGCTGTTCTGCTCACTCTGAGGTTGTTACAACTCTTGAGCAAGGCAGGAAAGGAGAAAAGCAGCACTATCATCTATTTCAGCCAGCAGCTGCTGGCATTGAAGGAATGCTGGACCTAAAAGTGGCACTCACTTTGCCTTCCTCAGGCCTTGACTTTCTCAGGAGAAATCCCCTCTGTTGAATGCTGTGGTGTGAGGACAGAGTGTGTGCCACAGTACCACGCTGGCTAGCCCACTGTCCCGGGCAATCTCTGCCTGCTCCGAAGGGGCAGACGGAGCCGAATGGTGGCACAGGAGAGCAGGCGAAGCTTCGAGTTGGGTTCACCTCGCCCACTGATGGCAAAGGTGTGAGAAAGAGGTAGAAAAAACCGGAGAGACTTCTTTGTGGGGGGGGAAGGGTTTATTGGAGACAAAAATGCACAGAGAAAGCCAAAGCCACGTGGCTTGCAGGGGGTCTTGTACCCCCACAATATGGGTGGGGAAAACACACAGTAACCAAATGAACATCAGCCTGGGGGTGTAACCGAGGTGGGGAGAAGGAATTACAGCAAATGGGAGAAGGGGTAGGCAGGGAGGAGTAACAAGGGCCAATTAACAACCAAAATACATAGAACTCTCTGGAAAGACAACCTAATATGAGAAATAAGGCAGGGGGAGGGTTGCGGTCAATGGTAAGGCACGGATTTATACGTTTTTCACAGCCTTTTGAATGCTCAAGGCTGTTGGGCTGTGGAAGCAGCAAACCTATGGACCTTTTGGTCTACTTGATTTGTCTGACCCTGGGATTGGTCATGGTTCACTGCAACAAGTGTGGTGTGGGGTGGGCATTCCCAGGGAGACCAGAACAAACACCACAGTGGGGATGTGAGTGCTGCAGATGATATGGAGGGACAAACAGCATCTCCAGATAGAGAGAGAATGGGAAAGTGTTAAGAGAGGTGCTGTGAGCAGCTGAAAGCAGGCAGTAACCAGCAGTTCACTATGGATGAGCCATCTCTCCAACCATCCTGGGCAGTGCCATGCTCTGTGGAGGTGCCATCCTGGCCTTGTGAGCTGCAGTGCTCTGCCCTCCTGCACAAAATCGGCCTCTCAGCAGGACTGAGCAGCTGTGCCCAAGGACAAAGGTGGACATTTGCCACCATCCAGGCTGTAAAAGTGAACGGGTTTGAGAACACTCATTCTCCAGCTTGTGGTGGTAACTGGTCTGCAGAAGGCTTGGGAAACCAGAGGACACCCACCAGGAGGTCATGTTATGGAGGATTACATGGAGATTGTAGGTCAAGTGGAGGATGGGAATGGCACACAGAGGTTTGTAGGACAGAGGGGTGAAGGTATTGACAGAAACCTTTGTTGTGCTTTGCTGTTGGTTTATAAAAGCTGTGAGGTGTGCAGCCCTGCTGAATAACATTTATTTCTTAAGTGTGGTTTTCCAGAAGTCAAACTGTGCTGCTGAGCCTTCATTCCTAAGTGCTCTAATACAGTCTGCCCCAAATATAATCTGCTGTGCTATTTATCTGCACAAAATAGAGTCCTTTCTCACGGCAGAAACTCCAGCAACCCTTAAATGGGTGGAGTAGATAAAAACATGTATTTGAATCCTGAAAAAATATGAAGCCTATTGTTAAGCCCTAAATGTGTTTTGAAAAGAGGTCTAAACAAAGAAGAAATATTTACCACAGATATTTACTACCTCTTTTTGCAGAATGCTGCCTCTCTGTTGTTCCTTTGAAAAATCTCTGCTGGAGTTCTTCCAGTAAGACCAGTGACATCCACAACATCTCTGCCCCCCCTGCATGGGCTGTGCCCTGCTGTGCGTGCCAAGGGTGACATGTGGGGTGGCAGATCCGGACCCTTGGCCGCTGCAAGCCAGCAGATCTCCCCTGAGGTCTCTTCTCTGCTTCTTTGAGTTCCTGTGGGCCATGGATTTGCAAAGGCCTGTTCCAAAACCCTTCTGTGCCCCAGGGCTATCCTTGGGAAGGGTGAATCTAATCCCTCACAGTTTGCACTTTGCTGAATTTTCCTTCCTATAGCCCTATCTTGATTTTTCCAAGAACATATTTGGCAATTGCTTGAAGGCCTTTTGGACCCCCCTTTCTGTTTTCTTTGGATTGCAAGCATGGAAAACTGTGTGCACAAAATGCTAAATACTTTCATTAATTTTACACTGTTTACAAGTTACTCCGTCTCCTGACCCCTCACAGCAGCTGATTAAGCTGGGGTTGACCTTTCTCTGATCTGCAAATTGAGAAATTTGTCAGCTATATCCCTTAGTTATGAAACTGGGATTATTCCAGCATGGATAAAATATGAAGGCAATCAACTGCTCTAGTTGAGCTCCTCTCTAGCTGGGAGCAGGAATACATTTCCCCCTACTATAAAACCAGCTGGGTGCATTGTTGGGGAGTGTACACCACCTCTTTTAAATGCTGTGTTCCAGCCAAGATGTCCTTTGTTTATGTTCTGAGTAGGAAAACAGAAGCCCTTGGCACTGCGCTCTGTTACAGTAGGAGTTAATATGTGGTCTGGTATCCAGGCCATTTCCAAGGAGATGTGATGTTTGCAGGTCATCCCGTGCATCAAGGCTTGTCCTACTTGCAAGCAACCAAGCAGCTTCATTCCTGCTGGGGAATGTAACCTCATCCAGCTTGGTTTTTCCTCTCTTTCTCTCCTGAGCACCAGCTGGACATCCCTTTATTTGCTCCTGTAACTCCCCACACAGGAGCCGAGTCGCAGGGTCTCTGTCAGTCCCTGTTGGTCCCCTGCTGGCTGGCACAGCCCTGGTGTCAGACAGGCCCCCTCTCCACCAGCCCATCACAGCCAGCCCCTGCTGACACCGCGACAGCGCGTCTGAGATGCCTCCCGCTTCCCTCCTTCCCATCTGTCTCGTGGGGAAAAGCACAAAGAGCAGCCTTATCTGCTCTGACAGGCAGGGTTATGCAGAGGAGAGCTCCTCCTGGAAAGCAGATGGGGCCAATTGAGAGTGGGCAGGGAGATGTGCTAAATAAATCTGGACCAGCTTTGGGCAGGTGGTAGGGAGAACATGTGTGCCAGGCATGGAAAGGTAACCACCATCCACAGGCTTGACTTCTGGCTGTTACAGTCTGGTAAAACTCCCACACAGGAGCTCAGGGACATTGTCGTATGCATAATATTTACTGCTGTCTCTAATGAATGATAAAAAACCCTCCAGATCATCCTGTACAATGGTGTTTCCCTTATGGGAGTGGCTCCAGCTGAATACGTGTGCTCTGGGTGGCATGTGAGGATTTGCTCTGCAGCTGTGAACATGGTTTGTGTGGCCTCTCTGGCCCATCCAGGCAGACACCTGGGGCTCAAGAAACAGTTAACTGCATCTTCAGGATAAACTAGGAAAATAAATGGCTCTCGGGGGCTATGAGCAAGTTTCAGAAATATTTCTGCTGCTTCCTTTGATCTGTTCAAAAGAGGAATTAGCTGCTGTTGCTGTGTTTGGAAATAAACAGTGGGAAGGGGCATCCTTCAGAAGATACTGACATGTGCAAGGGGGGCTCATGCTGGGAGGCTGAAACTGAGGGTGAAACCCCAGCAGGACAAAATTCCCACAGGTAGACCCAAAGTCCTGGAGAAGGGTCATTTCTCCTGACCTTCTCCCCTGTCCCTGCTCTTATGTGAAACCAGGGAGGGTCCCGGGATGGTACATGGCAGTACCCTGTCACGTGCACAGGGTCACTGACTTGGCAATCTTTGAGGGCATCAAAAAACTTCCCAGTAAACAGAGCAAGGGAATGTTTTCCCTGTCCATAATAGGGAAAGCTCCTGGAGGTGTTTGAAGAACGTGGTATATTTGCTGTAACTTTGTTTTGACATTTTCCAGAACATTTTTCATGTTGTTTGCAAACAGAAGCCAAAATCTCCAGGTAGCTGTTGCTACTAAAAAAATTGAAATTCTTTGATCTAGGGCTGTTCAAAGCAGCAGAGACAAAGTGCAGGACAGGGAGAAGGAGGGGGGTTAGAAACCTCTGTCAGGAAGGGGTCAGTCTTCCTGGAACAATTTCCATATCATCAGATAGCAATATTTTCATGCTTGGAATGAAAAACAAAAGGCTTTCACCCAAGAAAAACTCAAAGTCCAGTCTGGAATAGTTTCTTTTATTCTCTGTGTTATTAGGTTCTTATCTCCATTCGTGTGTCCAGAGAAGGGCAATGGAGCAGGGGACGAGTCTGGAACACAAGTCTGATGAGGAGCAGCTGAGGGAGCTGGAGGGGCTGAGGCTGGGGAAGAGGAGGCTCAGGGGGTACCTTCTTGCTCTCTACAACTCTCTGACAGGAGGGTGGAGCCAGGTGGGGGTCAGGCTCTGCTCCCAAGGAACAAACAACAAGATGAGAAGAAATGGCCTCAACTTGTACCAGGGGGAGTTTGGATTGGATAATAGGAAGAAATGACCACCCAATGCCTAGGGGTGGTCAGGCACTGGAATGTAAATGCCTGACCAGGGAATTGTAAATGCCATCCCTGTAAGTGTTCACAAAAGGTGAACTTGGGGATGTGGTTTAGTGGTGATCATGGTGGTGCTGGGTGAACAGTATGACTTGATGATCTTAGAGGCTTTTTCCAACCTTAACAATTCTGTGATTCTCTGATTCTGTTCCTTTTAGACTGTGAGCGCCTGAGAACAGCCATTGCATGTCTCTCTGCCCATCCCATGTCCAGCTGCTTCTCCATCACTGGGATGCACAAATAGGAAACTGCAACCTCAGAGGTCTGCTGGGGTTCAGTCCTTATTGCCCCATCCTGCTCTGGAGTCAAATGGTTCTATCAGCCTATGGAAACCCCTCAGCCTTCTGCTCGTGTCTCTTTATAAATAGCCAGGCACCTTAAGGCAGACAGGAAAACCCTGCTGGGATGCTGCTGTTTTCCCAGTCCTCTGGATTTGCAGCACTTGCTCTGCAGTGCACCTTTAAAAGGACAAAAATGCTGATGAGCCTGAGATCAGGCTGGCCCCTGGTTACACTCAGAAGCCTTGACTCATATTCATAATGAAAATCTTGCAGGAAGGACTAACACAGTCCAGGGCTGCAGCTCTGGGAGAACGGATCTCTTGGAGCACAGACAGGAATGAGTGTTGGTATCTGCCAGTGTAGATGAACCTGCAGTGTTGGCCACTGGCATTTATTCCCTGTGCACTGCTCCTGATAAGGTTAATGGGAACATCTAAAGGAAATTTTTAAATACTTTTTAAAAAGGAGTCAATTTTAGATCAGCTGTTTTTCATTTGTCTTTTGGGCTGTTTTCCTGACACTCAGTGTAAAGAGGTGTAATAGGAGGGGATTTGTCCCCATGGGGTTATAATCCTGCTGACTTTAAAACATGCCCATGGTGAGGTTTGCCAGGAATGGGGGGAGTTATGTGAAAAAAAGACTCCATCAATCACAAAATCAGAACAGCTGATCATGAAACACAGGGAGGAGTTTTTTCCCACTCTTTTCAATAGGAAAGGTGCCTTTTCCAGCAGCAGTTCTGCCAGATCCCCTGCAACCTCCAAGGAGCTAAACAGATGTAATAAAAAAGAGAACAGTGGAAGTATATCCTATACTTTTGTTGTGGTTTTGCCCTCATGGTGCCTTTGGACCTCCACTCTTGTTGAGGTGGGAGTTCCAGTGCAGCTCAGGGACTGCCCAGTAGGGCTGGGCTCTGTGGTCCCAGTGCTGCTTCCCTCCTCCATCCCCCCACACTCTGTGTCGGTGCAGGAGGCAGGCCCTGACTGCTGACTCTGTGTGGGCTGGGGGCTCCCAGAGGTGTCTGACATTCCTAACTAGCAGCTTTTTCTCAGCAGCTGAGCATGCCATGCTCTTTAATCACCTTCCTAGTGGCAAACACCCTCAATGGCTCTCCTGTGGGATGGGAAGAGAAGGCTCAGGGGGTCAAATCTGACCCAGCACCACCCTAGCCCAGGTCTGAGGGGACAGAAAAGTTGCTGAACTGTTCAGAGCTGGTGAGTGGGCAGTGGCAGGCATGAGCACAAAGGTTTTTTGGGCTGTGCCACACAGGGGACTTTCTCCTGTTGGGAGAACATCCTCCATGGGCAGTGGTGTGGGGAAGTAAAGCCTTCCTTTACCCAACAGGAGAGATCAGCCCAGCAGGCTTGCCTGCCTCTGTGATACCTAGGGATGGCCTCTGCATCTCCAGCTTGTGCAATATTAATGCACCTGATCTGGTAAATGGTGTGGATTTTACTCTTTGTTAGGTGGATGAGTGACCCTGCAGCTGTCCCAGCCACCATGGGCCCTCCAGAGATCTCTGTGACTGCCTAAAGAGAGGCTGTGAAGCATCATTTCCACAGCCTTGTGCAGATAAATTAGTTTGCAGAGAGCTCACACACGAATAAATGCAGTTTTGGAAACACGCAGGTTAGCAATGTCGAGGCTTGGTAAAACCTGTGGGTGCAAAGGCACAAGTGTTTGCTGAAACTGCAGTGAGTTTGTTTAAGCACCAAGGAAGGAGGGATCCATGCTGAAAAGTGACAGACCTTCCCTAAAGCCTGGAAAATAGCTGAGGAAAGAGGAAAGTATAGCAAGCAGGACAAAGCCTTGCCTCCAGGCCATGATCTGCTGCAGGACTGGGGTGTCCCCTGAGAGCCCAGGCCACTGCAGCCCTGCAGGGAGGAGGATGAGGAGGAAGAGGAGAAAAAGAAGGTGGAGGAGGAAGAAATCTCCAGGGATTTCCTTGCAATGTAGTGGGAGGTGTGGGGAGGCCCTTCTCCAAGGGATGTACCCAGATTGCCAGTGTGCCTCTGGCACTTCACTGTGCCACGCTGACACCCCAGTTATACACCAGATCTCAGTCCCACACTGCTCCCTGCATCAGCAGCAGCAGGAAATTCATCTTTGCCCCCTGCCAGATGTTGATTTGGGAGAGCCCCTGTCTGCACTTGCTGGGCAGGGACTGAACTGCTAATTAGGAGCCCAGGCTGAGGCTGTCAGGACTACCCCAAAGAGGGATTTGGAGACATGCCCTGCAGTCATTCTCGTCTGTTAAAACCAGTAAGGACCTGAGCCTAACACAAGACTTCTGTCTGCATTCTAATCTTGGAACTGGGTGTCTCAGGGTTGTCTCCCACTCTTCACAGATTTCTGTCTCTAGCCTCCTGCAGGCTGCACCAAGCACCTTCAAATCCAGCTTTCACCCCTGGAGAAATTCTGGGGGTTACTTGGTGGTGAGCAAAGTGACACAGAGGGACCATGGCCCTCCAAATGTCATCTTTAAGGGTTCACTCTTAAGGGGAAGGCAAGGAAGCATGCTGGACTTTCACTTGTATTTATTACTATTCACCCATGGAACCACAGGCTGTGAACCAGTTTTGTGCATGGGCATTTTCACATTTTTTGCACCCTGGTTTCATGTGACAGCTATAGCACAGATAATGTTGCTGCAATAACAATTTGTTGGAATGTGTTGGACTCCAAACCTGTTTGGTAGTGACTTCTCTGGTGGAGGGAAGAGCCCCTTTTTAGCAGCACATGGAGAAATGATATCGGAGAGTTTCTCTCCAGCAAGTAGAGCCCTCTGAACCAGAACCCTTATGCAATTATGTGTGTTTTTTTGACTCCAGATCCTAAGAATGTCTCTCTTGAATAGCATGATTCTTGCTAGTTCGTTCATCTGTGAATTTCCCTGGCAGGTAGTGTATAAATAGCTCTGAGACACAGGCGATCCACGAGTTCTTTTCAAAATACAGCATTGAGTCATTTTAAAGCCTCCTACTGTAGCTCTTTTAAAGATTAACTCATTATTTTGAGTGTAAGATTTATGCCTGAGAAAGGATAAAACCCTGGCTTAAGTTGTTCTTCCAACAAAGTACCTTGTTTAAAAACCCCTAAATAAAATGCCATGGGAGCTGGCCTGTGAAGTGAGCAGGGGACATCTGCCCATCCCCACCAGGGGCTGTCTGTTCATCACCCAGAGGCTACACTGCTTTCTAGAGCCAGGAATAGAAACCAGGGTTCCTTATTCCCAGGAGCCCTTAGCCATGTAGGGCACAGCAATCCAGCTGGTTCCCCCCAGCCTTTTCTCTCTGCCTGACCCCAGGCACTGCTCAGCTTTCAGTAATTAGGGCAGAATTAGGGCAAGATCCCAGGGGATGGAGGCTGCTGAAGCAGGGCTTGCACAGAGGGCAGAGCTCTTCTATGTATTGAGCTGAGCCTCGTTTACCACCTGGAAACATTGTCCAAAGAGAATTAGGGGATTTGACACACTTGTACAGGTCTGGCATCCCAGCAGGTTATAGCAACAGCTCTGCCCCTGGGTATCCAGAAATACCAGAGGTGTCTGCAGTGCATATTCAGATAAACACCTGCTGTCAGTGCACTGGGCATCCAGAGCTTCCACTGGCACAGGCTGGAGCACCAAAGCAAGCAGGGAAACAGAAAAGACTTCATTTCACTCGTGCCATTGCTCATGGTGTGCAGTGTTAGCAGCCTGAGGAACAATACAGTGTGGCTGGCTGGTGCTGACTGCAAACATCAGATGAATAACATTTTCATTCGAGCAGTAGGAGAGCTCCCAAACAGACCAAAATGTAGTGTCCTGCTATGAAAGCAGCCCAAGACTCTTCTCATGTGCAAAATACCACTGCGCTGCTCATGCTTAATTAGTTAAGGGCTGTTTTGTTTTTCATATGGATGTAACCCAGCACAATTTTAAAGGGCTGGCTCAGGATTTGCTTCCCCATTAAGTTAGACCAACTTTTTTCTTTCTTTTTTATTTTTTTCTTTTTTTATTCTTTTTTTTTTTTAATGGAGGGAGTTGTGGGAGGAGGGGACAGCTCTGGGACTGTTGGTAAATCTGAAGTGGGATATGCGACCTGATGAAACCTGCAAAGAGAGTTGCAATAGTATACCTGGGTGGAATTTTCCTTTCCTTGATGATCAAAACATGCCTGACTTCCCTGCCCAGAGCTGCTGTCTCGTTTGCTAGATGCACTGTTCACATGTATATTGGAGTTAGCCCTGTGCTTTCAGTCCCTCTTCCTACAATGTGGCATCGGGATTCTGCCCTCGGCGTGAAGTGCAGGAGTCACTTGTCCCTCCTGCAGAGTCAGAGGAACACAGGCAAATTCTGTAAATCATAAACATCTCTGACGTCTCTAAAAGTTCAAGGTGAAAATCAAAAATAGCCATTTGATGCCCGAGACTTTTGATGCGTCTTTAGCTTGTGGTTCTGCTGACAGGAGCTCTGTGAGTCACACAAGCCATCAGCACCCTGCTGTTTCCCAGAGCACTTTTATGGGTCCTTCTTGGGACACTCCTGCCACATCTGCTGTCAGCTAGAAGCCACAGAGCAGCATGATGCAAAGGTGATGCCCACAGGGACACAGTTTACCTGGGGCACTTGGGCTGGGACTGACACTGTGAGTGGAAATAATCTGCTGAAGGTCAGACCCCCTGTGCTGTGTTACAGATGGACAATGACACGCTGAAGTTTGCACCCTTAATGGCTGCTGATATTATGATAAAGTAATATATCAAAGTAAAAAGTGTTCCTTCTTAAAAACCAAGTGAATAGATTTGAATCCATCTATTATTGAAAAGGCAATAAGCAATGTGCTGTGCTGGGTCTCTCACAGAGGCTCCCTAATGCATTAGTGCGTTGCTCCTTGGCTTGGGAAGTTGCACAACTTGAAATTGTAGTTACCTTCCTGGAGAGTTCAAGTATCCATAAGGGCTAAAAATACATTGGGAATTGTGGTTCATGAGTGTGGGCACTTGGGATACAGCAGAGTTGAGGTGGAAGTGCAGGAGGAGGAGCACATGGCCTTCTCCATTCACTGGAACAGTTTAATGTGAAGAGAGGAAAAAAAAAAGAAAGCAAAGCTAAAGATCGGTTGCATTTCATGGATGGAGGGTTGCTGGTGGAAGGAAATGGTCCTCCTTGGATTTAAATCAGATTTAAAAATTGCATCATTTAATCTGACATCCTCCAGAACTCATGCTTAAAGATTTCATCTTACAGTGCTACGGCAAGGTCAAACTCACTCTGTCAGTAATTACCTTGGAAGTCAGAGTTTGTTTCTGTGCATGTCCATATTTGAAAAGGATGGGAAATAGAAGAAGCCTTTTCATTTTTTCCTAGCTTTTGGTATATTTGAAATAAGTGCCTTCCCTTGTTTTGTGTGGTTCTTCAACACTTTTGATGGATTCTGATTCACATGTACTGCCTCTTTCCATAGCGAGTGTGGCAATATCAAGGCCAGCAGAGTAAACAGATGGGGAAATTAAGTAGGGTGCCCAAAGGCACACACCTCTCCCCAAACCAGGCACAGCTTGAGAATTTGCAGCCCTGTGTTGTGTGCAGGCTGCCTGACCCCATCTCTCTCTTCTGTACCATCCACAAGCGTGAAAACACATGGAGACTTTTCTTATCAAGTCCTCTTCTGCTCTATGGCTCAAAGCTGGAAATTATTTTACAGCACTTCTTTTAATCTTCTTTGACAGTTTTTTTGTTTAAAAATAAAGCAGTTTAGACAGTGGGATAAAGCAGCACTCACAAGTGTTTGCTCGAGTTCTGATCAAGTGCTAGGTGGCTCATCCGCCAATGCTGCTCTTCATTTCTAAGGGGCTGTTCCTTGATAATGTGGATATTTGTTATTCATAATCTGCTGCTGGTTACTCTCACTATCAGCTGAAGGAGACAACATAATGTGAGTTAATTGTTTAGTTCCACAGCATCTAATGAGTGGTGTATATATTCCAACATAACAATTTGCCATAGCTCCATGGGAGAGAGTATTAAGTGTTCAGTGACAACATGCAAATAATGAGCGTATTTATAGAAAGCAGAACTGAGGGACAACAAAAGAGCCCAGGTTTATGGATAATTTATTTGGAACTAGCAATATGATAGTAAAGGAGTTCTAGATTAAAAACCTAGATACGCCATTTGGGAACTCAGATAGAATTCCTAGCTTTTTAAAAGTTCAAGCCTTTTACAGATCTTATTGAAAGCAGTGGGAGGACATCTGTGAAAGATGTGGCTGTTCAGTGTTTGGTTAAAAGCAATCCAGCCTTTTTGTCTGGCACTGGTGATATAGTTCCCCCATAAGCAAATTTCTTGCCAACATGTTTTCAGCAAGGCAGTGTTTGATTCTTACTTCCAGCTCTCAGAAAACCATGGATCTCAGGTGAGCACACTCAGAAAATGTCTGTCTTGTTATCACATCCATCTTATGACATCAGTCAAGGTCAAGGCACTATTGAGATTGGTACTTTACGGATATGTAATAAGAGAGATCCTCCCTCAGAGGTGCACAGAACCAAAATAGTAAATGGTCCCAGTTCCACTGACATGACTTCTTTCTATTCCCCATTTCTCCTTCACTTTCTGCCTCTGGCTTTTCAGGCTGTAGCCATTTGGGGCAACACTTCTTCTTCTCTCAGCTTTCAGCATATAGGAGTATAAATCACTACTGGGGCTCCTATTTCAATTTATTGAAATTCAAATAATTGACAATAACAGTACGTGCACTACAGTAATGGATTGTGTTCTTGTGTGCAAGAGCACAGGTTTTTAAAGCCCTAAGGCACCAGATGTGCACCAGAGACACAGATGACATCTTTAAGAGCATTTCTCTTTGGAAAGTGTGGCTTGAAAGTCAGGCTTGAACCTGTTTTGGACCTATTTTGAGCACGCTGCATTTACGTATTCTGAGAACAGAGTCGTGTGGAGACGCTGCAGGAGACAATAAACCCACCTGCAATGCACAGTGACTGGGCATGAGTGGGGAGCAGTTGTGACTCCTCATACAGATCAGCACCAGCAGTTGCTACTGCTCCACCTCTGCTTTTAGCGAGCACAACAGAGCCTTTGAAGAGCTCTTGAAATTCCCATGTTGCTTCTTAAGAGACAGGCAAGGCTTTCCAGGCTGGCTTCTTTAAAGGGTATTTCATTGTAATTGTCTGTTAAATCTACATTATTAGAGGTTTCATTGACCCCTCGATACAGTGATCAAAGGACATTTGCCACACTTGATGGCAGTGACAGCCACAGACTTCAAGTAGAAGGATAAATGAATTCGTTGGGTGATAGGTTTCTTTCTTTCTTTCTTTCTTTTAAACACCCAAGCCAGAAATCAATCCTTATAGTGACAAGGTTTATTGTGCTGAATTCCCTTGGCATTACAAACTCTCTTTTTCTTTCCTTACCCTTAAAAAAAAACCCCAGGCAGATATAGCTGATGCTGTGTCGCATCCCACGCGCTCGTGTTGCTCCTGCAGTCTGTTGCTTTTTGGGATTCACACACACATTTGCATTTGCAAGCGCCACTATTGCTTTGCAGTAAACACTGCTCACGGCTCTCTCCTCAGCGAATCCAGATGTCTTCCTCTCAGGACTCTGCATTTATCTTTAGATTTCTCAGCCTATTGCTGCATGCACTAGATGTTCTTTGCTTTTGCAAAGAAACCCTGATCCTCATAGCAGGAATTACGTTTCATGGTGAGGACACTAATTGGCAGTGAAAGGTATTTATCTTCCAAAAACCAAGTTTCAGTTTCATTCTCCTGATCCCATCAGGTCCCCATGGGTAGGTCTGTGCTCGGAGCACTTTTCCCATGCAGCCAACTCTGCCTCCATCAGCCGTGTACACATGGTGTGTGCAGGTATTTGCTGGCTTTTGGGAGATGAGTAAGAGAAGGATTTTAATTTTTCAGTAGTTTAAATGAGGGGGGGGAAAAGGACATTCAGCTCATTTTTTTTAGCAAAGGAAGGAGCAATCTGAATGAAGAAAGGGGTCAAACCTCTCTTGTTGGTAAAGAAATAAGGAGTGAATCCCCATCACCCTGAAGCCTGGTGGAGTTTCCAGTGAGTTCAAGGATCAGGATGTCATCCTGTGAAGTGCTGCAGCAAGTTCAGTGAGATCTGGAGAAGGGTGCATGGATTGGTTCATGTGTTTGCTCTCCCTCCCCCTTCAGCCCAATCTTTGTGCTGTTATAACACCTCAGACGTGGCCATCAGAGCTGTTTGCCAGAGTCAGAGCAGCGCTGCAGCCGTGATGGCCTGGGGACACATGAGGCACAACTGGTAAGGAGAGATAACAACTTCTAATGGACCAGCTAATATTGGTAGGGAAACAGACAGCTCCCAGGCACAAGTGCTCCCTCATGTCTCATCATGTTTGCCAGGGGCCGTCTCCAGCATTGTGGACATTCAGAATGAGGATTTGCATCTCCAGGGCACCAAGTTCCTGCTGACCAGGATAAAGGACCAGCTCCTCAAGCTCAGCACAGGCAGAGCGTGATTGTTATAAGTGAGCAGTTCTGTTTGCGTCCTGGGTAGAAACCTTTTCTTCTTTTTTCCACATGATTTCCTAAATCAGGACACTAATCAGGTTCAGGTGGCTATTGGGAGCAGTCACCAGCTGCCTCTCTTTCCTCTGTTTTGCTACAGCAAAGGAAAGGAAAGGGGTTTTTAGCAATCAGTAGGGTTTTACTAATTCTTCTAGGCGAGGTGTGTGGGAACTGTATTTTCCCTAACCCCACTGGTGTGTCATCCTGGAGGACTGAAGTTATCACAGAACTGTGGAGGGTCTAGCAAAACAATAAAAAAACCAGCATTGTAAAAGGAAGCCAGCTGAGTGCTGGCATTGTGTGTAGTCTGATGTATACTTGAAGAGGCTTATAAACACATGTTTATGAATGTACCAGCATAATGTCTGCTAAACGAGAGACATGAGTAAGGAGAAGATCAAGCCAAGAGATAGTTGCACTTAAGGACATGGTTTTCATACAGGAGACATCTGCAGAGAGGGCGAGAGAGAGAAAAATATGTCCCCATTACAAAATTTTTGGCATGCAACCACAGGCAGCCTCCAGGGAAAGCTCTGTGGAGCCATCAGGGTGGTCCAGTCATGGAATGGGAAAAGGCTTTTTAACAGCCTACCCTGTGGATGGAAACACTCCATGACACACTCTGCTCTGGCCTGTGTGCTCCCTGATTCCAGCAGTGCCAGAGGGACATCTCTGACCCCTCCTGTGCTGCTTCTCCTGGCCCTGGCCCCCCCACAGCTCAGACTAGCCATGGGGTTAGCCATGGCCACCAGCATGTCCCCTGCCTCACTTGGACCCTCTGTCTCCTCTCCCCCTCTCTCTGTAATTTCTTGTAGGAGGGAATTCATCTACTGGAGTGTGGCATTTTGCTGTCTTTTTTCCAGAGGTGGGTGGAGAGGGGAAAATAGAAGTAATTTGATTTTTGATGCTCTTTCACCTTTTTGTCTACTTTATAACCTCAATCTGCAGGAGAGGAGTTCCTGTAGGAGGAAACCAGGATGACTACAATGTCCAAGACCAGGACTGTTATCAAGGGAAGTTAGTTTGACCTGTAATGCAGTGAGATTTCATTTGTAAAATACTTACTGTCACTACCAGAGGCCAGTGTTTTCCTCCCTGCACAGGCAGTGACTCAGCTGGTCTCATGCATGTGGAAGATCAGGGGCTCAAAGGGGATTTGATTTAGCATGACCTGCTGTTTCAGCTGGTACACATGGCTTCCATAAGCTCACAGCTTATCAAAACATGTGCCTGCAAGAGAGCAGGGAATTCACATCTCATCTGTCACTGGATTGCTGGTTTGCAGATGGGAGATGCTCTTGAGGCAGCGTGGGTTTGGGTGAAGATTTATTACAGGACAAATGCTGAAACCATGAAAAAAATAGGGAGATTATGTTTTTAGTTTTCAGTGCATTACTTGTGAATGGAGCTGCTGACAGCCAAATACTTTAGCAGATATAATGATCCACTTCACTGCTTGTTGAGCCAAAGCAGAGCGAGTTCACCTGCCTTGAGTGGCCCTCTCCTGCATACCCCCCTTACTGCACAATGTACCTTAGTGATATCTGTAGCATAGACTTAACATCTTTATGTCTTAAAACAGGGAAACTTTATCCAGTGCAAAGAAATTTGAAATTAGCATTAGCATTCCCACTCATGCTGCATTTGGAGGGTGGATTGCACACCCAGTAGCCAGGACTGGACTCTGGACTGATCCAAGCTCTCCAAAGCCATTCTGCCTTCTGCACTTACCCAGAGAAGCAGATTATTTACTGCATGAAATGGCTGTCTACAAATCTCACTATTTCCCCCTAACACCTGCAGAGCACAGGTGTTTCAGAGCTAAAATCTGGAAACTAAAAAAGCATCTTAGATCCTTCCCCCCCCCCCCACCCCCCTTCCTAAGTGGCATTGAGGATTACCACATGTGGTTACATAATAATTTCCCCTCACCCTGAGCTTTTAAGCAATTAATTAGTCAGGGATTTGAGGGAAAATATGTCTAAAATGGTTGAATATTTGCTTACTGGTCAAAAAATGTGCCCTATTTTGTCAAAACTGCTGTTCTAAAAGCTTAAAAAAAATCTTTTAAAAATTGGAAAAATCCATGACCAGTTTTTTTGGCTTTCATTCTTTGTATCTTTATTCAGTGACCACGGGTAAGAAGGATATGGAAAGCTAACATGCAGCAGGGAGAACACCACTGCTAGTGCCAGTAGGTTATGCAGAGCCTCTTCCACCCAGCCAAAGGTGATTCAGGTACTTCTGTTTCTCAAACTGCTGTTTCCTCACTGTGTCTCTCAGACAAAACACTTCTGTAACCCCCAGCGTGGCTCTAAAATTGCTCAGAGCTGAGGAGTGTGAGATCTGCTTCATTCAGTGCGCAAGATCAAAGCCATCCAGGTTGTTAACACCATCCTCTGAGCCGTGTAAGAACCTGCTGGGTCAGCCAGAGCCTTTCAAAGCTGCTGGTTCCTAACAAGCTTTGTAAAACGTTTGACTGCTTCGAGGTCTGCGGGTGAATCGTGCAATGTCGGGGCTCGTTTATTTACTACTGTCTCCCACCAAAACCCTTATGACAAGGAGAGGAAAGGTCACTGGGATTCCTTGGCTTAGAGAGGAAACTGGAAAGGAAACTTAGAGCTGGAAATAGAGGATGTGCCCTGTTACAGGTATCTACAGGCACAGCTTTTAAAGCAGAGCTGTGGGCTTTTTTCAGCCCCTATATAAGCTTTGTTGAGATGCTCCTTATCCTTCGAAAGATACCACCTCTTCTTCCTCTATCCCTCTCCTTTCTCTGTGCTAAAAAGGGCTGTAGAACATCTTTGTCCCCAATAAAGATCCCACTGAAGGAGTGTTTCCAGCTTCACGGGCTTCCCTTCTTATTTGTGCCTGCAGACACCAGCTCACAGCAGTGCGACGAGTGGGTGCTAATTATGGAGAACCACATTCGACAACAGAGCCTTGCTGCTGGTGAATACAGAAAAATTGCTCATTAGAGCAGCATGGTATTTAGTCAGATTGGCTTCCCTAGATATTAACATTCTGGCATTAATGCAGACTGGCAGCGTGATACTTGAATTAAACCATCTCGGGATAAGATGTGCAGAAGGGCTTGTAAAATGTTTGTCCCACCTGTGGGGTTTGCAGGGCATTTCTGCTGGGGGCTCCCACGTGCTGCTTTAGGAAAAAAAAAACACCCTTGGATTTCAATAACTTGCACATACAATTTCTTGGTGGTTTTTTCTTGCCTCACAAGGCTTGGTGCATCAAGCATATGCTTTATTTCTCTGGAATTAAACACGCTGTGCTCGATTATCTTTCTGGCCATCCAACTTTTCACTGTACTGTTTGGTGTGATGGTGCTGTATCCATGGTGCAGGTGGAAGGGCTCTCTGCTTGATGGCTCTCTGTGCACAGCACAGCGTGTGTGACAGTGAGGCCACCCTGGAAAATGTATTGTTTGTAGCTGTTGCACAGAATAACTTCATAAAGGAGGCTCAGCCAAAGCTGGTTTGAGCACAAAAAGCTTCAGGTGCCTAGTTTAGATGCAGGGAGGGTTTAGCATGAAGGTTTTCCCATGCTGTTTTATAAACAGCAAGAACCAAAGTGGGGTTTGTGTGCTGCAAGCAGAGGTCCTTTTTCTTGGGCATGACTCCTTGTTCCCCCCTCTGCAGCATCAGGACACTTCCAGCTTGGCTTCTGGGCTGGCTTTGCAGAGCTGCCCACACCTCTAAAGCTGCGTGGGGAGAGCCAGAGCTTTGCTGGTTGCATGGACTGGTGTTCATCTGTGCAGCTGTGTGAGCTGGAGCCATAGCTGCAGGGAATTCCTCGATCCCATGCCCTGCCCTCTTCCACCTCTGGGCTTACATCAGCAGCAGCCGCTCCAGTGGGCTAATGCAAGTGCTATAAACACACACAGAGGACAGAGCTGCTCAGCGGCCAGCAGAGCTCATCCAGCCACACACATGCCAAAATTTTGTCTCCTACAGCCCTCTGGTCTCTACTTCGACTTGAACACCAGCATTCGCTAATTAGCTCTGCTTTATCTAATTAGCACCCAAAAGGGAGTGCCCCCCTCAGCTGCCTCTGTGCTTGCAAAGAGCCCAGAGCTGAGGATTTATGTGGGGGAAGGATTTTGCCTGGGGTTTGTGTGGTGTGCACTGGGAAGGTGTGTGAGTGCGTTCTTGTGCTGCTGTTGCCCTGTTGGTCACTACAGACACAGCTGCACTAAATTGTCACTGCCTCAGCCAACCTGTTTCTTGCCTCTGAGTTTATTGTGTGGGTTTTTTCCTTCTTTTTTATAATGGTCATGGTATTTTGCCTGCAGTTTGCCTTGGGAAATAGAGTGTGTCCTACATCCATATCTATTTTAAGACTCTGCTCTATTGCCTGCTACCAGCTGGGGATATGGCTGGAAGGAGCAGTGGTTTCATGTTATAAGGGGAAACACTGGATATTTCTAGGAGCCTATAACTATGAAATGCCAAATATGTTTATAAGCCAGGATATTGTGATCTTAGTGATAGTACTCATTTCACCTGGCTTTAGTATTTTAAAAGCTGGCTTTCTGGCTTATCTGGATGTAGTAAGATCTACTTACAGATGATGAGAATGAGACGCACACAGAAAGCAAATTATTCTGTTTCTAATATTTGTATTTTATTCAGAAGAATATGTTTTTCCTTTGTGTTAGTCCTGCTCTGACCTGTTTGGGTTTAGGGAAGCCAGTAGAGATTTTGTTATGGAAACTTGGTGATTTTTGTGGTCTGTCCAGATTAAAGTATCTAGGGGCTACAGCAATTTCTTCCAAAGTTAAAACAGACAGACAGAGCCCCTACTTGTCCGAAAAGCATGAGAACGTTTCCATATAGATGAAACTCAAAGATTTGGAAGCAGGTGCCTTTCTTAATGTTGCACATCTTCTGTTTATGCCTATGAAGGTCTCCTAGTCCACAACTCTCCAGCTCAAACCTTGGGTCATTTTCATCCTGGCTGCTTTGTTGTGTCCCACATGTGTTTTATTCAGTGAGTTGATTAACATGGTTTTAGCTAAATCCCACTTTAGGCAATAATGTGGCTTAGAACTGGTTCCATATGGGAGTCCAGGGGTCTGACTCCATCCTCTGTGTGCATTGGCCCTATCCTGGAAGGTTTTATGCCCTCAGAAACCCCTGGGTGCTCTCCTGCCACAACTCTGTGCAGTCTTGGGTGATGCTGCACAAATACCACTGTGCTGCATGGCATGGTGCTTGTGTTCACAGAACAACAACAAAAAAAAAACCCCAAACCAACAGAAC
The DNA here is from genome assembly GCF_009650955.1 of Corvus moneduloides. Classification (NCBI taxonomy): domain Eukaryota; kingdom Metazoa; phylum Chordata; class Aves; order Passeriformes; family Corvidae; genus Corvus; species Corvus moneduloides. Next base: position 5,168,842 of record NC_045481.1, on the reverse strand, counting down.
ACAAAACAAACTCCAAACCAACCAGCCAAAACAAAAAAACTGTCCAATAACCCCAAAAAGCCTCTATGGCCAGAGATGGCCAAGAGGAATCCCAGGGCAAGCGTTTTGTGGTCTTTCTGCATTACTTTTTTTTAGTATTTTGGCCTGGGTGACAAGAGGGACAAGGGTACATAAATGTGACCTTTTAACTCACAGGTGAGGAGCTACTTGGTAAACCTGGCATAAAGTGTTCATGGTTTAGGGTGGCTTTCTCTGAAGTGCTTCTGTTTTGGTTGACAGCTCTTTGCTTCAGAGAGCTGGATAGTTGGTGGGTTTATGTGCTTTTCATGAATTACCAGTTAACACTGTTCTCTGAAGGGGCTTTCACTGCATTCAGTGATTCTCCAGTTTTTCTTCTCCAGGCAGGTCCAAAACCACTTGTAAACCTGCAGCTCACCTCCTGAGATTGAAGAGGAGCAGAACTTTCTCAGTCAGACTTTTCCAGCCACTTCTATCTAATATTTAAGACACAGCATAAAAGTTACAGTTTATGCAGTAGTGCCAGGGAGTGAATTTTGTATTGATTTTAAAATTAGTCATTTTTAGCTTACTATTTTATGCACCAGAAAATGGCCTCAGCTTCATTAAGAATGCTGTATATTATTAATATACATCATTAATTTATTCTTGGCACTGAGCTAGTAAAAGCACTTAAATCACTGCCTTGTCCTTAAAGTTGGATAAGTGAGATAGTAATAAATGTGATGGGTAGCAAAGCCATTTCAGAACAGAGATGCTGGTCCCACCCCTGCTTCCCTCACACTCCTCTTTTTTGGGGGGGTCACATGCATCACCAGCTGGGTCTGCACAAGAGCAGTGAGGCTGGAGGTGCTGAACTCACCATCTGCAGGTCTGCTTTGTGGCACCCAGGCCATTGGCACAGAGTTTGGGAAGCCCAAATAGTTGATAAAGCAGCTGGTTTGGGTTAAGGAAAAGGGATGGGGAGGGAATCCGCCCTTGCCTGGGACATTAGTGCCTTATCCTTGTTTTCAGGAGGGCTGGGCACAACCTGCACCCTGGCAGGATAAGCACAGGAGCCTCCATGCAGCCAACTGGAGATGGAAAGTACCTCTAAGGCAAAGGACCCAATTTCAGTCCCTGTTCTTATGCTGGTTTATTTATAAGCTATTAAAGATGTATAAAATGATTTTTGGAGCAGACAGTGGGGCCTGTGCCTCTCTGCTTCCAAGTGCATGGTCTTATTGACTGGTTACAGACTCCTGCTTGCTTTGCCATGTCCTTTTTCTTGGTGTTAGATTCTCCCATTTTGGACACTGCTGTTTCTCAACTGGCATAAAAATTGAACTTTTGCAGGGTGTGGACCCATCCTGGTAAATCAGCAGCCTTTCTGTGCAGGGTGTTTCATGTGACACTTCCCACCAGAATTGCTGGTAGCTGTATTCCTGCTGACTGGACATGGTTCCGCCTTCTCTGCCAGTTTTGTGGGCAAGTGGCACTCACTAATTTAAAAATACTTTTGGTTGAACTCTTATTTGGAAAAGAGTCATAATTTCAGCATTAGATGTACATTGATAGAATGGTTTGGGTTAAAAGGGACATTAAAAACTTCTAGTTCCACCTCCCTGCAAAGGGCAGGGATACCTTCCACTAGACCAGGTTTTGCAGAGCCCCATCCAGCCTGGCCTGGAACACTTCCAGGGATGGGGCAGCCACAGCTTCTGTGAGTAACCTGCTCCCCATCACCCTCACAGACAAGAATTTTTTTTCTAATATCTATTCCCCTGCTCTAAAATTATTTTGCTGCTTGCAACCTGCTTGCTTTTATGGCATCCTGAAAACGAAGTTCTTTATCATTGTTCTGCCAACGCAATTAAAAGAAAAGTATAGGAAGAGACCCTGCTGCATCTGAAGAGTGCACTTGTTCTTCTCTGGCAGGAATCTATTTTACACAAATGCATGATTTTGTAGCAAGGCCACTTTAAAACAAACAAAAACCCCTCAAAGCACTTTGTGGGCATTATGATTCACCCAGATTATTTGCTGAGGTCTGTTGTTGCAAGCTATTGAGGTGTGACATCTGAGTTGGACTGATGGTGCTTTCAATTATCCCATCCTTCTTGGTGTTAGTTCAAGAAATACATCATGACAGATGGCATTGTTTTAAAGCTTGAATATTCTGTGCAAAGCACTGAGAAGCCCTGAACCTTAGAAAAAGCGTTTTGTAAACTGGTGATTCTAGAGTCTCTTCAGTCTCCTTAGCATCACTTACAGCTGCACACGTGACACATAGAAGCACTGTGGATGTGCCTTTAGGAACAGACAAAGATCATTTTAAGCTCTTGGATATTTGAGGATGTACAAGGCAGAAGGTATTGTCATTGTGTGGTTTTATTGTTGTAAAAGCAAGTGTAGTAAAAGTTACACTAATCCCTGGTGTTCTGCTTCAAAGCCCCTTGAAATCTGCAATAATGGCTCCACTGAATCCTGGTAGCCTTTGAGTCAGGTTTCATTGTAGGGTGGTACTGATCAAACCTGGGGCCCCAAAGCTCTTCTCAGAAATGCCTCTTGCTGTGCTTTCGCTATTCTCCAGGCACTTAAAACGCCAACACAACCTGCATTTAGAAAGTTTTCTTAGATCTGTTGATGAAAAGGACTCTCTAAGAGCTTGATATTATTCTGCCATCACATGTCAGGTTAGTGGGTTACAAAGTCTGTGCTACAGTGAGGAGCTTGCTGCCTTGGATGTCTGCATGAACCCATTTACCTCCACTTTTATGCTCTGGTGATGGAGCTTTCCTTTTGGGACCAAAAATCTATTATGATCGGTCTTTGACCAAGCTCAATAAATGCCTCTCCGTTGCTGCTGCTTTGTCTGAATGCAAGTGTAATGCCCTAAAAGAGGATTTTAAATTTGAAAATGTGCTTTTTTGGACACTTTGGGTCTGTTCTACCCATAGTGCTGCAATAGGGCTGTGTGAGCCTCCAGTGGTGTTTGCTGTGGCTGTACGGAATCGCCTGCCAAGTGCACACGAGTGAGGGGACACATGGCAGACACCCATTTCGTGGGGTGAGCAGTGACCTGAGGTGGCCATTCGCTTCCTTGACCTCCCACAGTGGCTTTGGGCATGTAATTGAAGTTTTCAATCTCATGCTTTCTCACCTGTGAAATGGGAAGGGTAGCTGCTCTCCTGGACTGGCCCTGTGCAGGGTCACTCTCTCCAGCAGGATTGTTCTGCCCAGTGACTGCAGCACTGGCGAGGAAGCAGGTTGGAGACTGTCCCTGCTCTGCCATGCCTGCAGTGCTCCATGGCTTAGGGAAATGGGATACAAACCTGCAGCACTGCCTTGCAGAGCTGTGGAATTCCACTCTCTGCTCTGTGCAGTGCCGGAGCTGTTCGTGAGCAGCCTGACGGAGAGCTTTGCTGCCTGTAGCTCTCTCACTGAGCTGCAGGTTCTTGGGTTTATTCTTTTTTTTAATTGTCTTTCTTTCTAGTGTTTCCAGTCACTTGGTGACACCTAAAAATGCATTTTCCGATTTAATTGTTCTGACAAACCCCATTACTGGCTGACTGGGGAGCTCCCACTCCGCTCTTAGATTTGCAGCATTGGTTCAGTGCAGGTCTTCCTGAGAGTGAATTTAAAAAGCAGTGAGCCTGTGCTCTCAAAGAGCAGTTCCTCTCCTTGTTTAATAATGTCTATAGGAAAATTCCCAACACTTGGCAAAGTCTTCCTGTCTGCCTGTGTGCTGTTCAGATCATCCCAAAGGGTCTTGTGGCTGAAATGTGTCTTTTTACCAGTTCTGGGCTAAATTCTGTAGAAACTTATTAATTCCTCCCCTGGTTTGTTCCTACAGGGGATGGAGGTGACCTGACTGAAAGCTTTATGTAAGTAGAAACAATTCAGACTGGCTTTACTGGGTTTTCAGGGAGCTCTCAAATATGTGAACAGCTGCAAAACTGGGATAGCATTCCTAAGAAACACTACAGGTAAAAATACACTTTGTAGCAGACCTGGACTCAGTTTTCTCTGATCATGCAGCTGGATGTGGAGAGCATTTTGGTACATGGGAAATCATCCATTATCAGCTAAATATCGTGCTGAGCCCCTGCACACACACACACAAGCCCATGGCATTTGCCTTTCCATGTTAGAGACTTGCTGGTCTCTCTCATTAGAGGCTTGCATCCCCAGCCTGTCTGCACTGAGAGCAGAGGCCATGGGGACTCGTGGGCCGCTCTGCAGGATGGTGTGGGTTCATGTGATACTGTGAGCAGCTTCTTATTTACAGCTGCTCCCAGCACAGCAGACAGCATGTAATGAGAGCAATTAAAGGGAAGAGGAGACAACGTTGTTGATCAGCATGTCAGAAAGGTGAGAAAGTACATGTCTGATGGGCTCTAGAAAGAGGAGATGAGGCTCTGGGAGAGGGCAGCAGGATATATTTGCATCTTACCTTCATTATGCATGGGAGAGAAAATACTGTGTTAATGGGAAGGTATTGAACTGCTGTTAACTGAGGCTTCTTAAACTGACTCAGGAGAAGAATTGGCCAAAGAGGTTTTTGGGAATGGGGAATGCTGAAATTGAATCCACTCTGGAATGCAGAAGACAGAAGGGACTGGGGAATTAAGCAAACACAGTGGTGGTGCTTGTAAATAAGGTGAATGAAAAAGGATTAGCTTACAAAGCTGAATGGGGAGTGAGTTCTCAGAAAATCCACAGGGAGAGGTCACAAATTTGCCCTGAATTTTTGCAGGTGATTCCTATCTCTGTCGTGTCCATTATCCTGTGAAGAAAGAAAAGCTGTCTCTGTTCTGGAGGCAAATCTCCTGGGTCCACATCCCAGTGACTGTGTTTGCTGTGTTTGGCTGGTTTGCAGCTACTGCATTGGGCAGGTCAGTATTTGGCTGGCTGCCTTTGCAGGCCTTTTGTTTAGGATTCCAGCTCCAGAGGTGGTTTCCAACACAAGGACCCACAGATGCCTTGGAGCATGAGGTTAGTAGAAAACATGTCAATGAGCCTCGGGACCTCTGGAGCAAGAGGGCAGTGAAAACGGCAAAAGATGTTTTTATTGAGGTTTGCTAGGTGACAAAATAGTGGAGGAAGAGGGAACTTAAGAGCAAGAAAATTCTCTGGGTGGGCTGGGAGCTGGAGAAGGAAGAGCCTGAGTAGGATTGAATTATAGACAGTGAAGACGTCTTTATAGCTCGTGAGTTGCAGCTTTTTGTACTTGCTGTGATTTAGCAAAGCATGGGCTTGTATTCTGTCTATTCCTCTGTTTTGTGTTAAACATGTAATTAAGAGGTCTGAGTAAGAACCTGTGGGCTCTGCAGAAGGAAGCAATTTGGTGCAAATCAAGTCAACAGAGGGGGAAACTCCAGCAGAAAGATTGGAAGCAAGACCAGGGCAGCACAGGCTGAGAACTGCAGCACACTGCATCGTCTTCCAGCCAGGGGTGCCACAAAACTCTGAAAGCTTTCTGGGATCTGAACTTAATGTTTAACCTGTCTCAAGTTAAACAATCATGATAGGGAAAATGGGCTTCTATTCCATGAAGTGCTGAAATCCAGGGATGGTGATGAAATAGCACCCAGAAGATGAGGGTAGCGGGACAGGGAGCTTGTGGTGCCCAGCAGATCTGAGGGCCTGATTTCTGGTCTCCTGTGCCCTGGATGTCATCAGGGTGCTGAAGTGACTCTCCTGTATATGGACCAGGCTGCTTTGGCACCTCCTGAAGTTTGGGATGTGAGAGATGGTGAGAAACACAGCCCACAGCTTCCTGGTCATGGTTCTGTGCTCCCCAGCCAGCTGCTGGGCTGGGGTGAATGACTTCTTGTGGGTGTTGGCGAAATACTGCCTAACACGATAGCTTATCCTGAGATGTATTCAACAAAATTTGGCTGTGAATGTTGCACTAATCCCCTCTGTCCTCTGTAAGTGGGATAAAAGGGAGCAGGGGTGTGGAAGTGTGCAGCAGTGGATGGGCTCCAGGGATCTCCAGGGATGCAGTGAGGGTGACAGGAAGCTGTGTCCCTGAGGGGGTGTGTGGGGGTATGAAGCTCATGCCTGTGGGTGTGAGGGGCAGGGCAAGGCAGGCAGCCCCCACTGCTGCCTTCCCTCCATGTCCTGTGTTCTTGAAAGCCAGAAAACTCCTCCACACGCCTGGGGAGGTGACGCTGGGGTCGCTGGGCCCTTCCCTGCAAATTAGCTCGTGGCTTTGCCAGAAATGACATCACTTGTTAGGCAGATTTCTTCATTAGGAAGCTTTCTAATCTCAGACACAGAAACCCTCCCCACTCCCCAGGCACTGAGGAAGCTGAGCTGCATTGCCAGTCTCTGCACCACGCTCTGCTTATTCATCATTCATGGCATCATGTTTGTTTTATGACAAATGAACTTAATCACGATTTTCACAGTGGAATACACAGGAAAATACGCAGGATAACCATAGCTGCAGGTATAGAAAACCAAACTTAATTTAGAGAGGATATACAGGAGCAGTCTAAGCAGCCAAAGAATTGAATTGATCTAATAAAAAGAGTCAGCTATACATAATTCTTCATGCTGAAACAAAAGCCCTGTGAGATAGGATGATGCATTAAACTTTTTTCTTTTGCACTTAATTCTCAGCCAAATCATTATTTGTTGCTGAAAAGTGCATTTGGATGTTGGGAATATTTTTTTCCCCGCTATGTCTTAAAGTGGAGGAGGGCAGGAATGCTCTGCTCCATTGTGGTCTTAATCTCCAACAGATGGGCCAGGATACTCTGGCTAACATTCAGTGTGAGCCTTCTGACTTGCACAGAGCTTCCCAATCCAAGCACAGTGATGCAGGCACTGAGTGTGATGGTCATCCTGAAATGTGATTCCAGCAATTTCAGAGGCTGAGAGTTAATCCCTGTGCTTGGGAGAGAAGGGGATATGCACGTAGGTGTGTGCACACATGGGTGTGCCTTCCTGTGGATGTGTTTTGGAGTAGTTTGGTTTCGATTCTTTGTTGTGGCATTTACTGTGTGGCCATGCTTGCCAGGGAAACTCTGATAACTTCCTGAAAGTGCTGTGTGCTTCTTATTTCAGCACCATTTCTGATCCTTATCAGTGTTTCTCTTCCTCTCATGATACCAGAGCAGAAGTTATGATGGTTGAACCAGGAAGAATAATGCTTCAGAAACCACCCTACTGCTACCAGTGGATTTTCGTGCTGCTCCAGCCAACTGAAATAATGGTGTGAGCTGCCTGCACTGCACTAAAAAGCATTTCTGTGTGTAGAAACATCATTAAAGAGTTGCTTAAAGTACACAGCATCAAAGAAGAATTTAGTACAAAAAATAAAAGAAACTTTCTAGAGTGTAGCACCATGCATCCTAGAGTCTCCAGGAGATTTAGTGTCCAAGGGTGGAGAGCTTTCCTTAGGAGACTGGTGACAGTAATTTGTTCAGTCTAGCAAAATGAGAGCTCCAAGGGAGTGATTGCTTCCTATAAATATTTTCAAGGGGCAAGAGCTGATGCTGACAGAATAACTAATGGGCGTAGATTGGGGATGAATAAATTCAGGCTGGAAATTTAGGAGACTCCTAAATATCAGATGCATGTAACAATTTTCTAATGAGTGTAAGGAATCAAAAGCCAAATTACTTTTTAAGGCAGAGGTTGATGTCCTGAAAAGAGCTCTGTGACAATGTTTGTCTGTAGGCAAGGAGATGGCTTTGCCTAGTAATCCCAATGTTCCTCACTTCTAGCTTTGGATTTTGTGGAAAACTGGTTCCTTTGCCCATGGAGTGTCCTTAAAATGTGTTGGAAAGCAGCAGGGGCCTGTTTGAGGGAGCAGCTTGGTTATAAAAGTCTGACTTTTTGGTTTAAAGGTGTGGTAGCTGGAGATAAACAGGATGTCCTTATCTCATCTGAAGACCCCAAAAAATGCAGTCGAGGAGAAAGTCATGGAGATGCCAGACACTGAGGGGGTGGGAAGGGCAGGAACTCAGAGTGTATCCCACTCAGAGTGTGCCAGCCCTTGCCTTGCACATCTGGGAGGCATTTCCCTGCTTCCGTTAGCCCCTTTGAACAGGCTGCCATTCCCTCCCTGCAGCATCTCCTGCCAAGGACTGATAGGAAATAGGTTTATTTTTGAGGGCTGAAGTGCTGATGAGCAGAAGGGACTTTCAGTCATTTCCAAGGCTGGCAGCAAGCCTCAGATCTGAGATATCCATCTCCTTCTTTAAGTGTGACATCAAGGCTGTGTTTGAACCTCTGCAACCTCTCCCATATCTCAAACCCTCCTGGGGCTTTGTTCCTTCACTGCTCATGCTCTGCATGGCTTTGGAGGGGATGACAGAGGAGTATCACAGGAGAGACTGGTTCCCATCTGAACACTTGTGCATTCTCCACCTTCTGCATGTGCATTAGCAATTGAATTCACCAGGAAAACACGCTTCCAACCATCGAGCAGCACTTCTGCATCTTCCCAGCCGCTGCTGCTGAGACACAGCCCTGCCTGCTGTATTTCCACCCAGCTTTACCTTCCTGCCATCTCCCTGCATCTCTGGCTTATTCCTCTGGCCACAGGACACAGCCCAACCAGCTAAGTTCATTAAAGCCTTCTCTGCTGCAGCCAGGCCTTCTGGAGCTCCAATCCCAGAGACTTTGGGAATGGACCAGAAATGGGAAACATAGCCAATTTTTTTAACAAGGATCTGTATCTTCAAACTGCACATCAGTTTAATGAGGATAAATTGTGCAGGCACTCAGACTCTGATGCACAGTACTGATATTTTTTGTGCCTGGACTCTCAGGAGGATGAGTCTCTGTCAGCCCAGCTGCTCTAAGAGGCAATTGAGTAAAGTCAAATTGCAGATGGACCAAAGTCTTTTGTTTTTACCTCTCATAAAAGTGATGCCTCCAGTGCCATCTTATAAAATTCACCAACGTCCTATTTCGTAAACTTCCAGGTGAATAAGGCTGCACAATTTAGCCAGTAAAATCTAGCAGCTGAAGAGAAGGAACATTAAAAAAAAAAAAGGATAGTTGGAAGATTGTTGCACGAGTCCTGTCAAACAGTGTTTAGCTCCTGCATCTCTGCTCATGGGTGTCCCCAGCCACCTCCGTGGGAGAGGGACAAATGCTTTTCAAAGCAGGCTAAGTGCACCTGATGGTCAAATGGCATGGGGCTGGGGGACAGGGTCCTGTGGGGAAAGGTGGGTAGAAATGGCTTTGTGCATCTCCATGTGCTACCACTGCATGTGGAGTCATGACAGTGGCTCCAACTGGAGTTAGAGCAGCCTTGAGGCAGGGTTAGGTCAGCCTCCAGCAGCCCTAAGAGGAAGAAACAGGAGGTGATGCTTCCTCAGATTCAATCTCTGCCTTCCTTGGTCTCCTACCCAAAAAGGGTAGGTGGTTTTTACAAATTCTGGGTTCTTCCTCCTCTAACTGGTTAAATCATTCCCAGCTGATGCTTATAGTGAGGGGCAGAGCAGCTGTAATGTGCAGGGACAAGGACACAGCAGCTTATTTTACTGATTCAAGCACATAGATGACCCTGGGAGAAGGTTCAGCCTCAAATCAGCACATTTCTGCCTTAAGCTAATCCCCTCCCTGCCCGGTGTCTCCCACTGCAGCAATATCCAGCCCTGCTCATGAGGATGCACAGAGCATTCCTCCTGCCTCCCTGCTCCCTTCAGCAGCACGTCTGCTCCAGCCGAGCTCCCCACACCTCATGTGGAACAGAAATAACATCAGGCTGGTGCTCCTGAACCTGTTTCATGCTATCATCCAGCAGACTGGCATGGCCACGGTGCAAGGAGCTGCTGCCTTGGTGTGGGCAGCAGGACCTACACAGCAGCTCACGTGTTCACCACGCTCCTCTGCATTTGTGCACATGTTGTTCCTCACACTCTTTGCTGCTCCAGACTGGAAAAGCTCCTTCCCTGCAGGAAGACAGGTAAAATTCCATACAGGGAGGCCACCACCTCCTCATTCACTCCCAAACATCCTCCTCTTCGGGGCTGTGTGCGTGTCTGAGAATAGCTCCTTGCCACAGCCTCCTCCGCAGGAACTGCGTTATTTATTCATAGGCATTGGGTTTGCTCCGATAGTCTTTCTGAATTTATTCTAAAAAGAGATCTGCCTTGTGCCTGGGAACTGCCTGGCCCTTCCTCCAAAATGGAAGTGAGAAAAGCTCCTTTTGTGTTTTTTGTGCATGGTTAAAAATAGCGTCCCAGAACTGTATGTTGGATAAATATGAATGAGGGAAGAACAAATGTAGTAACCTTCAGAGTCTACAAATGGACAGGTATGTGTGTCTGTCCTAGAGCTTCTAAAATTTCATTTCATACTCCAGTCTCTACTTTTTTCTCTACCTTTCTTTGTCCTTTGTTCCCATGGCTTTGTTCTTTTTTTCATTTGACTCTTAACTCTGCTCTGCCTATTTCTCTCCCTTCCCATCAGTGTCCTTCCCCAGCTCTGCTTTCCATCCTGCCCCTCCACACCTCATCTTTTTCTTCTTTCCCAATACTTCTCCCTGTTCTTAGGCAATGCTCCCTGTTCTCCCTCTGTCTCCTCATCCTTTTTTGCTCTGGGGACTCTCGATCCCCAAAGACAACCCTGACCTGGGTCGCCAGCGTAGCCTTTGGCTCAGGAACAGGGATGGCAGCCAAAGGGAGGTGTTTCATTGCATCCTGGATGTGCAGACAGAAATATCTCACTGAAAGGGCTGTTTACACTTTTCATCTTGGTCAGAATCAGACATAAAATCCTTAAGCCTGTATCTGATGTGTTTAAATGGATGAAAACGTTAGAAATGAAGAGTCTGCCCATATGTTGTGAGTGTCTTACAGTGACAGACCTGAATGTTTATCCACATGAAGGCCCTTTCACACTATGAAACAGTGTTAAATGGCTTCAGGGTAAGTGGATTCAAGCCAGAGAGGGTATAAATAGACTGCTGGAAATGCTCTTCATGCTGTCTCCCATCCTCAACTTATCTCTTCCATTTCCAGTTTTTAAAGGAAAAAAATGTTGGTTGTTGTCTTTGAGAAGTTTCAGGTCAGTCTGGGAGCTGTGTGGGCCTCAGCAGCTCTTTTTGTGTTACAACCCCATGGCTGATGGGAGCATCTGCCAGGCTTGTGGGCTGTAAGGAAAGAGCCTGAGCCATGTGGCATTTGGATAAGAAAGCATCAGATGCTATTTAAAACTTCTTGAAATCCCTAACTTATTGTGGAAAGCCATTGCCTAATAAATTAGTTGTCTTTAACCTCTGAAAGACAGTTTTCCTCTTGGAAGAGGAATTTAAAGGAAGGATGTAGTTGCTTCTGTTTTAGAGCATGGGCAGCCTCGTTCTTCCTTCATTCAGTGCCCTCCATCCTCAGTTCTGTACTAACTTAATTTCATGTGTGCTAAGGAATGTGCACTGTTCTAACATTCAGCATCAGAAAAAAAGTGTTTATTGCTTTTCTTAGTGAAAAGAAAGTGTTCAAAAAGCTCTACTGAAAAATTAAACCTCTGCAGGGTCATACTATAAATTCTTGTGAAAAAAGGAGGGAAAAAGGTCTGAGTTTTAACATGTTTGCTTGGGCTACCAAAAATACTCATTGCCTGCATTTAAATTAAAGCACATTTTGTTCACTTCAGGAAACTTTGCTGTGAAGAGGCAGCTTTGGACAAGCTGGGCCTTTGGAAGTGGGGTTCCTTCTTCTTTTCGCCCTCCACAGCTCAGTGCCACAACTGATAGCACTGAGGGAAGACAGGACATGGTTAATCCACTGCCTGGATCAACTGGTGTTGGGAGAGATGGAGAATGGAAAGCCATTCAGGCAAAGATGTCTCTTGCCCCTGCTGCACAACTCCTTCCAATAGATGGGATTTGGGAACTGCAATTTATATTAATACTCAATAGGATGTTGCTATAGCAACTGTATGATGTGGTGAATAATTTCATGGGCTTAAATCCAAAATGCTGGGAGCTAAGATGGGTCTGAGCATGATTTAGGACTTTGGTCATGTGGGTTCTGTGCTGGAATGATTGGACTTGGGGAGAAGTTAGGGTAGAAGATAAAAGATGCTTCTCTGAAGGAAGCTGGACCCTGTTAGGTGCAGCTGGGGTGGGATAGTGAAAATTAAGGACACCCTCCAGAGTGCCCCTTATGCACCAATTTGCACATGCTGCCATGAGGGACCCTGGTGCACAGCAGTTCCCTTTCGGTATCAGGAGTTTGCTGTAAACCAGATCTGACATTTAGCTTCAGGTTAAATTAAATTGATTTGACCTAGAATGATTTTTATTGGTTTGTTTTTCTTTCACGTTAAAAAAAAAAGAAAATCTGTTACAGCTCTGTTCCAAGCAGAATTACTTCCCTTTAATTTTCTCTCCTGCCAAACTGAAGAGTCTCTTATTTGCCCAGTTTTCATCTGCAGTGCTAATTTACAAGAGGCAAAATTGCACTGTTCATGGTGGTGCCAGAAAAAGACATCTGGAACCCTGTCAAAGGGCAGAACTGGAATTCATTCCCTCATCCAGATGTGCTGTAATGGGGAGATGGTGGCACCCCTGTGCTCCCCGTTACACTCCTCTGCCCTTTTCCCTCAAGAAATATACCTTGTCATGTAGCCTAATTTTGTATCTTAACTTCAAGCCACTTTTTCTCCCATCCTTTAAAACTGTGACTAATTCCCTCCCTTCACTTACACCTTGAGAGTATTTATAGACTGTGATCCTGTTCTCCTCCCTTCTCCCTACTGTACAATATAAATTTATCTGTTATTCCCTCCTCCAAACTGGTCCCAGATGTCCTGCCCTCCAGTGCTTGTGCCATCAGCATCTTCTGTAGCTTCTCTGCATCTTTCTGTGCTTGTCCTAAGCAGGGAAAACAAACCACAGAAATGCCCAGCTCCTGGATTTTCTGTGCTTAAGGACAAGGTACAAACAAATAATGGAGGTCTCTTCTCCCTGCCCTGAGCACCCCTGTCAGGGACTTTCTGTTTTACATTGCAGGGTTAGTCCATGAGCTCTTATTTATTTTATTTCTGTCCATGGGCTGCCTCTGGCCTCCTTTAGTGCCCTGCTGGGTGTTCAGTTGTGATTGGGCTGCAGCACTGCACACACACTCCCACTCCTGAGGGGAATACGCTGCATCCCTGAGCACAGAGTTATCCACTGATGGGTTCACTCCACCCTGGCTGAGGTTTTTAACACAATGAATGATTACCAGTATCTGGTACTGCATGTAAAGACCTCGCTCCAGGACATCTTAGTGTCTTAACTCCCCTGTTATCACTTTAGCCATCTGAAGTGTATGTACGTTATGAGTTTCCTGTATGTACGTTATGAGTTGATTACCAGAGAGAACCAAATTTCAGAATTACAGGAGAAAATGAAGTTTCCCACACTCAATATTTTTCCTTTTGTTCCTAAAGCCAATATTATAGCCCAGAAGGCTATTAGACTTAGGTTTTTAATTTTTTTTTTTTTTTTTTTTAAGCACAAGCCAGAGGCTGGACATGACTGAGCAATATGTGCTGGCAGCACAAAAGTCCACTGTGTCCCAGGCTCCATCAAAACCAGTGTGGGCACCGGTTTGAGGGAGGCGGTTCTGCCCCTCTGCTCTGCTCTGGTGAGACCCCACCTGGAAAGCTGCATCCAGCTGTGGAGTCCTCAGCACAGGAAGGACATTGAACTCTTGGAGTGAGTCCAGAGGAGGCCACTGAGATGTTCCAAGGGTTGGAGTTGCTCTGCTCTGGAGAGCTGAGAGAGCTGGGGGTGTTCAGCCTGAAGAAGAGAAAGCTCTGAGGTGACCTAATTGAAGCTCTTCAGTACCTAAAAGAGAGTAGGAGAGCAGGAGAGGGGCTGTTTACAGGGGCATGGAGTGACAGGACTTGGGGGAAATGGCTTCAAGCTGACAGAGGGTGAAGTTAGATTGGAGATTATATTATTGGAAGAATTTCTTGGCTCTGAGGCTGCTGAGGCCCTGGCCCACGCTGCCCACAGAAGCTGTGGCTGCCCCATCCCTGGCAGTGTTCCAGGCCAGCTTGGATGGGGCTTGGAACAACCTGGCCTAGTGGAAGGTGTCCCTGCCCTTGGCAGCAGTGTTGGAACTGGATGATCTATAAGGTCTCTTCCAACCCAGCCCATTCTATGATTCTAATGCCTAAGCTTAGCTACTAGTGATGCTCTTCCAAATGCCCCCTGGCTCACTGACTGTGATAGACTCTAAAAATGTGCTTTTCCCAGAAGACAAACTGCTTCACTTACCCTGAAGTTTTCTGGATCTCCTATATCTTTGAAAACAGCTCAGAAAAAAACTACTTGCCATACTTTCATATTCTCTTTGGACATTTTTATCATTGTGGCACAAACCTGTGGGTGAATCAGCAATATCTGCAGAGATGTCCTGTCCAGAACTTGTTCTAGAAGCTGCTCTCTCCTCAGCTGAAGTACTGTATCTGGTGTATCTGCAGGGATGGGAAGGTTCTTCTTGGTCATCACAGGTGCAATTCTGGCTGTTGTGTAGCTGTTTTCTAAAAGTAGCTTGTGCTAGAGCCTGAAGCAGGAGAGCTGCTCTAGAGGTCATGTAATGATCCTCAAGCAAGAGCACCTCCACAGATTGCATCTGAGAGTTACTTCTGTAACTACTGTCAAACATTTTCAGTTGTTCAGCATCTGAAACCTTCCTGGGCTGAATAGGAAGCCCTTTCAGTGCCTTCTGCCTCTTCTAAGGCCAGGGTGGCATCAGGTTGGGAGTCTTGGGTGTTCCAGTGGGGGAAGGGACATTCTTTGGAGGAAAACATACCTCCCTGTGATTGAAAATCTAAGTTTTCATTGCAGCTTTTCCTAGAAATCCTGCAGTAGGTGTGGGTGAGGCAGCAGAGCTGTCAGCACATGGATGGGAGGACAGGCAGAGCAACAGGAGAGCTCTCTGCTCCTGCCTTTCCCTGCAGCTCTCACGGGCACTTGACCCTTTTCATGCACTCTGAGAAAGCTGCATGAGGTATCAGGACCCGTGTAATTATCCCCAGCCTTTCCCTCCTGGAGCCAAACCCCAGCTGTGCCCCTGAGCGCCCGGAGAAGCTCCTGACAGGAAGGTTGATCCTGGAGCTGCTGTGGAGCTGCTGCCCCCCTCCTGCTTTAATAACACACAGCAATTCCAGCAAATGGTTGGTTTGAATCGACGTTGCTCTGCCACAACCTCAAAAGCTTTCAGGAGTGCAGAGTCTGCTGCCATTAACTCTGCAGAAGGCTGTGATTTAGCCACCAGCCTCGGCTGTGGGGAGCTGGGCCCCCCTGCAAGGAAGTAAGGAAGGAGCAGGAGCATCTCCTGGGCTCTCAGGGACGGGGACAGTCAAACTGACCCGTGTTCCTTGAAATCTTAATTATGCCTCCCCTCAAACCACAGACTTGAAACTTTCTGGCTGCTCTCCTGGGTGGGTGAATAGTTTCGGTGTCGTGTATATGCAGTAGAGAGAGGAAAGGGCTTGTGGTTGTATTGGTTCTTCACTAACGTAGAGTGAAGGGTGGGACAGGTCTAAAAAACACCCTCCAGGGGAGTGAGATGTCTGGGGAGGATTTTCCTGTCTCTGCATGGAGTGAACTCATCTGTCACAGGAGAAGAGATGCAGTGGCAGGTAAGGAGAGGAGAGACCTTGAAGGCAAGGACGTTTTTGACATTAGTTATAGCACGTATGGCCTGATCCTCCTCGAGCAGAAGCTGGAGCCAGCAGGTTGATGCTGATTTATGACTGCAGTGGCTCTGCCCCAAATTCTGCACTACTTTGAGAGGCTCAACTTTTAATATACTTTTGAAAACTTTCTGATTGACTTTCAGATGCATCCTTGGTGGCACCACCTTCTAGAAACAGAGAAATCACTTAATGTGCAAGGAAACCCCATTAGCACTTGGATCAGTCTGCTGCCTCACCTGCCTCTGCAGAACCTCCCCATTTCTTTTTTTTTCTTTAAATATTTTCTGATATTATATGTTCTGGATCCTACTCAATGCTCTACAGGGTCTTTTGTCCTAATGTTTCTGTTGCTGCCAGTAAAGGTAGACACCAGGACTCAGCACACCTGGTCATCTGGCCTTTCTGGAGTAGGTCATGTTGAGGTGGGAAAACCTTGGGTGGAAAAGAGAGCTTGATGGTGATTTTTGACATTTTTCTGTGTCTGTCTGCATCAGCCGGGCACTGCTGTGTCCTCACTGACCTAGATTTCCCTGCTGTCCCCTGGGCATTAGATTTTATCTTGATTTATGGCCAGTAATGCCTTGTCTTCAGACTCTATTTGTTGGCTCCCAGGGCCTTGTACTTCCTTGCCTGGTGACAGTTTTATGCAGGTGTAACTCTTGTGCCTTTGGTGGAGTCACTCCTGATTTACCCCAGCCTGACAGCTGGTTTTCCCCCTGAATTACTGTGCCTGACACATCACTCTAGGTGTTAGGCACTGTCACAAAATTAATTTTCCTCTTGAGAGCCCTCAGTGATTTCAGCTGAACTTCTTTGCAATTGTCGCTCTGTCTCCCTGGAAGATTCATGCTGCTGGAGTGGCTTCAGCCTTGGGGGATAGGGAGCCAAGCCCAAGTGCAAGACAGCTCTTTTTTGCTTTTTCTCTAATTTTCTAATAGCTGGATTTCTATGAGATGTTGTGGTCAGGTATGAGTGGCATAGAGAGAACTCTGCAGTCCCTCCAGATGTGCAACAGATTCTTACTAAAAAACTTGTATTTCAGCAAAGCTCTTCTCCAGCACTGGGTTTTCCCTCCCTGTGGAAGAGTCTGAAGCTGCAGGGCAGTGATTTCTGTCCCGGGTTTGTCTCAGCATCAAAAGCAGCTGGCATTGGCATTTTTCCCTTTTCCAGGCTGGGTTGGAATCTGAAGCTCTGTGGCTGGGGATTGACTTGGAGCAAACATGAGAAGCTGAATTTACAAGGAACTGGGACCCAGCAAAGGTGGGGCTGGATGGGCTGAAGATGCCTGGGACAGGACATTCCAGGGATGGAATCTGGCCAGGAGAGAAGGTGATTCTGCAAGGGAGATTGGAGGACAACCTGGTCTGAATTTGAAGCATGACTGTCTGCTCTGGAGCAGTCTGGGGGTAAAAACAGTGAGCATCTGAATTTCCTGAATCATGCTGGAGATGGGATTTAGGCATTTTAAAACTTAAAAGACGAACGAGACTTAACCAAACACATCCAGCTTTTGTGAGATACTTTGGAGTCTATTGCTCTAAAGGGAGTTGGGTCCCATTTCGGGTAATGAAAAAGCGTGATTTAGGTGCTAATTCACTTAGTGCTTAGAGTATTTTTGTCATGGGGCTCAGTGAAGTTTTAACATTCCAGGGAAAATGTGACTACAGTGAAATAAGAAAGAATTAATCTTATAAGTGGGCTTTAATTATCCTCAGGAAATTGCATTTGATGGTATTTTAGGTAGTATCTTGGTGTCATTGAAACCTATCAACCAGTCATGTTACTATCACTGGAGTGAAAAAACCTTTTTTACCTGAACCAGATTTTTGCTAACTCACTAAATTATATATATATATATATATTTTTTTTTTTTTTTTAAATAATGCTGCACATCTAGCAGCATTTGCAAATTTGTGCACATTTCAAATCATTATTCTGCTTTCTCAGGCCTCCTTTTAAAATGCCCTGGATTTTTCATGCTCTCCAGAGTACTGTGGAGGGCTGTCACAGACATTATGCCAGGGTTTTCCTGCCAGGTCAAATTGGAGCTCTCTGAGACCATTTATTGAAGCAGAAAGCCCCGAGGTCACACGGGGGTGGGAAGTGCTGAATCATTTACGATGGGTTCACTTTGCACACTGATGGTTGGCTTTGGGGCACCTGCTCAGCATCCCCTGCTGTTGCTGCCTGTTCCGAGCTTCCCTTTCCCCTCCCCAGGACATTTGCCTCTGTCATGTGCTCTGAACCCCTTTGTTCCAAGCGTGGGCAAAACCAAATGTAACTCAAACTCTTTAGCAGTGTCTGATTGGCCGGTCACCCCGGGTCCGCCCCCAGTCCTCCCCTTTCCCCTTCTCCTAATAAAAGAAAGGACCAAGGGGGGACCTGCCCTCTTTGGCTTGCACCCTTTCTGTGAACATCTTGTCGTCTGTTTCTGTTTGAAAGCTTCTAATTGCAGAAATTAGGCAACCCAAAAGCTGTATTTCTCCCTCTTTGCTTCTGCTGGTGGTATCAGCTTTGCAGCTAATACATTTGTCACTTTTAGAGCTGCTGAAATGCTGGATTGCCCGTGCTACCTCTCTAGGCTGCCCGAGGCTTCCTAAGGCATTGAACTATGAGCCTAGCCGGTAAAAAGCTGTCAGTGTATCTCCGCATCTGGCGCCCAAGGTGGGGCTCGAACCCACGAGATTAAGTCTCACCCTGCCAGGTGCTGTGAGCTCCGTGGATGTCCATGGGAGCTGAGGATATTCAGCAGCACCAAACCTAGCTCTGCTCCTCTATTTGACTTGGCTTGGTCTGGGGTGCACCACAACACACACAGTGGCTACGCAGCAGCAGCAAAAAGATGAACCCTGGTATCTTTTTGGAGAGGCAGTGATAGGGAGACAGTAGCTGCTGTGGTGCAGAATCTGTGGCCAAAACCAAGATGCTGTTAATATCCTGCTGGGACCGAACGGACCTGTCTTAATCTTATTAAAAGCTCATCAGTGTTTCCTACACATCTGTCCCGCAAATGGGGCTGTAGCACTCCACCGCAGAGCTGGGACCTGATCCATGCCTCCCCAGGTGTTGGAAGAAACCAGAAGCTGGCTGGGGCAACAGGAAAAGCCCCCAAGCAGGGCCCTGGGGAGAACCATAACCTCATGGTGACCTGCCACTAGCTGCTGAGGGGAGTTTCTCAACCAGGCAAACGGAGACTGCCAAAAGTGTGAGGGCCTCCAAGGGCTGGATCCTGAAAGGGATTTGTCCCCTGCTCCAGCCTCTGTGCTTACAAGAAGGTGGGGAGTTGATAAAGGTTGCTGATCCTCAGCAGCCAAGGTTTTTGGGAGCTGGGATCCCAGCTGACCCCCATTCCCCCATATATTTATCGTGTAGATGATTGAGATTGGGTATCCCTGGATCTGGAAGCTGCAATGCCTGTTTACAATAGACAGCTAAAGCTGTGGAAAAGTGATGAAACTCCAACTGGGAGGCTGAAGTAACTCATAGCCTCTACAAAATGACCTGGAGGAGAGGTTTTACATGCACCAAAGCTTTTCATTAACTTGTTTGAATTTAGGACTCACTTCCATCTTGGGGGGGGGGGGGGGGGGGGGGGGGTGGGGCGGAATCAGAAGCCATTCCAGTGAAATCAATGGAGTATTCAGAGTGTCAATAGGATTAAGCCTGTTTTATCCACACTGTCCTTTTTCCCTCCTACCTGTGCAGGAGACAGCACCTCCCATGGCAACGTTTCCTCTCGTTGCTGCAGGATCTCAGTGGGAAGGATGAATAACTTGCACAGCTGAGGCACCGACTCACTCCTGTCCCCAGCAGCTGAGGCACAGACTGTCAGCTGCTGGAGACAGCGGGAAGCAGCCTTCTTGCTGCTTTGTGTTTCCCTAACACAGTCAGGACCACGCGGAGAACCAGGGGGAAGGAATAATAGAATAGGATCGTGTATCCTCCCGATACATTTGGTTTTCTCGTAGCATCTATTGTGCAAATGAATCCCCAAACGACTCTCGGGGTGTGGCCGTTCATGTCTGGCAACGTGATTTGTGGGAGATGTATCTTTGTTGCAGACAGGATTATGAGAGTTCTGGAGGAAAGGAAGTTGCTAACCTGTGAAGTAGTTTTGGGAATCCTGAGCTAAAACAAAGAGCACCATCTGCTGGCAGCTGGGGAATAGCTGGCACTGCTTCCAGGGATGCATGCTCCGTTGCAGCTCTCCTGCAGGCAGCTTGCTGCTTTCTCTGTCTAGCCTAGAGCATCTGGAGATGGGGTAGCTCAGGCTGACAGCTGGCTCTGGCCATGGAGAAAGGCTAATCCAGGGAACATTGGAAGCTGATCCAGGGGTGTTATCCACAGCACAGTGATGCCTCTTCTTGGCACTAGAATTCTCAGGCATTTGGGTTTTGAGCTCTACTCGAGTTGATACACAGCTGCTAAAGTACTCTTGAGTTTTGTTTGGGTATTGAAATGTTTGGGGTTAGAAATTTCACGCTGAAGGGTCTTGCAGAATTGAGAGCATGACTCCCAAGTGGTACACTCAAATATCCCTGAGGGTGGCCAGACTATTTTGAAGCATCATGTGATTTGTGTTGGGGTTGAGAGATGTCTCTGCCACTCATGCAAGCTGCCCTTGTCACTGCCAGAAAGGTACAGCTCAAGGATATTCAGAAATCTGGAGCTTTCCTGAGGTTTGGGTTGAATTTGAAATCAAGCAGAGAGGAAAAAACAGCTCGGTCTGGATCCAAGAAAATGGTGTGCTTTGAATTTGGAGACAGACTTGGGACTGCTGGTCTGTCTGGGTAGGGTAAAGAGGTGTAGAAAAGTGATGTAGCACCGAGTATCTGTATAAAGATGTGTATGGATACAGATGAGAATACGGTAAGATACTATGAGTTTTAAAAAGGAAGGTAACTGAGTTGGGGAACTAAAAAAGGAAAACATGAGACATCATGTATCAGGGTCAAAAAATACAAAAAAATTATTTCCCTTTTTTTTTTCTCCTTTCTTAAGTGTAAGTGAGGAATAAAAAAGAAGCCAAGGTTAAGCAAAGGCTTTTTACTGTGACTGATGACAAAATTGTAAATTTGGTACAGAGAAAAAAGGCAGGACTGTTTAATGGCTACTTCTGTTGTGTATTTGGAAGAAAGCAGGACAATACATTTTCCTAATGGTCGTGGCTGAGTGATAGAAATGAAGGAGAGGCTGGAATGTAAACTGCTTATATGGGACTGGGAAACAGAGAGGGCCCCCAGCTGGGGTCTGATCTCCAGATACTGATGTTTAGGTGATGGCAACTCCTGGGCAATGGGACTCTCCTGCACCACTGTCAAATGCCATGGAATGCCACCATGGCTCCCACAGCCTTGCTATGAAATCAGCCTTTCAAGGAGAGAGAGTAATTATAAAATAAAAAGCTTGGCAGAGTGCCACACTGCTTCCTTGAGCCTTTAAGAGAATATAAGATATGATTTTAAGAGCCAGGCTTTAGTCTCAGTGCTGAAAGTAAGCTGCTGCATATCCCTGAGCTCTGAGATGGCTTCGAGGGTCCTGGATCAGAGTGGAATTGCTGGTTTGGAAAATGCTCATTGCTTAGCTTTGGCCTCTTTATCTAAAATTTCTGGGTGACACCTGAAGGGCTGAGGTACTGGGAGTGACCTGTGGCCTGAAAGACCCTCTAGTGTCATTTGAGGCCAGTCAAACAAGAGTACTCCCCTTGTTCTCATCTCTAATTGATGAATTACCGCAGGTCAGTTCAAATGGGATAAGCTGGACCTTGTTGCCGTGGGAGAGAGCTGGGAAGACCCTGCAGCACTGCAGTCAATAATGACTCCTGAAGCTCAATATCCAAAGCAAAAAGTCAGAGCCAACTATTTAAACGACTTACAGGAATTTGCTGAAAGCTGCTTGCTTCTGCTTTTGTCTGAAAAGGTTGCTGAAACCTTGATTCTTCCAGTTGCAACCAAAGAGATTTTCTCTTCTCTGCACAGCTTCAGGCTGTAAAAACAGCATCACCTAATTAAAGATTGGTTCTCTGAAAAATTAATAGTTTTGACCAAATCAGTGATGTGCAATAAATACAGAACCTCACATTGAGGGGTTGCCACGTGTTCTGGGGAACTGAAATTTCATGTCACAGAGAATGGTTTGAGTTGAAAGGGACCTTAAAGATCATCTTGTTCCAAACCTCCTGCCGTGGTCAGAGACACCTTCCACTAGACCAGGTCCCTCAAATATTAGTCTGTCTGTGCCAGTGAAGATCACCAGAGCTGCATGTGAAGCTTGACAGGCTAATATGAAATAAGGTTATTTTATTGGAAGCTGAGCACAATATTCTGGAGTGATCAATTTTAATAAGGCCAAGAATACTCTAGTTGGGGGAAAAAAAGACTAATTTTTATTCAAATCAGCTCTTCTTCTTGTCCGTGATCCTCAGCTAACTTTTTGTTCCCTCTTCCAGTATGCTGCAGCAGTGCAGCTTGCCTTGATCCAAATTGGTCTTCAGCTGCCTTTCTTAAATTAAGAACTACTCTGCATGGAACCAATGATTTCTTAATTATTTCCTGTCTCAATTGCTACATGGCTCTAAACCCAGTTCTGTAGGAGAGGGTTTCTGAAGCATTCACTTATTCTGAGCAAACAAAACAGTCATTTTCCAATATTTTTTTCCCTTTGCAGTTGATGAAAACACATGTAACTTGCTGAGCATCTCAGCTGTGCTGGAGTGATTGAATCGGACCCATTACTTCTTAGCTGGTTGCAGGAAGTGAAATTATTTCCCGAGGGCTCGGGTTACGAGACAGCACAACTGCTGCTCTCAGGAACTGAATAGCTTTCCTTCACCTGAATTGGCAGGCAGGTTTTTGGGTAGTTTTGAGTGAAATCCAGATTTAAAAAACCCCAACCTTTGTAACAAGGGTAAATTCAGACCTGATATTGTCATCTGTTACCAGTGCTATTCAAGGCTTCTCCTTCCCACGGGTATTGAACCAAATAAACTTAAAGTCAGAGAGGGCATTGCTTAATCATCAAGCTCTGAATACACCATTCTTCAGCAAAAATCTGCTCAGCTATTATCAGTTTCCATGTCTTTAAGAGCCAGCCTAACAGCTGATAGATTCACACTTCCCAAATGAGAGGCAGTTTTAGCAATGGCTTTAAATCATTCCCAGTGGAAATAGGGAGTTACATAAAATCCTATTAATTAGGCAATTTCAGCTGTCTTCAGTGCTTTTGACTCTGCTGTCGCCTTGAGAGTTGGGATCCCCATATGTCCTGCTAATGTGAACCCTCCCCTTGCTCAAATGTGCTCACATACCCCGTAACTAACTCTCTCTCCTCAACCCCAGTAGGAAATGCATTTTCTGTTTTCATTTGCAAAACTGCTGCAGGAAAAGAAAAGAAAAGGTTTATGTTTGACAGTAATTCCATTCTACATCAGCTCTTGTGTTAACATCTGCTACAGTACCAGGTTTGTACTATTTGAAAATATGATGTTTGTCTCAATGACTATTTCAGGGTTATTTTTCTTTCTGCTGAGGAATAACCTAAAGAACAGGGTGGTATTTTCCCAGCATCTCTTTATCACCGTGGCTCTCCTGTGAGCTGCCCTGGCTCGCTGTAACTCCTGCAATGACACAAATGCATTAGAAACCCTTTCACTGCTCTATTGATCAGCATTGCTAAGAGCTGCAAATGCTTGTGCATCTGGCTCCCATGTACTGTGGACAAAGCACAAATGAAAGCTGTGAACAGCATCTGTGAATATTGGTTTGGCAACGGCTTCAGTCTCCTATGACTCTGTTTGTGCTCCCTCACTCCTAGCAATAGTGGGATATTTGTAGGAATGGGTTTTTGCCCACTGATGGTGTTGTGACAGTGTATTCCTCATGAGAAGAAAGTATTCCACAGACATCTTGAGCTGGTCCACAGCCACTCAGAATCAGTGGGACTTTCCTAGTGGATTCAGTGGGCTTTGGATCAGGTCCAGGAGGCACTGAGGAAGCATTTAATGAAA
Organism: Corvus moneduloides; assembly: GCF_009650955.1. Classification (NCBI taxonomy): domain Eukaryota; kingdom Metazoa; phylum Chordata; class Aves; order Passeriformes; family Corvidae; genus Corvus; species Corvus moneduloides. Next base: position 5,145,171 of record NC_045481.1, on the reverse strand, counting down.
GAGCAGCCCTGAAACCCCGGGATTTAGACAGCCACTCACCCAGGACAAATAGTAAATTACAAACAGCAGATACTGGCAGCAACAAGCATGAAAAGTCTGTAGTCAGCAATTCACAGCCTGAAATATGTTGGCGTAAACAATGCATCAGATAATTCCAGCTAACCAACACATTTGTGAAAATCCAAGCCTGTTTATGGATAATTTTCAAAAAGGCGAGTTCAGCAAGAAGAGCATTTGCAAGGAATAGAACCTTTCCCTTTTTGCCTACTGCTCATTTAGAAATGTGTTCTGGGTGTGAGCTGTCCTTGCAAGGAACTGGATGACCTCAGGTAGAACCTGGGTGCTGGGCAGCCCAGTTTATCCCTCATTCTGCTTTGCTTTTGCTGTGGTTTTCCACTTAGGCTTCATTCTCACGTAGCTTTACTGTTGAGACTGAGTTATTTGGAGGATGGGAGCTGCCTGCAGCAAGTTACAACAGCATCTTGCAGACCTGAGTGAGCTGGCAGGAAAATAGTGAAATGTAGAGTAGGTAAAGTTGCATAGATGGAGAGAGGGAAATAAGCCCCAAGTTTACATGTCTAGGAAAAATCTCCACAGTGACCCTCACCACTCTGAGGCAAGAGCTTGCCTTGTTGATAAATGTTTCTATGAAAAGTTCTATGCAGCACTACACAGCAGTGAGAACACCCAGCTGAAGGCTGGGAAGGATTGGGAATGGATGATTTTCCACCTGCTGGCTGCAGCACCCCTTGCTCTGTGCTGTCCTGTGGCAAAGGCTGCTACAAATCTCTGGCTGAGGGGATGGAGCTGCTGCCTTTGTGGTGTGTGCAGGAGCAGATTGGCAGGGAGGACTGGTGGGTAGCAGCACCACCCAAAGTAAGGGAGGATGGGGACACAAGAGCAGGTAGCACAGGTAGGCTGAAAAGCAAGGAGAGGCACTTTTGGGTTGCTTTTCCCCTATGCTAACAGGTTTGCCCTTGTAATAGGAGGGGCATGTTGTTCCCACCCTGGAGGTGATCCAGGAATAAGAAGTTGCTTGCAGGACATCACAACACTGAACAATGCAAAAATACAATGAGGGAAATGATCATTCTGCCTTTGTGCAGGGCTTGGGGGGCGTGTGTGTGTCAAATCCAATGAGGCTGTGCGGTAAAATAAAGCCTTCAGCTACAGCACTGAAGTATTAGAGGAGGGAAAATACTCCTTCAGGGCTCACTAAATGGGCTGCACATGCCTGATGCATGGAGGGCTGTGGGGAAAAGCATTTGTGATGGTGTTTAGAGGTGGCATCATTCTCTGTGTGCAATGAGAAAGGAAATAACTCAAATGCAAGTAGCTCAGGAGCTTTCGGACTGACATTTCCCAGCTTCTGGCTTTGCTGCTGCAGCAGTGTCCCTTTAGTATTACAGTGAAGTCTGCACAGTGTGTGGTAGCCCAGGCACGTGTGGAGCAGGTCGGGAGCCCCACGTCCCTTGCAGGTGATGAACAGAGGCCGGAGAAAGCCAGCCAGACCCTGAGATGCTTCAGCACACGAGGGGTTAACAGGCTACGCCCTCCCATGGGCACCAGCTCCTACAGACATTGGCTTTGTTCCTCCTCATCCCATTCCTTCGGCCCCTACAGAAATCCGTCTCTCCCACCTCCCTCAGGGGGGATCTCGCTGCTGCCGTCGTTGAGCTGTGCTTTGTATTAATGCTGCAGAGAGAGAGTGGCCGCTGTTTCTAATTTAATTAGCGTCATCCCCAGGAACTGAGAGCGTGGCAGAGAGAATCACAGGCAGCGTATGAAAATGATGCATGGGTTTAACCACCTTCATGCCGGCGTGATTTCTAGATGATGCACACGGGCTTACAGCTTTCTGAATGTGTGGAAATCACTGCATGAGGATGTTTAGTTTCTGCCGTGGTGTTTCACAAATTTAGAGTGGCTACTCTTAAGAGAAAATGTGATCTAAATCTGCCTGGCAACTTTCCCTCTCAATTTCTGTCCAGGAGAATTTTTTACTTAATGAAAGTTTCCTTTGTATGAAACTTCTCTAATTCTATGTATTTAAAAAAAAAATTGGTTTTGTATTGGACATTAGATTTCTTTTAAGGATATTGGATGCTGAGCCCCTGGGTTGTATTGTGAGGGATGTTGTGAGGTTGCAATCACAGGAAGTTTTTGTTCACAGACTGGGCAAACATTGGCCAGGAGCGCTTAGTTGCTATCAGGATCCTTATAACTACTTAAAGATAGAAGAGCAGCTGGAAGCCTTGTGTGACAGATGTGCCACTTTGATGCCCAAAGGTATAGAAAGAGACAGCCCCCAAGAGCTTGCGAGTAAGGTCAAGTCTGGTTCACAAACCAAATCTAAAATCAGCAGGGAGTGAGTGTGGCTTTGCAGAAAGCTTGATGCATACAGCTATTTGTCTCTTACTGTGCCTCGTTTTTCTGTGTTTGCTTCAGGTGTCACAGGCTCATCACATCTCTTTGACTACGGCTCCACTGCCAACGGAGGAGACAACTCCTTCTACACCTCTCTGATCTCCGATGTCCACTATACCACCCCACGGGACTCCACCTATTTCACGGGCATCTATCAGCAGGAAAATACCCCTATTTCCTGTTCAGGCAGCACGGAGGGGTTTAACACTCTGGGGCATCCTGTTCAAGATGTGACTGGGTTTGAGTCCCGTGGCTTGTTTAGCTCAGACTCGGGAATAGAGATGACTCCTGCAGAGTCTGCTGAAGTTGACAAAACCTTAGCAGATCCCATGAAAGTAGAAGCTTATAAATACATGGACATAAGTAGATCAGAAGAAATAAAGTACCAAGGAAAACATGACTCTGATTCAGAAGATGAGAGCCCAGGCCTTAGTGATAAGTACCGGGGAACACCTGCAGGGTCCAGCCACGCTGCTGAACCTCCGCGGACGCCTTCCGAGAGCACGAAGGCAGCCAAGGAGCAAGACCTGCCGGAAGACAGAAAGTTTGGGGGTCAGCACAGTCCCTCTGTGGCTACAACCCCTGTCAAGATCACACTCACTGAGACAGAAAGCACCAAGGAAGCTGCCAGCAAAGAGTCGAGCCCGACTCAGCCAGACACTGGCCTGAAGCCGAGCCATGAGGTGGTGCCAATGGTGACGGTGTCGGAGCCGGAGGATGACAGCCCAGGGTCTGTCACACCACCCTCCTCTGGCACAGGTAATTCTGGTGTTGGTGCAGGGCACTGGGGGTTTTGCTATTCAGAAAGTGGCTGCAATTGTAGCCCTGCACATTGGAGAATTACCATGGAATTTTGGGGTGAGTGTAACGGGGTGTGAGAGGACATTGGCAAGTCTCCACGGCTGGAGGTGTTTGTGCTCTGCTCTGGCACCAGTTTGTGTAGCCAAAGTGAAGGGGGATGCAAACTGTGCTCCCCATCACAGCACACTGCTCAGGATGGGCTGCCCTTGCTGTATGGAAAGGGATCCAGGCCTGCTGAGACACTCCTCAGGGATCTCTCCTCGAGGGGAAGCACTGTGCCTGTGGGCATCACTGGGGGTATCTTCATCTAGGCCATGGTTTGAGCTGGATCCTGGTGGTTTGGAGGTTTCTTGGTCACCTTGGCTGTCCAGATTCCCCAAGGGAAATGAGGTGTGTGAGATCAGGGCAATGCAAGTGACTGGGTTCATATTTTAAAAATTTTAATGGTTGGCTTAACACCTCTTTGTCCCGGTAGAAATAAGATTAAATTGTTAAAAATCAGTGCTGTTTTCATGTGAAAGTGCCGCTTTTATAAAGTGCTGAGGAGGGAAATGCCGTCACCTCACTTGCAAAGGGGCCTGGAGGGACAAAGGGCCAGTCTCTTTAAAAGACTCCTGATTTCTATCGGAGGGCACCAAAATCCCGTGGTTATACATTTTCTTATTGTCTGATTACTGCAGTAGTGCATAATGTCTATTCCTCATTTTCCCTATCTTACACTGCTAAAATATGAAAGTAGCAAAGTGCTTTAAAAAGGAATAAAGTTCTGTGACAAGAAACAGAATTTTTAGTCTGAAAATTAAATTTCAATGTCCTGTATCAAAACCCTTTAACAATGAACATTTGACAATGAACATCCCCAAGCTGAAATTACTGCTTTAAAGTCATTTAGAAGTATTTAAGAAAAAAAAAGATGGAATTTCCTTAAAATGGCAGTCTGGTACCTACACTAATACCTCCTCCCCTTAGAGAAATACTTGGTTCCTACAGAAAAGTGAGGGAGCATTTGTACACTTCCACACAGAAAAAGGAGATTGAATCCACCACAGCTGTGAATTTATTCTGCCTGCATCAGCCAGAAACTTTAGATAATGAATAGACTTTAGAGCCACATATTTCTTCTTTTGTTTGAGTGAAATCACACACTACTCCTGAGACATGCCACTGTTCATCGATTTACACTTTTTGCTACAAGGTAATTAAGGACTTCAGGCACTGTTACTTACTCAGTCCTGGTGACTGTTCAAGGCTGCCTTGGGGACACTCAGTATCTGTATCCCATCAAAACTCCTTATCCATCATGTTAAGGAGAGAAGGTGGCATCTTCTTCTAGAGGCTGGCTCCCAAGGGGTGTTTCCTCTGGATTTTCCCCCCTTTCCCTCAGCTGGGGATGTTCCATGCCCAGACCCTGCATTCATCCGCTAAGAAGAAATTTAAAACCTGCCCTTGCTATTCCCACCCAGTGACCCAGCAAAGTCGTGGCTCCTAGGTGCCCCTCAAGCATTCTGGCAAAGCCGCCAGTCACCCCCTGCTTGGATCAAGACTTTTGAAAACGTTTTGCTTTTAGTTTCTGGCCCTCATCTTTCTGGGGAAGGAAGACATGGTCTGTCTCTGTGCTGCGCTGGCGCTGAAAGGCCGTGGGTATTATCCACTTCCCAGTGCCAGCAGTAAATGTGACACCCTGCTGCTGGCCACAAAGGACTGTTTTATTCACAAGGTGAGTGCCAGGGCTGAGAGTTACACACTGCCAGCACAGGGAGGAGCAGGGTGAAGCCCAGGGACGGCGCGTTGCTGCGCTACAAGGGCTGGAAGTCACAGGCCTGTTTGGACTCATGCCAGATTCAGTCATGGCTCAGGGAGAAAATGCTCTCATGGGGTGATGCAGTAGAGCAGTGTGGTTCACTCAGCTTCCTGCAGCCAGAGGAGAAGGATGCACAAACTCCCAATGCACCAGAAACTTCCCAGCATCCAGACAGGAGTGCTTTGTAACAGCGCCAGCACCTTAATCCTGTCTGCAGCCACAATCCGGGGTGCAGAAGGACTTTCTTGTGTGAAAGGGATGTGTTACAAGAGCTGTTTTGTCAGAGGAGCTGCAGATGTACCAGCAAAACACACTCAATATCACTGATGATGTGTATTGGCATGTGCAGAAACCAGAATTGCTTGGAGGGGTGGTTTTTCTTGCCCATCTCCCAACAGGGTGTGATGGCACAGGTGTGCTATTGTTGAAACATCCCCCTTTACCTGAATCATCTTGAGGAGGGTACATGATCAGGAAGAAATCATCTGGGCTGCTGCCGTGAGAAATTAAATCAGGAAATACCCAGAAATAGTAGTTACCATAGAATATTCTGAGTTGGAAGGGAACCTCAAGGATCATCAAGTTCAGCTCCTGGCCCTGCACAGGACACCCCAGGAATCCCACCGTGTGCCTGAGAGTGTTATCCAAAAGCTGCTTGAACTCTGGCACTCTTGGTGCTGTTTCATCCCAGGTCCCATCTGATACAGTCTCTTCCCCACCCTCTGTTGCAAAGGAGCTTCCAGGTGTGGCCAGCACAGCTGGGTGGACTCAGGGGCTGATGCCAGGGGCTACAAAGTCAGGCTGGGCAGGTCACCTCGGGGCACCATCTGCAACCACAGGGCTGGAAACCCTCCTCCCCTTGGCTGTGGTACCCAGCCTTGTGGATGCAGGCACTGGCCTGTCATGGACCTCTTCACCAGCATCTGCAGGGGAAAACTTGGGGATTTATTCTCCTGGTGGCTTTCTTGACTCCTCACAACCTGCAGTGCCACTTAGTGACCCCATCACATTAATAATGACTTCAAATTAGGGAATGAACGCTCAGGATTGCAGAGGACAAATTTACATGTGTGCCTGATGGTTGTTTCAATGTGACTGGGGAATTGCAGTCAGAAAATGCAGACTAGGTTGTTGATTTTCTTGTTTTGTTTTGTTTCCAATTTTGGGTGACAAGCCAGTCATTATTTTGGTTAATTTGGTTCATGATGATATTAAGAATTACAGTAGAAAAAATTGGTTTCATTCTTGGACCCCACTGAGCTAAAAGCAAGCTGAGAGTTCACCACCCACACCCTGAAAGAAAAAAACCAACCCCCCAAATTAATAAAAAAACCTAACTAGTCAACTAAAAAAAAAAAAATTGAGAGAAGTTTCTGATCTTAAACTTTGCACACCTGAAAGTTTGGCAAAACTACAGGTAGCTACACATGGGTTGTTAGGATCAGCTTAACCCACCAGCCCTGTGTGTATTTGTCCTCAGAACAGACGAATCTCTATTGGTGACAGTCACATGCTGTCATGTGTGTCCTGAGCCCATGTTCCTCTTGACTGGTGATTTTCCTGGTGAAAAGCATGTCATTGAGCCACTGGTCAAGCAGTGACCAGCATTGCCTTGTACCTCAGCTTTTTCCTCAGTAAATGATGCTTCTTTTATAAGGCGTGGGAAATGCTGCATAAGGTCAAGCTGTTACTTTCATTAGTCACCCCGACAGGGAGACTTTGTGCCTGTGCCCCCAGCCCTGCTAGAGGGATACGTGCTGTTGTGAAATCTACTCCGTTTGTTCCCTAAGCAGCCAGAAAATAAGACTCTTAATATTTTTCTTTTTCTTTTTTTTTCTTCCCATGTGGCAGAACCGTCGGGCTCAGAGTCGCAGGGCAAAGGCAGCCTGTCGGAGGACGAACTCATCAGTGCCATCAAGGAAGCAAAGAGCTTTTCCTTCGAGCCCTCGGAGGCGCAGCGGCCGCCAGCCCCCGCCGCGGAGCAGAGGGAGCAGCGGGCCAAGCCCGGCCGCCCTCCCGCCTCCTCGCACGCCGATAACGAAGCCAGCAGCGCCGAGTCCGGCGACTCGGAGATCGAGCTGGTCTCAGAGGACCCCCTGGCTGCCGAGGAGGTGCTGCACTCCAACTACATGACCTTCAGCCACATCGGGGGCCCCCCTCCGTCGCCCGCCTCCCCCTCCATCCAGTACAGCATCCTGCGGGAGGAGCGGGAGGCGGAGCTCGACAGCGAGCTCATCATCGAGTCCTGCGATGCCTCTTCGGCCTCTGAGGAGAGCCCAAAGAGGGAGCAGGACTCCCCTCTGATGAAGCCCAAGGTCATGGACATTATCAAGGAGGAGAACAACTCGCGCACTGACGCCTCAGACTACGAGGCCAGTAAAATGACAGAGAGCAGGATGAACAGGGAAAACCTGGCAGAGTCCTCGTCCTACCTGAAAAGCTCCTTTGTTGCACCAAAAGTAGCTGCTGAGCCCCCGACCTCTGCCGTCAGCACCGAGGAGCTGAAGGAAAGAGTAATCCTGAAGAAACCCATTGAAGAAACTGTTGTTAACCAAAGTAAAGTGTCTTCCAAGGACTTTGGCAAAAAAAGTCCATTGGCTTCGTTCCTACTGCCGTTTTTAAATAAGCAGAAAGGTAAATGCAGATGTTATGTTGGTTTTCGCAGTGCTGCTGAGAGGAGGGGGAGGGAGAAGCGCCTGTTCCTTGCGGGGGAGGTGTTTGTAGTGCCGAGCAGGGGGAGCTGCTGGCACAGGATACCCTCAGGTGGGAGTTGGGCGTGCCTGTGACCATGCACACATCATCACTGACCTGCCCATCCTCTTAGGGAAAAAAAAAATACCAGCAACAGTAATTTTTAGGCTTAAACATAAATATGGGATGGTGCAGTAACCCCAGTATCGTAAAGGCTGATTTGTACATCAGGCATCTGGAGGACAAAGAGGAACAAATGGTCATCTTTCCTTTGAAATACTACTTGCCTTGTCCCAGGGAAGGGGTGCAATCAGGGATGTGGTCCTGCACCTCTCAGAAGTGTGGGGGTAAACATTTTCAGGATGCATTTATGAAAAGAAAGAGAAAGATTTGGCAGAGAGGAGTTGGGTTTGGTGAGTCTGGGCATTTCTGGAAGTGTTCAAGGCCAGGATGGATGGGGTTTTGAGCAACCTGGTCCAGTGGAAAGTGTCCCTGTCTGTGGATGTGGGGTTGGAACTGAATAATATTTAAGGTCACCTCCAACTCAAACCATTCAGTGAATTACAATGCTGGAGTTGGTGCAGTTCAAACAAACCTTTTTCATGGCAGCTGACACTCTCCATCCTTAATAATGAGGATGCTTCCAGTGCAGGGAAGTGGGCGGCTCATCCCAGCTCTGCAGGACTTAGGGAACATCCTGTGTGCTCCTCTGAGATCCCCCTCCTGAATCCAGTGGTGTGAAAGGGGAGGGCAGGACACTTCCAGGTGAGCTAGAGGTTTCTCCCTGTAGAATCCCTTCGAAGCCATTGCAGAGCCAGCCAGGTCCAGGCTTGCTGTGCCAGGCACTGTGGTCTAACAGGACCCACCAAACCTCTAGAGACACCACCAGGTTTTAGTCTGAGCTGAATCCTGAGGACCAAGGAGCAGCACGTGGTCGCTGCACCGCTGACACCGCCGGGGTCCCCGCAGCCTGTAATGGGCTTGGTTCACAAACCACACGAGAGAAAAAGGCACCTTATTCTTTGCAAGATGTCAGCTTTAAGTAGCACTTTGTGTGCCCTGGCTTTGTAGGCTGGTGTGGGAGGAAGGGACACCGGGACTGCCCCACACCTGCCCTGCCTCCCCTCTGCCGTCCCCCCTGGCTGGGCTGGAGGGCAGTGACTGCCCTTGTCTCTTAGGAGATGTGTTGTTTTTGCAACACAGAGAGCTGCTGCTTCCTTGCAAACAGCTGGATAGAGATTGTGGGAGGGGAAGAATCCCCCCCACACTGCTTAATGAGCATCTTTTTCCTCTGTCCACGTTTGTGCAGGCGTGTCCCCCATGATGCCCCGGAGATGGGGAGGGCTTGTGTGAGTGGCACACTTAAAACCCATTTCCTGCGTGCTGGGAACCCAAGCGTGCAAGTCTGGGCAGGAAACAGCCTGAACTTGCATGATGTGCTGAGGGCTGCAAGATCTGCAGCACAAACAAAATATGTTAATACTGATTCTGAGGGTAATGAACTAATGACATTAATAGTCTGAATAAGAAACATGATTATTGCTTGTAAGGGTGTTTTCCTGCCAGACTCTCAGAGCTCTCAATGGCATGCTGTGCATCTCATCTCCCTCACAAATAGTCTAAGCTCAAACCATTGCTTTCCCACCTACCAAATGCCCATTTTTCAGGACTAGACAAGCCTCTGCCCAAACCCTACAAGCTGTAGGGCTGATTAAATTAACTTTAAATACTGCTCCTTCAGTCTAGCATCGGGTCTCTGCAATCCCAGTGTGTGTGTATTGTTCTAGACAGAACATGAAAAATTTGGTCTTGGATTTGGGAAAGTAGTTGGGGACTGTGATTTGGACAGCTAGTGGCCTATCCCTCAATTCTGAGATTTCAGGATCTGTTACAATTTCTAGTACCCCTCAATCATATTCAGGTTTTTTTGGCCTAAGTTTCATGACTCTCTTTATTTCTGTCATTGCTTAAAGTGATGCTAACACAGACTTGTTCTCATATGGTGGTCAAAGAAAATCCCTGTGTGCATGAGCAGACTTTGTCCCTGTGTCCATGTTTTCTATCTTTATTCCCCTAGGACAGTAGAGGCAGGAACATTTCCTTACAAGATAGCTAATTACTTCTTAGTGGTGCACAGAGGACTATTTCAGTATGTGCTTTTTTGCCCTCAAGACACCCTGGTCCTGGTCCTAAGGCAAGGAAAACAAAAACATAGAGCCTCTTGAGAGTATTGTTGCTAAAAGTTGTGTATCTTTTTTCAAAGCTGATTTCTAGATATGGGGAGGTGGGCTCAAGATAAGAAAGTTTGGGTGATGGCAGGGTTCAGTTTACACTGCCTCCCAGTCACAGGTATTTGCTGTTTGGGTTGCTATGTCTGGGCAATATTTAAATTTTTATGTTAAAGGTGGTGGATGGGGGCTCTCCTTCTCTCCTGGGAAAGGAGAGCTGGTCCCTCACTCATAGAATCCACATGTAACCCACAAGAAATCCACATGAAAGACAGCACTTTATCAGTTATCAGAGGTGAACTGAGGGATGTGTTAAATGGCTTGGTGGAACCAGAGCATCCCCATGGGTCCTCCCAAGATACATTGTCTGGCAGGGAAATGATGTGGCAGAGCACATCCACTGGGACAGGGACTGCTTTCATGGCATCAGCTTGAGGTCTTGGCAGAGTTTTACATCACAGCATCGCATTGGTACCATGTGCCAACTCAGAGGCACCTGGCAGGCCTTTGGTATGGGCCACACTCAGCCGAAGTGACGAGAACAGGGGCAGAAGTGGCAGTGACACACAAGAGAGGTGCAGCAGAGTGATGTCACCCAAAGCTGGAACAGTGTCACCATTCATTAATTAAGGGAATTATCTTAGTTATAGCTATCTAGCATTATGAGAATACTAACAAGATGCAACTATGTACTTATGAAAGGCAGAAATCAGAAAAGCATTGGTCATTTCCTGTTACTTGTTATACAAGATGAAATGAAGCTGTTCAACACACCTGGCTGTGTTTTTGACACCCCGCTGTAGATCTTTCTGTGGCCCTTGGCCAGCTCACAGCCAGGTATATGTAATTTAAAAACAGTCACCCATGAGTTTCACATGTAAGCCTTAATTATTTCACAGTGCATTACTGTAGTCCTACCAGGTGTTTTTTCACCCCCATCCATAGCATTAAATGTATTTTGCATGGCTCATCAGAAGAGTTTGCTCTGAGCTGGCAAGCCAAAATTTATTTGGAGTGCAGGAAAGACATGGAAAGGCTGTGTAAAAGGAAAAGCCCAGCGTTCAACCCGACCCCGGGAACAGTCTTGCTGGTGGTGTTGCTGTCAGCCTGTGGCTTCTGGACCTCTCTGGTGTGTCTGCTGGCCGTGCTGAAACCACGGCCACCCCCTGAATGACAAGGTGGAGCACGGCAAGTGCATGTGTGGTTTGCACAGTGGTCTCTGCTTAACGTCTATTGCCATCCAGTGGCAAGAACAAAAACGGGCCGTGACTTCCTACCTCCATTTTACTGGATCTGTCAGGATTTGATGGAGTGGAGCTATTCCCACGCCGTTAATCACCAAGCAGCCTCTCCTCCTGCTTTTCCACATGGTCGGAACGATGGTTTGCTTGATGCACCCCAGGCTTGGCTTTGGCCGGAGCTGAGCAGAGCTACCTGTGTTAGTGCTGCCAACTCCTCCTGTGGAGCACAGAGGGGAAGGCAGAGCTGCAGCCAAGCACCTGCTGTTTGGCTGTTGCTGCCCTCACATCACTGCTGGCATCTCCTCCCAGGGGTGGGCACAGCCCTTATGCAACAGGGCTTGGAGCATATCTGGCTGTGGCACTGCAGGAGGGGACGGTGCCAGCTCCGTTTCTTCTTTCTTTTTATTCCTTTTGCAAAATTATTTTGTGCTGGACTTGCACGTGGCTTGGGCATACAGAAAATTTCAGAAAATACCTGCTGTCCTGGAAACATAAATCTCTGGCCTGGGGCATTTTGCAAGAAGCCCAGAAGAAGCCTGGATCAAGGCAAGCTGAGAAGGAGTTCTTTGGCTAGGTCTTCTCTTGTGGTGCCTGTCAGTCACTCTCTGCCAGGGTAGCCTAGCTTACCTTGTGCTGGTGTCCCACAGCCTGAGGACCTGGTCCTGGGAGGAGATCTCCCTTATGCTGGAGCTTCATGTCTCTCCCCAGCCCCTCCTTCAGTGACAGTGTTAGGAGATTCCTTCTTCTTGATCCATTTAATGAAATACGCAGCAGCTTGTTACCTTTCAGATCAGATGCCTGATCTCAGGATATAAAAAAAAAAGGGATGTGGACATTCATAGTAATGTTTATTTTAATTTGGTTTTTGCTTTATGGCAGAATTTCACTTAGGAAAAGGAAAGCGCAGGCCTGGGGCTGTGGGGTTGGCTGTCACTCACAGGTTTGATGACACAACTGGCAGGACCCAGGCTCCAGGCAGGATCCTGCTGGAAACACAGTCAAATAAAATAATAATTTCAAGTGCATTATTCTCAAGCTGTCCTGTGCCAACCTGCCATGAAGCATCTTGATTTTGATGCCTTATGAAAGGCTTTCACAGGACTACTCTGGTCAGTCCCCTACCAATGTGTGTCCTTACCATACACCCTTGGTGGCTGCTGTGGCTCTGAGTACCCATGAGGGACACCAAAGTTCAGGGCCACCTGTCTCTGTGTGATGTCCTGGTGTCTCTTGGGTAGTGTCACAAGCTGCAGTCAGGATCACTTCTGGTTTTGGGGTGACAGTGGCAAATGGCCTGGGTTGAAGAAGATGTTTTCCCTCCTTCCTGGTGCCTCTTGTGCTGTCCCATGGTGTCCAGGGATATCCCACAATGGACAAGCACCAAGCAGTGTGGGCTTTTCCCCCGTTTGGTGTCACAGACAAACTGATTTTACACAGTTTCTCAAGGAAATGGTTTTCCAGAAGAGATCTCAGAAAGACTTGAAGTTGTTGGGAATGCTTTTTTGTTCAGCTAAACATCGTCTGCATGGAGTTAGCACATCCCTGCTGTTGGAGGAGCTGCTAGTGAGGCATTTTTCCGTGGGAAGGGGATGTTTGGTTGGGTGCTTTAGCAATCTGAGGCTCGTTTCTCATCTGCATGCTCTCACCAGGCTGGCTCTGCAATCAGCAGGAAGCCAGGCCAAGGCTTAAGCATACGGTAATGTTAGTTTAATATTTTAGTGCCATCTGCTGTAAGTGCCTCCACACTCTGGCCCATCTGTTTTCTGTGCTTCAGTTTGCTTTTTATGGGGCTCCAGTAGCTTTGCATCCTTTGGAAAGCCCATGCTTGGAAAAGATGTAGGGGAGATGGATGTCCTGCCTGGGGGTGGAGTGTCTGCACCTTGTGATGCTGTAGGACGAGTGGGATAAAACCTGTCCAGAGAAGTAAACATGTGAACCTAGTCCTGGCCTTGCCATGAAATCTTAGAGTAGCTTGGAGAACCTCTGTGGACTTTCCTCCCACGTGGAACGATTCCGGTGGGAAGGGGCCTGTGGAGGCCACTGGTCCAACCTGTTGATCTCAAAGCAGTTTGATCAGGTGGCTCTGCCTGTCCATCCTCCCAGCAAAAGCAGAGGTTTGGGGGCAGCTGAGAGTTGGAGCCTGCAAGTCTGGGTCAGTCTGGTGCTGACACCACGGCACCATTGCCAGGGGGCAGAGCAGGGTGAAGGAGAGATGCCACTCAATGCAGCTCAGACAGAGCGGGCTGGCAGGAGCTCCACAAGGTCCCAAGAGCCCATCTCCTGGCCCACAGCCACGATTCCTGGTAGAGCACTCTCGACAGATGCTTGTGACTCATTTGGAAAGGCCTCTGTTGGCAGATCCTCTGCCAGTTCCCAGGTGTCTCTCAAAAACTGTTGCCACTCTTCCATCCTTTACTTTAGGCTAAGCAATTCTGGTTTCTTAATTTTTTTTTTCCCTCTGTGGTTATGTTTTTGAGCTTCCTGAACTGTCTTGTTCCCTCTGTTCTTTCCTACCATTGGGCCCCTGACATCATCTCTAGCCATTATGATTTGAGGAGTTTCCCCATCCCAGCACTGACTCTTCCTCTGCCCATGGAGGAGGAGAGGGAACTTCACAGCTACACTGTTGAGCTTTTGATGGGATACCCTTCCTTTTCGGACGAGGGTGAAAGAGCAGAGGAGGCTGCTGTCCTGCTAAAATTCTTTATTTCATAGTTTCATAGTTTCCTGAAGGCAGAGTTTGAAGGGGTTATGTGATAAGGCCAAGCAGTAGCAGCAGCAGGCAAACAGCGAGCAGAAAACAGCTTCTTCTTCTTCTTCCCTAAACTTACAGAAGTGTGGATTATATTTGTTAATTGACCCATAAAATTAACACACGGTTCTAGTTTTTCTTTTCTTAACCCATCCTGGTCTAATTCTTACAGTCGTAACAAGTATTACATAGGTATTACATAGATTTGTGTGTACAGTTTCTATTAGCTCTTATTGTTTATATGAACACTCTATCTAAAAAATGTGAACAGTATAGTTCCATCTATGTTTTGTCTAAAGTATTCTGTGAAAAGGTAACACTGCTGCAGTAAGAACTGTGTTTAAGATTTCTTTGCTGCAGCTTTTCAATGTTTAAGGCACTTAGCATATATTTCTACTAAAAGTTAAAAATCTATATTTTCATTTCACTTTGGTGTGACTTCATGTATCTCAGCTTATCCAAAGGTTTTAATTCAACCCCTGTGCTTTGGCTTTCCTCTGGGCCTGGGTCCAGAGGAGCTTTCACTCCAACACTACACGTTTCTGCCTTTGCTGCAGGCTATGCTCCACGTCCCCACTTCTGGCCATTTCATGCAGTTCAGCTGCTGCCACCTGACAGCTTGTTACATCCATCAAGCTATGATAACTCAGCCAGAGCTGAGCTGGAGAAAGCTGGAGATGTGCAGGTCATGGTGGTGGAAATGAGCAGCGTGCACCCAGCGGGTCTGCGCTGTACAGGATTTCTCCTTCACTCCTTTTTCAGGAAGCAAGGAGGGAGTTTGGCCCCTTCTGGCCTCAGGGGGGGTTGCAGTGTTGCTTATCCCCTCTGCAGAGGGGACAAGGAGAGCTGATACACAGTCAGGTGCTGACTCTGCAGTTCTTCCTGGAGTCCTGGTTTGGTGGGAGCATAGCAGGGTCTCCTCAGTGAGGAGCAGTCACTTAGAGGAGATGCCTGAACCCTGGAAAGGATCAGAACAAAGCAAAGACAGGGGATTTTTTTTTCCCCCAGATAATGGTTTGGTTGGGCAGTGGCTGGGATCAGTGGTGATTACTGCAATAATCCCTCTCACAGTGAGCACCATGTACATATACCAGAGCATGACCTCGATATGACCTTCAGAAACATCTCAGTAAATCTCACCCCTTCATTCCACCACCTGTGTTATCCATAGCCTGAGTATTTGGCCTGCCTCACATCTAGCATCTCTTCCCTTCCTTGATTCTTGTCTCTGTGGGTGAAAATTACTCCCCATCTATTGGGTAAGGTCAAACTTTCAATGCATGTGTGTCAAAGCATCTTAAACGCTGCAACTGGATGCTCAGAGGGGCTTTTAAAATTGGGCATAGCTCTAACGTGGGAGGATCACATGTCTTCTCCTGGGACTGCTGTCTACTCCACTGCCTGTGAGTGTTAAGTACTGAGCTATAAAAAATTATAGGCTTTATCCTTCCGTTTTTATATATCTTCCCTTTCAGAGCAAGGGACAGCCTCTGAAGAGCTGTCATCAGTCTCAGCACTCAGACAGAAGCATACCTTTCTGACAGATATGATACAGAATGGTGTTTATGAAATCTTTCTGCCAGATCAAAATTACAGAGTGACCAGCAGAAAAACAAACAAACAAACCCCAGAAAACTACTTGTTTAACTGTATGCAGGGACCTGATGGTTGTGTCAAGTGTTTAAGTATCAAGGCCACGAGTAGCAAAGTCCAGGCCAAGCACAGCAAGCTGGGGGAGGAGCTGTAGACAAATAGGAACCTGCTGACACGACGAATGGAGAGGAAAGATGTGTTATGTGCAAAGACTTGTCTCTGTGAGTCCACAGCTTGCTATATCCATATCCATGTGTATGTCCATGCCCCACCAAGCTGAGCACCCAAAGCTGGCTCAGTTCTGCTCCTGGGAAAGGCTGGAAGGAGACAACTGCTCTTTTCACGAGTGATTTTTCTGTAATTCAGGCACACCTCAAGTGCAGAATCGCTCATAGCTTAAACACATTTTAAAAGTCAAAATCTTGACGCAGAGTTCCTTTTGGTGTCTGCTGGTATCAGGGATCAGTGACTTAGCTTTCAGACACTGACAATCTGATGGTGGCCAGATTTTGCAGATGCCTGGATGTAGGGATGCTTTGCCTAGATATTCCAGCAGATCTGAGATTTGTCATGGACAGAGAAATCCACCTCCTATGGGGATAGCAATGATAGATTTTCTGTGGCTGACACAATATAAGTAGGGGGGGGGTGTTTACTCTGGGCGTAGAGAAACAGGGAAAAAAACAAACCCCAAGTCATAAATAATGAAGGAGAAAAACTATGCAACCTACAAGTTTGTTTTTTTTTTTTTTTTTGTAAATTATATTAAAAAATCTTTCATAGAATCACAGAATGGTTTGGATTGGAAGGGATCTTAAAGATCATCTTGTTCCAACCTCCTGCCATGGGCAGGGACACTTTCCACTAGACCAGCTGGCCTTGAACACTTCCAGGGATGAGGCATCCATAACAATTCAAGGTTTTAGCTCAGAAGCTGCTTAGGGAAGTTTATGCAGTGGAATACAGATTAGGTGAAGGAAAAGTCAAAATATGTTTTTTTTGTTAAAACAGAATATTTTTCTTATTAGTGCAGTTTTCTCATAAATTTAGTGTTTTGCAGGGAACTTCTGGAATGTTTTGTTTTCTGATCTAGAAATGCTACTTCTGAAATTCTCTGCGAGCTGGGAATTATGGTTTTTTCACCAGTTTCATTGACTAATTCATTTGAAGAGTTTGGACTCGTTTCAGGTCAGATTTAAACTTAAGATTAAGCTCTTATGATACAAAATTCACTTCTAGGTCTCAATGAGAGGTGGAATACAAATTCCCGAACCTGTTGGCTGTAATTCCTCAGATGTTCAGCAGAATAAGGACTTCCTTGGGTATTGCTATTTGTGTCTGGTAGATATCATGAGGTTAAAATTAATGTATTTGACTGTAGTGAAGGGTGGGTGTGTGATAGATTTCCATTAGGAATAAAACCTGGAGGTGGGTATTGATTTTCCTGGTGTTTTTCCTTAGCTTCTGAGAGTGCATTGCTGATTGGGACATAATAGCTATATTGACTGAAAAGGGGATTTATTTTTTTGTTTTCTTTGGGGAAGCTGCTGAGTTCATGTCCGTTCAGAACAATATAGAAATTAAGGGTCATGCAATGATACAACAATCCAAAGGGCTTGAATTCCTGCCTGAAGGAAGCATCTCGTGTTCTTGTCACTTCGGCTCTTAATCTTACCTTGGTTACCACTTTTATTTGTTGTATTCCTCTGCAGTATAGTTTTTTCTAACTCTCTTGACCTTTACCCAACCTGGGCAATTTAGTCTGCTATTTTCTTTCACAGAGATATCATAAATATCCTCTTCCCCCTCTGGCTCTGAGAGCAGCTCAGTGGTTTCATGAGAACTGTAGCAGTGAGAGGTCATTCTGGTGTTCTGGTTCTGCCGTGTTTTATTTGTGTGTGAGGAATACAAACAAGTATGGAAAAAAACCCTAATGCCACAAGAAGACAGGTTGGTTTGGATGCCAATAATCTTCTGCCCCCACCACAGGTCTGCCAGATGCAAACCTGCCTGTGGTGGGGATATTTGAGGATGTCAGGGTTGCTTAAACCAGCTGTAGAAATGAAGGTGAAGGTTTGTCTTTTCTGTGGTGATGACCAGTTTCACATGTGCTCTGGGGCTGGGAGGCTCCAGCTGAGCCTCATTTGTGAAAATCTGGTATACAAAGCTCCTTGTGCTTCTGAAATAGGTGTTGCTCCACTCAAGATGACTGAGTGATTGTTTCCTGCATATTCAGGGCTTAGAAGACAAAAAACACGACTGATTTGCAGCTACCTTACACAGCAGTGGATCTGTTGTGGGAAAAAGTCCTGCCAATTGGGTTGCTTTGGTGCCAGAGCCTCTGTTTTTGGGGTTCATCTTCCTTGCAGCTTCTACTTGACTCACTCTTTCGGTCTGTGCACTGAAAACCCTTTGATATCCCTTGCTCAGAGAAACCCTTTCCCAGCTGGTGCCACAAGATTTTATATGGAATCAATGATCTCTTCCAAAGATTTTGGCTGGTGTTGGAGTTTGCTTCACGAGTGCAGCTTCCTGACTCTGCAGAGTCTCCTGTAACCTGGGAACTGATTATGTCCATCTGGGTGCTGCCAATCCTCCAATATTTTCCTGCAACTCTCCAACATCACTGGAAAAGATGTACAAGATTTCTCCCAGTTCATATCAAAATAATCCACAACTTGGTTCATGAAAGTGCAAACTACAGTGAGAGGTGACTTCAGGAGTCCTGTAAGCTGGGGTAACTTGAGAGGCACTAAAAGGACACAGATAATCAGTATTACCTTTGCAAAAATCCGTGTCTTAGAAAGGGAGAAATAAGGCTTCCAAGGCAGCAAATGGAGCTTGCCTTAAGGATTTGTCATTTGACTATCCAGATTGCCAGGTAAAGTAGGACTCTCAGTAAAGACTATCCTTTTTCAAACTGGATCCTAAAGAATAATTTGCCAGGGAAACAGCTTTTGATGTTGCTACATCATCCATCTGGGATGAGAGCAGCATATTTCATTCAAATGAGAAAAATGTATTTTTTTAAATAGCTTCTTATCTTTTGAATAGAAGGTGCACTGAGACTGTGAAATTCAAGGGATGAAAGGAAGTCAGATTTCCAGGGCCTGGTACCACCATGGCCTGGCTGGTACAAGCTTTCTACCTTGCTTGGTGCTACTTGGGATCCACAGTGGTGTGAGACCAAAATCCAGCCTCTGACAATCCCAGAGACACTGTTTTCTGAGCAACTCACAAAAAAGCAGCCCAGGATCTCTGCTCACTCAGTGTGTGCTGTTGGCAGAGGCAGGCATTGCACAGACAGGCTTTTCTGCTCTCTTTTAGAAATAGAGACAGTTCCTTACAGAGGAGCGTGTGGGGGGTCCCTGCATACATCCTCATGAAATGCTGATAGCATCAACAAAACAAGGTCTGTATCTGAGCAACAAAAGAGGTAGGGGAGCCTGCAGAAAAGCCAGCAGAGATTAATAGTCAGGATTTCTGAAGGTTACTTTGTCAGCTAATGTAGCATTGAAACACTGAAACAGGAGCAGCTGTGCTTACTTGCTTAGGTTAAGTGCAAGAGTTGTTCCAAAGAATTGGAAGTTACTTCCCAAAGTGAGAGAACAGGCTGTCTTCCCTGATTTTCTGGGATTCCTGCACTGGAGCTTTGCTGCTGCTGTTGCTGCTGGAAAAACGGGGCCATGTTTCACTCTTAGCTGAAAGTGAAAGGCTTATTGCTCCAACCAGGGAGTGACAAAATGAGTGGGATTTAATAAAAGCTATAGTAGCAGTTGTGCCTTCTGAAATGAGCACTCACCTTACCCTTCATGTGCACAGACAATTATTGCAGCTGGATATCACACACTGACCCCACTACACGTGCACACCCTTTTGTCTTGAAAAGCTGCTGAAAAAGGACTGGTATTGGCTAATTTGTTGTATGATTGAGTAATTGATTTCCTGGGTGTGATGAATTGCTTTCACTGCAACACCACCAGGAACACACAACAAAACTGGGAAATGACCTCAGTTTTTTTCTGAATTCTGGTTTGTGAGATCATCCTTATTGCATGGTTATTGAGCCCTACATCCATGTCTGTAAAGAAAATAGTGGGGTTTTCCATCATTAGCAGAAGCAGCAAGGCATCCAGCAGAATGATTAGCAGCACACCATTCCTATCAAAGAGGGAATTTCCATATATATAGTTACATTTCCATATAACTATGGCAGTGTGCTTTTTACTTATAGATCTTGCTCTTCCAGCGGCAATGAAGGGGAGATTATGTTGGAATGAAGTTTAAATGGAGAAATAGACCAAAGAACTGATCCTACTAAGAGCCGAAACGGCTTTGGCATGTGCTTAATGTTGCTGAATTATTCATTGAGCTGGCTGGGCAAAATGACATTGCAAAAGGAAATAAATGAGGGTGCTGGAGGAAAAATGCTAAAGGATGTGTTAGCCAAATGTCCCGCTGTCACAGAGCTCACAGGGAGTCGGGCAGTGATCCCACCCCCAAGTGCCAGCGACTGCCAGGTGCAAGCCTTTGGTAAAGGAGAGAGTGGATGTTTTGGCTGTGCACACCGGGGTGACTTTGGTGATGTTTGTGGGTCCAGGTTAGCTCAGTTTGGGATGTGAGACCTTCCCTTTGAGGGGAGGCATTGCAAAGAGCAGGGAATGGCCAGCAGGCCTCTGCTTAGGGTCAGAGGCATTGATGGATCAACACGTAGAGCATGTAGAGCCATGCAGACTGAAAGATTAACCTTTGTCAGACACATCTGTCTGGGGAACATGCCATCTCTTACCCCTTTTAAAGGAGTCTTGCTTCCTTCTGTCCCTGCACTCCTTGTTAAGTTAAATCAGTGCCTTCCCTCAGTGCTTCCTCTCCAGGTGAAAGCCCCTTTTCCTGACCAATCTGGGCAGCTGTCTGCAGCTATTCCCCCTCTTCCCTCCACTTCAAATCCCACAGAAGGAGGCCAACAATGGCTCATCAAACTGTTCTGCATTACACCACTACATGTGAAGGAAGGGAGGGAACTGAAGCCTATTCCTTAGCATGGCTGGGATCTGGCACTTCTCAGGGACAGTCTGAGCAGGAGCATTGCCTTTGCAGTGTTCACTGCAGTACAACCCCACAGCAGCAGCTAAGAGGAGTGTCTGGATGAGCAGTGGTCACTTAGCTCATGCTGATGCTGCATGGAGGGGGGTTGAAAAGATCAATGTGATAACCATGGCCTCACAGGCCTGGCAGTGCTGTGGTTTGAATCCTGCCTAGGGAGTAGAATCATTTCCTGGCACCTCTGTGTCTGCTAAGCGTAGAAATGTTGCCTCAAACACTGTGTAAATATCTCTGTTACATATAGCTCTGCTCTCCTGGGTATTCTGCAAGGAAACATTCAGAGCACTTGGCTGCAGCGCCTGTTGTTGTTGCACTTGTTTGGAGATGCTGGCAGATGAGATTTTCAGGATTTATTCAGATGAGAGCTTTGTTTCTGCCCTGTGGGCAAGGCTGGAGTTCAGAGCTGCAGATTCTATTTGTGGAATTGAATCAGGCATAGACCCATGTCATACCTGTCTGTATAACCCTCTACCTAAGCCATCTCCTGCCTGCTCCCTGCTTGCTCAGGAGAGAGTTTCCAGTGCTGCTAAGTGGAGGTTTTGCAGAGAAAGCAAGGGCACAGTCGTGCAGCAGGGACACATGCAGCAGGAACTGCCTGGGCTTTTGCAAACCCAACATCAGCATGTCCAGCTGTGCTCAGCAGCTGCATCCAAATACCATATTCTTGATTTCTTTGGGCTCCTGCAGAGTCCAGTGCTTCAATGCTGCTTCCTGTTTCTGTAGCCAAAAGCAGATCAAGCCCCTGTGCCTTCCCCAGCAGACCCAAGGGTAAAACCATCCCATCCACTTCCAGCATTCCATGATTGTGACTGTTGGGGTTTATCTCTATAGATGTCCCTGCTGGGTTGTGCCGTGGTGAACCCCGAGGTCCTGGTCCCCATTGCCCAGGGCCATCAGAAGGACACACAGCCCACCCAAACCTCTGCTTGGGTTTCCTTGGGGTCTCACATCCAGGTCCACCCAGGTGTGAGAGTCTGTCTCTGTTGTCTTATCTCAGGTAACCCCCCTGAAGGGAAACGGATTTGAAAAATCAAGTCACCAAAGAAGCTTCTGCCACACACTTGGGTTTTGTGCAGTTTTTAAAAGCAGATTTAACTGTAGGGGTTTGAATCTTTCCAGAAAGGTGAGATTGCAACACACTTTCAGCTGTCATCCCCACAGGATCTCACTTTTGCTGACCAAAGTGAAGAGTCTGTAAAATGCTGAGGCATCCCCTATGCATCCTTTTAGCATATTCTAACCCAAAATAGGAAGAGAGGGGATGTAAATATTTACTGGAATTGTGTACCAGAGAGCACCCAGGGATCTGCAGTTGGATAATCTGCATTGCAAGAGAAGTCAAGGGAATAGCAGATGACTTTGAAAGGCCGCACTGCTGGATATGTTTCTTAACATGCACAAATTGCTCCCTGATTTCTCAGGAAAAGAAAGCTCTGGGCTGATTACTGTTTTTAGATCTTATTTTAGATGTAGTGCCTGGAGACCCAGTCAAGATCAGGATCTTTTGCTAGCCAAGAAAAGAGCAAGCAGTAAGGTCCTTTCCTTGGAGAGCTTGCAGGACGAATTTCAGTGTGAGGAGAACTATTAAATGCAGAATTGCCACCATTTTGTGTTGTCTGGGGGGTCAGCCCTGCTTTGCCTGGTGCCTGCTCCTTTTTGTTTCAGTCCCCTCACAATGGTGTTACCCTTTGGGTGAAGTGGTGGGTAGAAGGGTGAGGAAGAGGGGAGACAAGCGAGGGGCCTGCTCTGCTTTGTTCCCAAACCTTTTCCCTACTTAGATGCATTTGAAAGGTGAGAATTGTCAAACTCATGTGTTAGTGAGTCACTACACACCTGACAAAGGCAGTCAGCCCCGTGTACCCCACCAGCACCTGTCCCATCACAGAGAGGAAGGATGAGGAAACGTGGCTAACATTTGCTTTGTAACACAGCCATACAGAAGTCTGAAGAGATGTGTCTCCTCCTTTTCAGGAACTGTTTTGGCCCATTGCTTGTAACTAACATGAACATGAAACATTATCTGCAATCCCCACACCCCAGGTCTCTGATCAGTCTGATTCAAAGCTGCTCCCATTCCCATTTCATTTGAACTCAGCTTTAAATATAGCTCACGGAGAAGGATGCAGTGAGTTTGGTAGGAGATGAAGCAGAGCCAGTCCCTGTGATCACAAGACTCCTCCTGCCATGTACTATAAATGATGCTTCTGCCGTGCGTTAGAGGAATGGAAATACGCAAGGACCGGAGGACCAAGTGGTCTGCTTTAATTATTCATCATTAGCAGTAGCTATTACTATTTAAGAGCCTGACATATTAACTGCTGGCCAGTTTCTTTCCTTGATTGCTATCATCCAGTGCCCTCCTCTTTTTGCTCTTGGGCCAAAGCAGAGCTCTTCTCCATCAAGCCAGCTCCAACCCTTTGCCATATCCTACTCATCCTGGACCTCTCCTCAAGGCTCTTGCTTGCAGTTATTCACACCAAGCCAGACAGTGCTTTGCTGCTGGTGTTAATCCCAAGTTTGTGCTGGGTTTCCCATCAATATCCCCGAGTCTGACTCAGATGCTTCATACAATACATTCACGGGAACAGTTCCCACCGGCGGTGCCAGCACGCCTTACTATCATCCCCATTTCTCCCTGAGAGGCACAGGCCTTGTTTACTCCTCTTTTAATAACACAGATGGTTTTAATAGTTCTCTGCCTTCGCCCCCAGTTCTTTCTCCCTGTCTGTAGTCTGTTTAATGCTTCCTTCTAAGTGATGGCTTTGTCACTTAATCTCATTAAAACTTCTCTCCATTGAACTCCGTGAGCTGCTTATCAGACCGTAAGGCTAATCTCCCATTTGTAATTAATTTGTTCTGTGCCTCCTACAATTTGGCATCATTAGATAATGGCATCACCCTCAAGGTCACTGATACACAGCACGAGGTAAACATCCATGGCTCCAGCACTGGCCGTCCTGCTGGCCTCTTCCTTCCTCCTCCTCCCTTTGACACATGGCTTGCTTTTATTGACATGTTTCTCCCTTTCCCTCAGCCAGTTTCTGATGATGCTTCCTGTCCAGCCTGTGCTGCTGTGTGACTGCAGATCAGTATCTCAGGCTGTCTAGAGGAAAATGCTTTTCTGGTATCTGCACCAGTTTTCTGCTCACCTTTCAGTTCCTTCCTACTTTGGTCCAGGAATTTAGTTGCGCTGTTCTTCCTTTGCCAAGTTACGTGTTTTTAAAACTTGCAGAACCTTTTCACAGAATCCTAGAATCACAGAATAGCTGGGTTTGGAAGGGACCTCAAAGATCTTACAGTTCCAACCCCCCTGCCATGGCCAGGGACACCTTCCACTTGACCAGGTTGCTCAAAGCCCCATTCAACTCAGATTTCAGCACTCCCAAGAATGTCCTCATGAGCTTGGAGTCGGGAAGAGGATACAGGAGC
Organism: Corvus moneduloides; assembly: GCF_009650955.1. Classification (NCBI taxonomy): domain Eukaryota; kingdom Metazoa; phylum Chordata; class Aves; order Passeriformes; family Corvidae; genus Corvus; species Corvus moneduloides. The sequence continues at coordinate 5,121,105 of NC_045481.1, read as the reverse complement.
CTTTCGCCTTCAGGCCTTTGTGCCCAGTGGACACTCAATGGCTCACTTATCAATAGCATAGGTAGAAACAAGCCACAAATCACTATTATAGTTTCATCAAATTATAATAATGCACAAATCATTATAATGATTTGGCATCCATATTTTTGAAAAAAAAGGAAAAATCCCAGACTATCACAGCTCATGGCACCAGCCAGTACTGCCAGGCAATTTTCACTGGTGAGATGAAGAATACTAAGCTCCAGCCAGAGATGAAAACCAACCCAGTGCACCCTCCCTTTCAGCAATGTGTTCTCAGGCTTCTAAAGGAAGAAGGATACCTTTTGCAGTACTCCCATTAGCTCACTGGGATTTGCTGGTATTGAGTTGTCTGAGACCTTTTCAGGCTCTGGAAATAGGGCCAGTCCTGGTACAAGCTCAATCTATTCATTTTCCCCAGTAGATTTATTTTCATCTCTCTTATTTCCCTGTTTAGATGTGGTTTCTAAGAAACTCAAATGGATTTGACCCATTCTTTCAATTTTTGCTGTTCTCTGCCTGAAAACAATCTACTAAACTTAAGTCCTAGATGCACACAGAGCTGTCATTAGATCATAGGTATTGTTATTCAATACAGTATTGACCACAGTATTCAGAAATTCAGCATTCAGGCAGCTACAGAGAACAGCTCCAAATCCATTGCACACAGAGCTGTGGGGAGGAAATCTTCCAAACACTAAAAAACTGAGGATTTTTTACTCACTGGAGTCTGCAACTCTGTTTTCTAATTGGCAGTTTTTCTGAGCATGCCTAATTTTTGCCTGATAGTCAAGAAAGGAAAAAAACCCAAACCTACTGGTGAGAGATTCTGCAGCCTTTTGGGACACGGCAGGCTGCTGTAAAAGAGATATATGTTTTTCTGAGGGGAGTAAATGCAGGAAGGACATTTTGCATTTGATCCTGTAATGGCTGCACGCAGATCAGCCGTGGTGCCTTGCTGGGAGCTGGCACAAGGCCACCAGGTAGATCCAGATCAAGAGCAGCTATGTTCAAGTCACCAAGTGCCTCATTTTGGCTAAGAGGCAGCTCTTACTTGGGGATAAATGGTAATTACTCCCAGTGAAATCTGCCTGGCTCAGCAGCAAGATGTATTTGAAACTGGCTTGCGAACTGTTAGGAACTGTGTGTTTTCTCTGGATGTGGTGATGCCTCAAGATGCTCATGTAAGGCCAGGAAAACATCATGGTTATAGACAGAAATAAGTTTATGCTCAAAGGACATGTTGATAAGACAAGTGACTGACTAACAGGCTGACTTCAGGAGACTCACTCCTGAGATCAGAACCACGTTTGATCAACAGATAAATCTTTCCTTTTCCTTAACAATCTGTATTTCCTAAACCATCCTTGGTTTGGTCTCCCTGACTCCTCCAAACCATGCTGAAAACATGTTTTTAATCCGTTTATATAAATGCCTTTGTGTGCTGTGCTGCCATTCTCTGTGCTCATACAATCACTACACCAGTGTGACCAACAAAAGAACAAAAATCATTTTATTTGGTGCATACTCTGTTTCCTCTGAGAATGAGCCCAAGTTTGGTTTCATTCAGCTGTGATGTGCTTGAACCCCTGTCCCTAAAGAGAATGTTGCAGCATTAAATACCAGCTATCTACTATCAAAAGGGATGTTTAAAAATTCAGTTTTATTTTTAATGATCCATTTGTCTCTTCAGACTCGTGAGCAGGCAGTGAGATTGCTGTGATTTGCAGCCACAGGCTGCCCGTTTCCTCCTCTGCTTCCATGGAAACACATGTTGGATGAGGCAGAACCAGGCATAGACTTAAAAGTACATGATTTCCAAACTATTTGCTTTTCCTTGCAAGGAGTCCTTTACCTCTTGTTTTTACAAAACTCTGTGTGAGGAGGAAAACCCCTTAGGGAGAGGCAGCTTTTTGAGGTGTCTGACTGGTGGTGATGCAGAGGTTTGGAAGTATCATCCCTAAGCATGTGAATGTGCTGCTCAGAGGTGAAGTGCATGACACAGGGCAGAGACAGTGGCTTTTGGAGCTGGTGTCACTCTGGCTGTGGCATTTGGGATCGGAAGAGTTTGGCTTTTATGTAAACTCCTTGCTTTACTTTCGTCTCCTCCCTGGAGAGGTGAAGATTGTACCTTCCTCTGCATTTCAGGACCCCAAAGACACCAAAATTGCATATGTAATAGCTCCATGTGTTCTTTGGGCAGCCCCTCTCCTCCCTGGATCATGGTAAAAAAGCAGATTATTTGCAGTTTGCTGGAAAAATGAGAGAGGGCTGGGGAAAGGGCAGCAGCTCACACAGACCTGAATGTCATAGCTCGGTACAGCTATTTGGGTGGCTGGTGTGTTTTGTATGGAAAATTGATTCAGAAAGAAAGAAACTGTAGGAGAAAATGGACCTGAAGTGACAGCCACCAGCTCTTCCTACACCTCCCATGCAGCAGCCTCTTATTAGAAGGGCTCTCACCCTGCAGGGATACCAACGTGCTCTGCCACCCAATGCCAAGCTGGAATCTCACTGCCTTAGGAGCCAGATCCTGCTTTGGGAGCCAGACCCTGCTGTGGTGGCTGAGTTTGCAGGATCTGAGGCTCACCTCTGGCAGATAGACACCTGGTATTTTCTAGTTGTCTCCTGTTTGTCAGCAAGAGGGGAAAAAACCCTCTTAGATGTGGTGACTCTAATGAAACACTGAGGGAAACGAGTTGCTGAGTGCTACGTTTGCAGGGTGTCTTTCCTGCATGGAAAAGAAGTGTATTTTATCTTCCATCACTTGCAAAGCATTCACATTTTGAAGGCTGCTCGTGTCTGTGGCAGCCCAAGCACAAAGCAGGGCAGACACCTTCTTTACAGAACAAACCCCAGGCTGTGCCCTTTCAGCTGCAGGAAAGGATGGAAGCCCCATCCCATCCTTGGCCTCTTAACAAAGCCCTGTCTCAGGCATCAAGAAGTAAATGTCACTCCATGCTGTCTGACGATTCCACAAGATTCACACTAATCAGAGCCCTTCATTAATTATTTATCTTCAGGGAAATGAGCTAAAGGGTTCTGACACTTTGGATGTACAAAGTAATTGCCACGTTTACTTCCCAGCTAATGGAGAGGCCAAAATAAACTGTACCGGGCTGAGTGGTTGTGTGTGTGTGGGTGAGGGCAGGGGCAGGACCTTCCTGTGATTCACGTGATTCCATCCATACCACAGAGCCCACAGAGCTTCCCCATGTCCCAAAGGGCTCAGTGTTGTCCCCCTGCGTGGGCTGGACATGTCACCGCGCCCAGCCACGGCCATCTCCATCCTCCCCTCCATGCAGTCTGTCTCCCTGCATCACATCTCCGTGTCCCTTCTGCCCACTCCAGGGCTGCTCTGGCTCCTCCAGCCAATGAGGGGGTGCTGGTAGGTTTGCTCCCGGCTGCCAGAGCAGGACTGGACCCTGTGTTGGGAGCATTGCAGAGCCACATCCTGCACAGAGGGAGGGCTCTGCTCCCTCCCGGCTGCTGAACACGTGGTGACAAACCAGCAGCTCCCCCTGCTCCAGAATAAGTAGGTCTCTGCTGCAGGTTTGCAACCTGAGAAAAACAAACAAATGCAGAGCAGCGTGGCTATATTTATCTGAAATTTAGAAGCTGTAGTTCACAGGGAACTTTGATCACTTTAAATGTCAGGCAGTCTGGGAAAAGAATGAGGAAAAGAAAAAACCCAGTTAAAAAGAAAGTGTTTTGGAAAAGGTAAGAGCTGCTGCTGCTTCCAAAATGAAGGGGGCTCTTCTGGCCCCCAGTACTAATCATCCTAATCTTGAGGGCTGTCATCCCTCAGCTTCAAGCTGGGGGTACTCAGAGGCTGAGGTTTCCAAAGCCCAGCCCCACAGGTGTTGAGGACCAGCAGGACTCAGAGTCCTGCCCAGAATTCAGCAAGAGCTGGTCACATCTCCTGCACCTGTGAAAGAGGAGGTTCATCCAAAACAAAATATGACAATTGGGTTTTTTGGTTTGCAAACCAAAAAAAGATTGTGGTTTTCTTGAATTTATAATAATTTGAAATTAATGTCATGCCATAATGGTTTATCTCTGATTCATCTGCATGACATTAATTTTAAGTACCTGGCATTTGAAATTCAAGAACCTCAGATGGGACACAGGGATATGGTGCTTAGGATCCCCCGGTGGATTTATTAAGAATGAACTAACTGATATAACACAATGAGGCATTTGGTGGTACCTGTCTCAGGGGGTTTCATCAAAGCCCCACGTACTTAAATGTTTGCAAGGAGGGAAACACTTAAGGAAAGCAGTTCTGAAATCCCAGCAGACCTTTTGCGATGCTTGCCCAGACCTATTTTACTGTTCTCTTTGGAAATCACCCATTTCTGCAAAAGCCAAACCTGTTGCAAAGGAATTCACTATTCATGCAGAAAATGTAGTATGCTATCCTTCCACCTCACGCTGCTTATGTGCAGTGCTCTGGGATAACAGCTATTTCTGGATCTCTGCAAATCTGCACAGTTACCCTGAAATTCCTGATGCTTCTACCATATCCACATGCTATTATTGCAGCACAGTGGTTAAATGTGCTGTCAATAAGGAAAACACCTTCCCTTTTTCAGTTTTGTCCAGTGGACTTTCAAGCTACTTATTAATTGATAAATATGGAAAAATAGTTCTATTTTTTCATATAGGTATTCAAATTCACCCTATACCTTCTATTTTACTCACACTCACCCCAGGATAGAGAGCTATCAGTCCTTTTTGCAGAAGCAATCAGGAAAATGTGGCTTATGGTGTTTAACAATATCGTTGGGTAAATCTGAATTCCTCAGGCTTTTTCGTTTGGTTTTTCTAAATGTGAAATAGTTTTGCTGATCTATCTTTAATCCTTTGGCCTTGAAAATGGGAAATTAAATTGTCTTTTCTCAGATACTTGATGTCAGCATCCAAATCAGGACTCTCTCATCGTGTGCAGAGAGGGAGCGAGGTTATATGATATTCAAGTGCTCAGAGATAGGATCTGTTCTTCAGAGAGAAACCCATTTCCACAAATTCAGTGGATTCAACTCGGTCCTGCATTTTTTTCTTCTCGTTTTCCTCCTTTTGCATCTGTTTGCATAAGAGTACTAGTTTTAGGGATGACTGATCTTAAGTTCCTAATGAGCTGGCTCCAGGGTGTGGATTTTCATGGCATATTCTGTTGATTGGATGCTGGAAGCTTGCTTGACCTTGCTTCTGGTATCTTCTGTAAGATATATACGTATGATCTGTCCTGTCCTCTTCCCTCTCCCCCATGTGAGGGGATGTGCTGGGGCAGGGCCAGCCCCCCACTACTCAAACCATTTCTGCTTTTCTGTGTTGCTTGACTTCCAACCGATGTCCTAAAATGCCACACAAAACCATTTTCCCTGTTCATTTCCCCAGCAAACACAACTCTGACCACTTCTCAGCCAACACTTCGGGCACATCATTTCCTGATCTAATTCTTCTAATTGCCCTAGAGGCCCATAATAGCATTTAAAACTCAGAGTGCTGCTTTGCCATCCAAAGCATTTCTCCAGCCAGTGCCTACACAGAGTCTCAACAGAGCCCTGCCCTATTCTCTCCTTGCTTTCCCCTTCTCACAGCCTTGCACTGACACCCCTGCCTTATACACCAGTATTTTATGTCCTTCATTGCTCCTTTTGGGTTCTTTTCCCCCACTTTGTGCCATGCAGCAGTGTTGGCATTGCTGCAATAAGCAGCCACACTGCCTCCTCCATTGCTTTTGCAAGGACTGTAGGCAGTGTTTGCTCAGGACAGGAGCAGCTGCTTCTTTACCTCCCCCTGTCCGACCTGTCCTCCATTTCTCAGCCAGGATTTTCCCATGTTAACAGCCAGCTTCCCAGGCTGGGTATGACTGGAGCTGTCCCTTTGCAGAGAGCATCTTGGTACCCAGGTGTTTCTCCTCCACGGAGCAGGCGGTGTGGCTGCTGAATCCAGCAGTGTGTCAGTGATCTGTTGCTGTTTTCCAGGGAAAGCTGGGGTTGCCATGACAATTGTGTGCCGGCCCGAGCCGGTGCATGGCCGCAGTATCCACATACCTCCACCACTAATGCTTTTCATCCTCCCTGCAGGGCGGGGTGGGGGGATGCAAAGATGCCCATGGTGACTTGCTGGAAGCAGCTGTTCAGCATGGTGAGAAGCTCAGGCCCTTCTGGGTAGCACCCTTCCGTAAAGAAAATTATTTTTTGGGAGCATCTGGAGCTGGGGAAAGCAGCTCTGCACCCTCTCCCCTGGCCTGAATTGGGCTGGCAGCAGGAGTGCCAGGTACAGGAGCAGTGAAGCCAGCAGAAATGCTGCAAACTACAGCTCATTCTCAAGCACCCCTGGCTGCTTATGAGCATCCCAACCCGAATTAAGGCCTTGTGGCACTGCTGCAAACGTAGCCTCAGTCTCCTGAGCCTCTGCCTGCAGTCTGTTGGTTTAATTTGCAGTCACATTTGCAAAATTTGTAGTTGCATTTTGCACTTGGGCAGAGCATCCCAGCCTCTGAATCAGCACCTGGAGATTCAAAACTTGGGTCTGGTCCCAGCAGAGCAGGAGCAAAGGGTGGCCTTGCAAGCTGGAAACAAAGCTTTGGCACTTTTGTGGGAACATTTTCCCTGGGGGTTCACTAGAGCTGCCTGAGCTCAGGACCTGGATGTGCAGAGGAGCAAAGGGCAGGGCAGGACTTCTCCCTGGTGGCTTGTGGCACTGCCATGTGGCACAGCCTCATTTCCCCAGCTCAGGCACTGGGAACTAGACCTTGCTTCAAGAATTTGCTAAAAATTAGTCATCATCATCATCATCATCTCTTTGGGACATGCTTGGCCAAAGAGGAGAGTCCTCTGTCCCCCTTACACAACACCAGGCAGGATTTCACCATTTCCAAGAGCAGTGCTATCCAAATTCATCTTTACAACCTTGCTTGATCTCCCCTGGTCCAAGAATGGCAGCCAGTAACACCAGCCTTGCAAGCTGTGTTGCAAAAATGAGCAAAGCTCCTTTGTTAGAGCTGCAGATGTTGTGCCTGGGTGCTGCAGAAACAAAGCTCAAAAAGCAGATGATGCCCCAAATTTAAATAGACCAAGCAGACCCAGAGACCTCAGAGAGATGATTCCCAAGGTCATGTAGGAAGCCTGTGGCAGATGTGGGGACTGAACAGAGATCTCCTGAGGCTCAGCCATGCTGTGGTCTCAGGACTGTCTTCTCTTTTGTCTTCCAGTACATTAGGAAGATCAGTTAATGAAATGGAATTAATAATGCCAGCTGCAGCACCAGCAATTCTGTAAGAGAGAAAAATTTCACAGCACAGGCTTAAAAACAGAAGGCATGAAAACAGGAATAAGCTGCAAGCACTTCCCTTTGTAATGGGGGAGTCCAGGAGGTCAGACAGAGTTTTAGGGTATCTTCAGCTTTACAGATCAAATCTTAAAGAAAGAATGAAGATGTAGCAACTACCTCCCCCAGAGGAGAGAAACTCATGATTTTAAGGTTCCCAGCAACTGAAGAAAGTAGTCCCACTGGAAAGAATCAAAGGACTTTTCTAGGTCAATGGCAGGAATAGAGCCTTTATTTCTATGAACCTCACAGTTCAAAAATAACATTAAAGAACCAAGAGAAATTATCCACCTCTGAAGAATAAGGAATAAATCAAAACTGATTGTTATGTGTTAGTTGTGCTGCTGCCTGCAGTAATCAGGAAGCTCAAATGGCACCACAGGAGTCCTGGCCATCTCTGGGATGGCTGCTGAAGAAGGTCTGTGCCGTGTTCACTGAGGAACATCAGAGCTCAAAACCCAAAATTGTTGCTTAACAATAATGTTGAATCTAAGGAGTTCCCCCCAAAGGGCTCATTTACTAGGATTTGAGGAAAGGCCTCCTCATTCCCAGGGAAGGAAGCAAGCACCAAGCTTGTCTCACCTGGGTCTCTCACCCATTCATTTGGCTCGTGTCACTGGGTTGTTGCCAAAACTCTTATGGTAATAAGGTTTTATTATACAGTTATATATGGTTATTATACAGTTATATATGGTAATTTTACAGACCTCTTAAATAGCTGGGACTCTCGAACCTGGAGAAGAGAAGGGGAGACCTCAGAGCATCTTCCAGTGCCTAAAGGGGAGGGCAGGTTCAAGGCCAGGTTGGATGGGGCTCTGACCAACATGGTCTAGTGGAAGGTGTCCCTGTCCATGGCAGGGGTTGGGAACTGGATGATCCCTTCCAATTCACACTTCTATGATTAGATATATCCATATATATCTGTATATAGATAAATACATCTATAATCTCAGCCTTTGAGCAAAGATGGATATGAAGAGTAGTTTTGCTGAGCAGAAAGTGAAACAGAGACAGCAGAGCAGAAGCTTAGCACATCTCAAAATCACACTTCTTGTCCTTGTGAACAACCCAAATATTTTGACTGATGATTAAAAAAACCCTTATAAATCCAGGCATTTCGAGACTTAAAAAGAAATCACAGGGAGGCTGGAACATTATGTGACATGCCAGGACATGGGGCTTCTTTTATTGAGATTGTTCAGCTTCAGACTTTAATTCTGCCAGTTTAAGACCATATTGTCTTTTTCACCAGCTTATTGATTCCTTTTGTGGTCTGAAGACCTGAGGAAAAAGGTAATTCATCCCTGCATTACATCTTCCAAGAGAAAGTAGCAAAGACCTGGGGCAAAAGACAGCAAGGACAGAGCTGTCGATGTGCTTCCTGTACTGTGAGAAGTGATGGACCTGAAATAGCCATCAGCATCTCCCAGCTCACGGCCTTGCCTTTTGAGCTGCCTCTGAGCGACTCTGCAGACCAGAAAATATGCGAGAATGAGCCCAAGACAGTGAAAAGGATGAGAGCAGGAGGCAGGATTTGGCCCATCCTTCTGCTATTGACAGCCTCCTCATGAAAATGTAATTGCTGGCTGCCCTTCCTTGGAGTGCTCAGGCAAAAATTCCCCGTTGCTCTTTAGAGCTTCGAGACATATTAATGCAACTTTTAAAATAGCATCCTCTCTATTTTTGTTGCTAATGCTAAGAACAAATTAGCTTAGAAAAAAACCCCAATGATCTCCCTTAATGCTATTGCTCTCCTAAAGTGCTAAGTGTCAGGATCTTTCAGCACCACTTCACAGATCTGGCGCTGCCCTCAATGTGTCCCACGGAGTGATGCAGGAAAACGCAATCGGTCCAAAGTGCCTTCAAAGTCACTGCACTCCAAACAGTGGTCTCAGCTCTCTGGATTTTTAATCATTAAATAATCTTTGAAACCAACTGAAACCAGCTGACTTCCACCCCTGCCCTCCAGCGGGATTGTTAAGGGACAGCCCTGAAGTTTAGTTCCTGTGGTAGAACAGTGGGGGTTACTGAGCTCTTATGGACAGTTATGTCCATTCAAGTGTATTTATCTAAAAAGCCTTAAACTTTGCTAACTCTGACCTCATCAGAGCTCATCAGCGGTGCACAGGTGGGTTGGGTCACTGTGGAAGCTGGAGGACCTTTGTAGGGAGGCAAGGTAAGGCTGGAGCACCCGTCCTGCTGCAGGATTTCCTGTGTCCCTGTAAGGAGCACAACCCTGCTGGCCACACACCATGGCAGGGTGCCCCTGTCCTCTGCTGAGCTACAGTCTGCACCCATTTGGCCATCTAGATGTGGGTGCCCCATCCCTGGAATTGTTCAAGGCCAGATTGGATGGGGCTTTGAGAAACTTTGTCTAGTGGATGGCATCCCTGCCCATGGACAAAGGGTTTGGAACTAGGTGACCTTTAAGGTCCCTTCCAGCCCAAATCCTTCTATGATTCTGTGATTCTGTGATCTCTATTGGAGTTGGAGGGAGGGCAAGAAATGAGGCAGACAGCAATACCCTACTTTTGTGTTCACTTGGCCAGTGGTTTCCTGCAATGATCCCATGGGTAACTATTTTACTGAATCCTTACCACCCACATCCTACATACACAGGTCAGTATCTCCAGCAGAGATACCTCACAGGCAAGTGGTGATGAGCCCCCTCGGCCTGTGGCTGTGCCATCAACACCGAGCTTCATGTGACCTCACTAACACATCTTAAGATCTGTAATAATTTCAGTAACATCCACAGTAGGAGGCTTCCAATGGACAGTGCTCTGAAGGGAAGCAAATTCCACATACTACTTTTCATCCTGCTTCTATTTGTGATCACAGAAAAGCTCTCCTCCACCACTGAACTTTCCTGCAGCTGGTGCCAGGATCTCTGTGCGTGTCTCACTGTTTTAAGATCCAGGCAGTGCAATGTTTATTTGTGCCATCCAGCCTGCTCAGTAGAGGTTGAGTTGGTGGTCCTGGTTTAGCTCTGTGGCAAAGAACCAGTCCTTAACTGCAGGATTGATGGTCAAGTGCTTAGACCTACGTCTGGCTCACTACTTACTGAATGCATATTTTAAAATCTCATTGTGGAAATGCATTTTTTATCAATGGCCATTTTAGTCCTGGATCTACTCAGCGCTGATTGAGATTTTGTGCAATTTCTGTAGTCACACACAGAGTTGCTTCTGTCCCCCACCTGCCTCAGGTCCTGGGACAAGTGAGTGCACACTGGAAGCTCTTCTTAGCCCATGTGCATTTTCTAAGTGTGTTCATCTCACTGTTCCAGTTCAGTTCTGTTTCTGACACAAATGCAGTGTTCTTGTTACTGCTGGTAAAGCGATGGGTTCTGGTGCCTGTGGATTAAAATAGTTCTGGAAGTAGTGTGGGAGAGTCCAATCACATGGGCCAGGTCTGAAGAGACACTTTTCCTAAAGGGAGTAAGAATTTAAACAGGAAGCCTGATGGTGTGATTCATTTTGGTAGCCTGGAAGAGGAAATGGATACTTGAAGTCTGAGGCAAGAAAAATTCTCACCAACAATAAAGGCAAGGAGAAATCATTATTGGAATAGTAAATGTACAGGGACCATTCTTCTGTCCAAGGGGAATTTGTCCTTTATACTTGACTGAAAAATGTGGGTTATAGTGAGACCAAACAGAGATATTTTACCTTCTCACTGCTGTGTTGCTGGTGGTACGTGCCCAGCAGCCATGAATTTCACCTATGCACTATGTTTGGGGTGTCTGTGGCTATTCCAGGGACAAGGATGTAGAAGTTTTATTTGAATTATGTCTCTGTTTTATACACACTGCTTGTAAATACTTCATATTATGGCTTGGTGCTGGAAACCCCATGGCAGAGCTGTGAAGAGTTTGCAGGGCAAAATGTATCAACAGGGATATTTCCTGCTCTTGCAGAGGGTCTAAACCAATGAGTCCATGCTTAAGAAATCCTCCCTTGCCAAACTCTTTCTTCCTTTTTTTTTTTTTTTTTAAACAAAGGCAGGGAGAACACAAACCCCAGATTTGTAACATTGTAGATGGTTTAATCTTACTGTATACAATGACAGTTGAAGCCAGTTCTGCCCCAATTAGTTAATTATTTCCCCATTAGGGGAATAAAGGTGCTGGGTTCAAGCCTAAGCAAGTGTTTTAGGGGATCTCAGGGATGGTTTAGGAACATGAACAGTAGCTGTTGGCCTCTGTATTCCCAGCAGAGTTTCCTAGGTAAAGAGTAAAATAATACTATCTCCTTAAATTTTGGCTTTCTTCTATAAGATGAGTTACCTGAGGGCAGGATAAGTGACTACTCCCAGTTGGAGGAGATATCTCTTAACTCAGGTATTAAAGATCTTTTCTTTTTGCAGCCAAAAGAGCAGAGGGGCTCAAACTCTATTCCCCATGCTGATGGGTACATGACCCACTGTGTCTGTGTTGGTGTCTATTTCCACATAAAAAACCAAAATTCAGTAAAACACAGCTAAAGTGAAGTTACTTAATGAACTGTCACAATCTAAAGGTTTAAGTCCAGCTTCAGAGCTGACAGGTCCCCAGCTGGGGTCATTCTGCCCAAAATGACCGGACATAGTCTGGTACACTGTATCTCAGGTCACTCTCCAGTGAAATGGGGTGACTTTTTGGGGAGTTTCTTAATAATACTAGCCACCCCAAAATCTGAAAATGTGAACAGGTTGAGTGGCAAAGGGTTTTGTTTCCCAATGTCTGCCAAGTGTGACCATTGCATGGTTATGATGTCTCTGCAAGGCTATTCATAATAGTTTATTGGCGGGGAAACTGAGGCACAGGCCGTGTCCTGCTGGTGCAGGAGTGTTGGGGCCCATGTTAAAATTCAGCTATTAGTGGGCCTTTCACAAATTGTCCTGTATTCCTGGACTCTTACACCTCAAATCCTGGTTCATGCAGCATTTTGGGCAGCGAGAGGAGGCAGCATTTGTTCCCTCCACACCCAAACCTGGGTGCAACTGGGATTCCTCAGCACCCTGGTGTGGCAGGGCTTGGCATGGGAGGGGCCACACGGGTCACCCCGTGCCCGCAGGGTTTTGAAAAAAAAAAGTAGCAAAATAGGGGCTGCTGTGTAGGGCTTGGATCCTGACCTTGTTTTTTTCCTGCCTGCTCCCCGACCCCACCCAGCTGGGCAGAGGAGAGGGAGGCATCAAAACCCGGAGGGGTTGTGTGAAATTTGGCCTTCACAAAAAAAAAACCAAAACAAAACAAAAAAACCCAAACCAAAACACAAAATCAAAACAAAAACAAACAAAAAAAAAAGGGGACAAGAAAAAAAGAAAAAAACACCAGATTCCATCACTGTCAAGAAATTTCTGGAACACGAGCAGTCACAACCGTACAGACACATAGCAAACACTGCTCACCCCTCATCACCCCCCTCTCTACCCACACCCAATTTGGTTTTATTTCTTTGCCATCAGGTTGCCTTAACCATTTCCATGGCTCAGGAGGCTAAGCCGCCCGAGCGCAAGCTTTTGATTTGAAAAGGGACTGCATCCCCTTTTCAAAGGAGCCTGCTCCCTAGGGCAACCACATCACACTGCTGATTTGCTGCAGTGGAGACCGCAGCGCGTACAATATGCCCTCCCCCTCCGCCTGTGCTGCTTACAGCATCAGTCCGGAGCCGAGCGGGGAGACGGGAGCGATACCCACTAGCCCACCCATGCTCGGGAATGCCTGACTGGTAACGCAGTGCCTCCGACGAAAGGACCGGCAATCCCTCAGCTCTCCGAGATGCAAGCCAGTGCCGATTCCACCAAGATGGACTGTCTTTGGAGCAACTGGAAATGTCAGGGTATTATATCTATTCTAGTGTTGCATGCTAGGAGGACTGCATGGCAGAGGAGGCAAAGGCAGGATCCATCCATTTTTGCATTGTTCACCTGTGGGCCTTTGCATGCTGTTTCCTCTCCCTCCCCGCGAAGCTTTTCTTTGGGGGTAATTTAAGAAAGAAAGATTAAAAGCCCTTATTTCTGTTCTTGGCATGCATTTTCTCCCATCCCCAGGTGTCTCACCCTGAAAGCATCCAGGATACAGGTCCTCCCTTCCCACCTTACAGCTCATTCCCAAAGCATCCGCCCTTGCCGTTAGCGGCGTCATTCCTCATCCTCGACTCTCTCCGTCGGGATATCGCTGGCATGATTTCCTACCTTTCGGGCTTTAGGGAAGCCGGGTGACGGTGCACTGGTGCCCGCTGGGGCTGGCGAGGGTTGGAGGTGGCGGCGTTGGGCTCCTGGGTGCCTCCTGCCCACGGACACACCCAGAGCCAGGCTTAGCCTTGTGTCACACAAAGAAAACGCAGCTTCGGCAAGGAGGGCGACAGCGCCGGGGCACCGCGGGATGGCCCCCCGCTTCCTACTTTGCTCTAGGATTGCTTAAAAAAAACCCCAAAAAAACCTTTCATTATGCTCCTGAGCACTCGTTCGGGGGTAAAATATTGCGGTGGTGTTGTCTCGCTGCCGCGTAGGCGAAGGGAACAATGGCATCTCCCTTTTGGGCTGATTTTCAGCGTATTTTGAGCGGGTCGGTGTCTGCGCTGGGTGGGGCTGGCCACCTTCCCGGGTGCCTTGGACAGCTTTTCAGCCATTTTTAGTCGGCTTCACACTTCCCCGCCAGCATCCAGCCTTTGTTTTGATAAAAGACAGTCTCTGTGACGCTGCTCGGTGGGCAGATTAGAGGGAGAAAAGCTAGCGGCTGATCCTGCCAGGCGGGCTGGGGCTGCTTCGGGCAGGCTTTGTTTGGATGTATTTTTTAATTTTAAGGTGCATGTTTACGCTGAATAGTCAGTTCATGATGCTGATGCTCACAGCAGGGTCCCTGGGAGAGAGATTACTCCATAGCATCATCTCATTAAAGGGTCCAGGATGCTTGCAGACATAGTTTGATAAACGCAGCTCGATGTAACAGAAGCTGGAAAACCTTCCTAAAGTGCTTTTTGGGGAGGGGTGGGGATGGGAAGACCTTTCAGACTCTTGTCTTTAGGGGGCTTGATATTTTTGCAATCTCAATTCAGCATCTAATTGTATTTAGGAACTGAAGTTTTTTTAAGGAAGATGAGTAGCTGGAAAGTAAACAGATGCACCTGTTAAATGCCAGGCTCCAGCAGCTCCGGCTTTCCATACCGAAATGAAAGGCAAGGGTTTTCCCTACGTTTGTGGGATCCATTCAGCTTATATAGGAGAGTTATGAACTAACTTCAGGGTCTTTTCATCTGAGCTTCGCAGATAAACTTCCTTGTAGGGTGGGGTTTGGGTTTTTCTTTAAAAATGCTCAATATTTTGCTGATTCTTATGAAAATATTGATTTGCTGAGTCAGTTTGCTGAACCACCTGTTTTTAGAACCAAATGGAGTATTTCCTTTATCAGAAAAAAAAAATCATAAATTAAAAAAGGGGAATAATGAAGGGCATGCTGCTGTTGTTTAGTTAATAATTAATAGTAATAGTGGGGCTTCTCTCCTTTAGTGCTTTCCTTTTTGAAAGTGGGGTAGATTTGATGAAAATTGAATGACACAATGTGTCCCATGCTGATTTGAAAAAAATCCCAGGTCTGAAAAAATCAACGCAGTTAAAATAAATCACTTGCCTCGCTTCCACCAGTATTTGCATATTTTTTTTCTTTTCCTTGGGTGGTGCTTTATGATTCCAAAGTGATCCTGCAGAAAACATGAAATAGCCATAGAATATTATTTCTGTCATCAAAATTCTTTGATCAGTCTCAGATAAAATAGAGGAAATTTAAAATTCAGAAGAATGAAGACTAAAGATGATTCATTGATTCCTTTAATATCTATTATTCATGTTGTCTCTGTCTCAACCTGGAATATCAGTTTTGTGCAAATCTGGAGTTGTATAATTTTGCCATCTTGGTTGTCAGTGGAATTATGGTTCCTCCCTGAAAAGTCTGGAATGTGTCTGTGAGTGTAACAGATGCAGAGAGAAACCTCAGTAAATACAGAGCATATTCTTACTGAAATTATGCAGATACAACAATGAGGTTAACAAAAGTTTTGATTACTAAACAACCAAGCCTGTAACTAACTGTATCATTGAATTGATCATGTAGTATTTGTAATTGGTGTCAAATTGGGTGGGGATCCCAAAAAGCTGCAGAGACTCTTGGTGAAGCTTTGACTTTGCCCCACTCAGTCAAGGTACTGTTCCTTCCCTTGCAGTGAATCAACTGCTGCTGCTGCTGCACACATTTAGAAATACTGGTTTTTACCTGCCCATCCTGCAGGTACAGTGGGATTAGAGCAAAGGTAGATTGTGATCCAGTCCTTGGGTGGGCAGGACAGTAATTCACCCCTGCTGGGCGTCTGCTTCATTCATAACGTTAGCATGGGTGGCTTTGGGGAATTGCAGCGACTTCCACGCCCAAGTCATGTCCACACTGGAAGGTGATGCATTTGAAGCAGGCTGGGATGGAGCCATGCATAATGCATGAGTGTGAGGAGAAATGTCCCCACCTGGGCGTGCTGGTGGCTGTGGGCCTTGGAGGAACAGCCTATGGCCAGTGCCAGCCGTGTGTGTGACACGAGTGTGTGACAGAGAGCGCAGCTTCCCACTGGGAGCTGCTGGGCGAGGGCAGCCTCCAGCTTCAGATGGAGGAGCAGCTCCCTGTGCCTTCCCCAGGGACTCAGCTCAGCAGAACACAGGTTCACACACTGATGGAGAGGTTTCTCTGGATTAGGAAGGACATAGAACCACAGAATATCCTGAGTTGGAAGGGACCCACTACGATCATCAGAGTCCAATTTCTTGGACACCCCAACAATCCCACCCTGAGAGCATTGTCCAAATGCTCCTTGAACTCTGTCAGGTGTGGTGCTGTGACCACTGTCCTGGGGAGCCTGTTCCAGTGTCCAACCACCCTCTGGGTGAGAACCTTTTCCTAATATCCAGCCTAAACCTCCCCTGACACAGCTCCAGCCATTCCCTCAGGTCCTGTCACTGGTCAACAGAGAGAAGAGATCAGTGCCCAAGTTTGCACCCCAGCTGGGTGGAGTTATTTGATGTCAGTACACTGGTCCTCATGAATATTCCCTTTTCCACTCTTCCTTCTACGTGCCAGCTCTTGGGTGGTCATAAGTGTCAGGCTTTAACCTTCTGTGAGAGGTGTTGAAAAAGAAAAATGTAAAGATCCAGAGACACGGGCCCGTGAACTGTTCATAGAAATGATCCTAAATATTACCCACATTATAATTTGTCATGGTTTAGCCACCACTACATAATTATAACTTAATGTGGAAAAGGACTGCAGACTTCATCAAATCCATCTAGTTGACATAGCTCTGCTGGGACTGCAGTTACTGATTATCATTTTCTTGGCAGCTGTTTTCAGACAGCCAGCTTCCTTACTTGATTGGTATATCCATTGGTTTCCAAAGGGTGATGGGAAGCTGTAGCAACTGTTCATGGCGATGTTCCCCACTTTAAGAGTGATAAAGAATTTCGATGGCAATAACATGGTTGCATGCTGTTAATCTGTAATCTTATTGACAGTTGTGAAGTCTAATTACAGCTTTATAATGAGAATATAACTTCAGCCAGTTGGTGCCTTCGGTGCTTTCCTGAAAATATTGTGGGCTGATCTCTCAGCTGGGGTCCACTTGATAAAGATCTGTCCCAGTATTTGGTTCTTATGTTGGATCTTGGTAGGGTTAAAACCTTGGAACCAAGTGATCACTTGCTGTAACCAATTTAGCTAATAGTTTCATAAAACTAGACCAAATTAGGGGAAATTTAATTCCTAATTTGACAGATGATTTCCTGTGAAGTTTGAAGGAAATTTGTCAAGATTATTTACCACTTTCAGATTTGCTTTCATTTTTGTTGTCACTGATGCAGAAATTGTATCAATTATACTTCCAGCACGTTCCTGTTGACGGCAAAAAAAAAAAAAAAAAAAAAAAATCTGTGCTCTGCACACCTGCTGTACCATCACAGAATCACAGAATGGTTTGGGATGGAAGGGACCCTAAAGACCATCCAGTTCCAACCCCCCTTCCATGGCCAGGGACATCTTCCACCAGACCAGGTTGCTCAGAGCCGTGTCTTTTAAGAACTGATGGACAATATTCTTTCATTGCCAGAACAAGGTGAAAATTATCCCAAAGTAAGAGTATTTTAAGGTATTCCCTGAGGATTCATTTAAACTCCATCAAGAGGGTGATGGTGGGGCAATAGCTGAAGGCAGTATTGGAGGACTGCTTTTGTTCTCATTAGGGGTCTGGAAAGTGAGTTCTGGTGAGGCTTTTTTGATATCAGAAGGGATACTTTCTCCACATCGTATTTAATTATAAATACCATAAACCTGAACCACTCATTTTGAAAATCTGCAGATTTTAAAACGTTTGGATAGAGTCTAAGAGAAAGTCCAGGTCTATTCCTTTGGTCCAAGAGTATCTTGGGAAACTCTTAACATTTCCATAGCATTATGTGCACTCAGAGACTGCATTCAAGGGCTCTGCTTGGCCTCCTTGGTTTCTGCCCACTTAAGGTGAGAGCCATAACATCCTCCACAGAAACTGGCCAAGGCAGGCAGTGATACAATTTGATGAGCAGGAGTTGTTTCTCCTGTTGCTGTGCTCAATCCTGGTCTTAAAGCATCTCTCACATGAAAATAACAACAGCATAATGATTAATAGCAGCACCAATCACATCATCATTAATAATTAGTAATAATAAATGCTACAGTAGACTTGTGTGTGGTGTGGTTGTAGGGTTGATTTTTTACTGGCAATCCTCTTTTACTGCCAGTCCTCTTCTGTCTACCCAAGCCTACTCTGGTGCCTCACACAAGGCAATCAATCAATACTTTTTTGCTCACGTCTTGATCTTGCAGATGTTGTAGGATATAACATGGAGGGCATGTATGTGCCAAGATTTTCCTTTTCCCTGATCCTATTCTTGTTCCAGGTCTCCTCTCTTCAGACTCTGGGGACCAAGAAGGTCTGAACTTTTAAGTCTCGAAACAGGTGGATGATAAAGATATAAAGCTGAACTGAGGACAGGAATTTAATGGTCAGAGTGTGTACAAGAGGTAGAGGTGTGGAGAAATTCCTCAAGGGTGAAGATGGAGGGTCAGGAGGTACACCTCATGAAACAGCAGAGATACTCTGTCTTGGCTCTGCTGTTCATCACAGCAGTCTCCTGAAGGCACCAGACTGCTCATTAAACTGTGTATCCATCTGTATTACATTAGAATCAAATCTGTTGTGGGGAGGAGAGCAATGTCCACATTGGATCCTTCACCAGAGAGGAGAGGGAAAGCCTGTCCTGTGGTTAAAGCTGCAAACTGGGCTTGCTTTGAGTACGAGCAATATTTATTTTTACTCCAAAACCTACAGTATTGTCATATTTGTTGTCAAATACTTTTGTGACAATGCTATAAACAAGACTGTTCTTAATTTTTTTAAATTGTGTTTCCTGATATTTTCACTCCCAGAAGGTCTGAAAAATGCCTTATGAAATCATTTCTATTTATGAAGCTGTAACATTACATTGTGTACAGAAGTAAAGGCTGTGTACAGATTTTTCTCACTTCTCTTGAAAAACTATTACTAGATAGGGAGTGAAGCTGTACAACCCATTGATTTTTAGCTCCTCAGGAGGCCTGGTGGTACCTCCAGGGTGGGGAGGGCAGCTTGAACACCTCCAAGGGTGTTAGTAGTGTACTAAAGAGCATACAACCTTTTATATAATCATCAAGGCCCATGGGCCTCATTTGAAGGCTGGGTACCAGGGGTTTGCTCACACTTTTTGTTCTAACTTCCATGGAAATCCTGCTTGATGCATGATCTATTTACACAGTCGTTGCAGTAGTGGAAAAACTTGCAAAGTCAAAAGGAGAGAAGAGAGATTTTCAGAGGAGAAGCTATGGAAGACCTGAGTTGTCCAGTCTCTGCTTGGTCTATCATTGATTTTCATACTAAAATGCTTTCTTTGAGACATGGGATGGAAAGATCCCCATTTTTCCCTCAGAAGTATTTTAGAAAACATAACCATGAAGGAGGACATTTTAGCTACAAGTTGGTTTGGATCCTCTCTTCTCCCTCTGGGATCTCTGCTCAGGAGGCTGGGCCTGCAGCTGCCACGAAGCTTCTGGGGACCATGTAAACCATCAAAGCCCAGCCCTTGTGTTTCCAGGTCCTGAGAAGAATGGATTCAGGAGCATTTTTAATTAGTCTCCCTTGGCACTGCCCTTTCCAGCCCCCACATCTGTCTTAGGGCTTTTTTGGCAGCAAATACTGAGGAGCAGAAACATTTTCTGCTGCAAGCCATGGTAAGAGCTGTGAGAGCTTTCAGGCACTAGGGAGCCATTCCTTGCTGGCACAAGCACTGCCTGCTGCTACTGTTTCTTACATTTCCGAGGTTAATTTTAGCTTGCCCCATAAGCATGGGTATTTACCAGCTGTTCATATTAACAGGTGGTTTCTTGTACCATAGAGTTCACCTTTGCTAGTCTGGGAGTTGGACCCAAGTGCAGGATCCCATTAGTTTAGTCAGATGAGGTTCTGCCATAAAGTACGGCTTTAAAGCACTGTTTTGGCACCCTTGAAAAATCTTTCTACTAGAGGACTACTTGAGTAACATTTTGCAAGTTCTGCTGTGAGTTAAAAAGCACAAGCAGGCGATACTTGCAGATAAACAGCTCATCAGACACACTTCTCCAGAAAAATTCTTCAAAGGCAGTGGCAGTGACCTGCAGCACCGTTGTCTTAAAGATGGCTGGTAAGTCTTCCTTAATAAATGCAAATAATTTTGAGTCTGAGGCAGTTCTGGCAAAACCCAGAGTCCTTTTATACTTCCACAAATGACTCAGACCTCTGGTGAGTTGTACTGTAAAGAGGGCAAAGTGATGTTGCTTCCCTCCTTCCAGGAGGCTGAAGGGAGATCATGGAAAGCTACAGCTGAACAGCTTCTGCATGTTAATGGGCACGGTCAGGATTTTACAGTAGTGATTTTCAAAACAGAAGGAGCGCAACCCTCAAGTGAAGCCAAGGCTGATTTCAATGCCCAAACCCCTTTTGCAAATCCTCACTGCAAACTGGGTGGTTTGAAGTTGGCGTTTTGGCTCTTGGAAGTGGATCTTGCTCAGCCAAACAGACTGAGCCCCTGTCCAATTGCATGCACATCACACATCGACAGCCTCACGTGGCACCAGCCTCCTGCCTCATGAATATTCAGCGTGCATTGCTCAGAATTGTGCCATTGTGGTGGGGTCTGGGCGGCACCGTGCACACACACACCCCCTCCCAGTAAAACCCCCAGCGCTTGCAGGACCCTGCACCACACTAGGACCTTTTATCCTTTCCCTTCTGATTGACCAAAGCACTTAATTATTATGTGGCTAATTCATGCTGTGAGGGATCCTCTGTCCTTTAATTTATCTGGGAAATGCTGTACCCACCTTAGAGCTGGGCTGGAAGCTGTCTCAGCCTGGCCAAGCGTGGGGCCAGCGTATGCTGGTGAGTGGCTCTGCAGAGGAGTGTGCGTGTGAAAGCTGCAGTTCCAGCTCGGCTCCTGGCCCTGTCATCCTCATTCCCACTGTGTCCCCATGTGCTGGGGAGGCTGCTCTGAGCCTGGCTGGTTGTCTCTTCAGTATGCCAAGGAAGGGGTGCAGGCAGGAACAGGCAGCTGCCCTTCAGCAAAGGCTCAGACACTGGTTATACTTAGTGAAAGACATTAAACCCATGGGGTCAGAGAGTGTTTGGGAGGAGTTATTTGGTATCTTAACCAGTTTTACATGAATGTAGGCTGAGGTGAAACTCAAGGCAGACGTATAAATGTGGTGGACAACCTCATCTTTAATTTTTGTTCCTGTTTAGAATGGAAAAGAAAGGGTGTGAGGAGGGTTGATGCAAGGCTGGATTGACCTGATGGTCACGCAGAAAATTTCTTATTCCTTTGCCCCTTGGTCTCTATTTACAGCATCAGATACTGATGTGACAGGTATTTTGGCTCTGGTGTAAATGGTTACAGGAGAAAACGGCACTCTGAGGAAGCCAGGCAAAGGATCCCAGCTGGTGCATTCTTCACCCAGTGCACTTCTGCCTGCTTTTAAGGGAGATTTGTTTACGTAAGGAAATGTAGGACAAAAATGTGTTTGACTACTGTCTCAGTGAGGAAGCATTTCTTTACCAAGAGGGTGGTAAAACCCTGGAACAAGCTTCCAGAGAGATGGTCAGTGCCCCAAACCTGTCAGTGTTTCAGAGGCATTTGGAAAATGCCCTCAACAACATGCTTTAGCTTTTGGTCAGCCCTGAATTGGTCAGGCTGTTAAAGTAGGTGATGGTTGTAAGTGCCTCCCAACTGAAATAGTCAGTTCTATTCTATTCTATTCTATTCTATTCTATTCTATTCTATTCTATTCTTATTCGATGCTGTTCTATGCTATGCTATGCTATGCTCTCCCATTCCATTCCATTCCAATAATGTAAAAAGCCTTTGAAGTGACTGAAGCTGCAACTGAAGGAGAAAACATGGCTGTGAAAGGTGTAGCTCAGGTGTTTTTAGCAGCATCTAAATTCCAGGGGAGCTGATACAGCTCAAATCCCTGAGGCCTGTCAGCCAAATTCTCCCCAAGTCTCCACTGATTTCCAGTTCTGGATTCTCCTTCTTCCCCTTCACTGCCCAAGGAGCTGTGAGATTCACCTCCCTCCTGTATCACCTTTTGCAAAGAGGTTCAGCTGAGCCCCTTCTCCTTAAGGGAGAGGAGGAGGAATGGCTGCAGGAGCAGCAAATCCCACCCGAACAGCTTGAGAGGGCAGCAGTGCTGCAGCTCCCTATCCCTCCGAGGGAGGTGAGGAGAAGGCAGATGTGCTTCCTGCCCTTGAAAATCCTGGCAGATCTGGCAGGCCGTGGGTGGGGGGGAATGTGTTCCCAGGCTGGACCTGGGCACTGGGAGAGCCATGTAAAAGTCATTCAACTTGTATCTCCCTTTCCTATGCTGAGATTTTCCAACTAGCTGTTGGCACTTTTTTTTTTCCCATGCACATGGGAATATTTGCCTCAGGTCTAAAAGATACAGGATCCCTCTCATCAAGGTCTCCTTTGGCTGGAGAAAGAGGCCAGATGCTTTTCATCTCCTCCCTTGTGCATGCATGTCCCCAGAACTCTGTCACTTGGCCTCTGTCCATCTCTCTCTGATCCTTTCCTTACCTGATACAGCTGAGTAAATATCCCAGCCATTGCATGGCAGGAACAGACAGCTTTCAGGATATACACATACCTGGTCTAGTCTCTCTTGAGTAACTCACCACCTTCCCGTTTGAAGGGAATGAGAAAATGCAGTTTGGCATCTCTCTGCATGAGAATGCAGCCCACTGCCAGTCTGCAGGAGTATGGGTTGGAAGATCATTGAAAGAAAAAGGCTTAGTTGCTCGTTTTGGATCTTATAATTAATTGGGATTGACTCAGGGAAGTCTGTTGGAGTCAGGTTTGTATTTTTTGGCTCAGCTCTCATTTGTTTGCCTCTCTACTGCCCGTGTCCCAGGGAGTGTTTTCCCCTGCTATGTGTCCTTTTTCTGTCATCAGCAGATGATGTGCCACATACACCAGCTCACCTGGGCTTATTTAATTTAATGTTGAGGGTTTGTGTGATGGAAAACTTAAGTAACTTAAAGTCAGATTTGCATAAATTTCCAGTACTGTCCTCTGACAGAGTAATTTTTGAGCACAAAAAATATCATCTTCTGAATAATCACAGAATCATAGAATTGTTTGGGTTGGAAGAAACTTTAAAGATCATCTTGTTCCAGCCCTCCTGCCATGGGCAGGGACAACTTCCACTTGTTGGAAGACCCATCCAACCTGGTCTTGAACACTTCCAGGGATGGGGCAGCCACAGCTTCTGTGGGGAACCTGTACCAAGGCCTCACCACCCTCACAGAAAATATAACACCTCCTGTCCAAATGCTGGTGAAAGCACCCATTTGTGTGCTGCAGGATTTTGCAGCACCTTTACTGAAAAAGAATATGAAAAACAGCCAAACCTGCACGCTTGTGTTCTGGATGCCATTTTGTAAGGACGGTTTGCCAGGATGGAGCCTCAGCACTGTGAGCAATCTGTGGAGCTCCAGCTGGGTCCTGCAGTACAGCTGTGTCTGCTGCTAAACCTCCTCATACAGGTGCTCTGAGGATGCTGTAACTGCATTTTGGAGCATTCCCCACTCCCTGTGCCACGGTTTCTGCGGGAAGCAGACATGGGCATGTATCTGTAAGAGACTGGTCCCTGTTTTGTGGAGTCAGCACCCAGGATCCCAAAACAGGCACCAAGGTCCCTTGTCCCACGGCTTCCATGCAGCCCATAGGATCCAGTCATGTGTGCTCATGATCACAGGTCTGGTGCTGAATGCTTAAAAATAGCAAAAGGTTATTATAGAGTGTATATTAATGGAGAACGTAATTGGGTGTGAATGGTGCACAAAGAGAAGAGAGCTCAGTAATACAACACCAATTTTTGCATTCAAGCCCATCACTGTAAAGCCAGGCTAATACGTATAACAGTAATGAGTAATGTAACTCATTGACTCAAGGCAAACATGCCGTGGTGACTCACAATTTTTGGAGATTAGATGATAAGGACTAGGAGGCTGGATTAATTTTGTTTCTTTTTGTATTGGTGACTTCTTTTTTTTTTTTTTCCTGACAGATTGCAGTTTTCCTGAATTTACTCTTTGTTCAGAATGATTTGACAAGTGGCATCTCTCAAATCTGTTTGGCTGGTGGTGTGTTCAAGCTGTTCTTGAAGACTTGTGCAGTGTGCGAAATTAAAGCTGTTTTGTTTAGATTGTCATGAGCATGTTCTCTGGCTGGATGAAGAGTCCTCTCAGAAACAGGTTGTGGGTGTAAACAGATTCAATTCACCTTTATGGACTGGATATTCCACAATCCTTTCATTAAATTTTGCTTTTTAGTGGCTGTCTCTGATGCTAAAATCTTTTGCTGGAGAGGCTGAAAAAAACTATACAAAGTAGGTGAAAAACACTGTAAAAACTAACTGCTTAACAAATCTAAAAATGCACAAGTTGAAAAGGGTCTTATGCACTTGTTTTGTTCTAACCAGCACCTCCTGTGGACGGGGGAAGTTATATAACAAGCAGAAAGCTTTTTTTTTTTTTTTTTTTCTTTTTAGTATTTCTGAGATGGTGGGATTGAGTAGCAAGAGAGATTTATTCTGTATTTGAAGGCCTTACCTGAAAAACGGTTTCCTACTCATGGAACTGTTAAGCAGTGGTAAAGCCAGGAGTCTCTTCCTTTCTCAAAACTAATGAAATAACAAAATTGAATTGTCAGAACTTTGAATGGGAAAGTGGTTTAGAGTGGCTAGCCCCAAACTTTCTCACTCATTTATCAACAACCAAAACTGGAAAACCCTTTGATCAAGCATTTGGCATTTGAACTCGTGAAAAAAGAAATAAAAAATTTGGAATTTTCAGATTGAGTAAATGAGAGGAAGGTTGAAATCTTCCATAAAGCCCTAGCAACAACACAAGCCCCAGCTTGCACTTGCCTTGCTGCTGCAAGAGACCCACCCACCGTGCTGTGGTTGGAGATATTCATCCATCTTATCTAACCCAGGCACAGGCACAAGGAAAACAAGGATTTCAAGTAGGTCATCGGTTGTAATTTCCTCAGCACGTCACTCAAGTCCCTCCACCGCTCCTGCTGAGGAGCTTCTGTTGATGCTGCTGTGAGCAGGAGCATCACTGCTCCCCTCACCCTCCTGCAAGCACTCCGAGGGTCCCAGTGGCCATGGTGGCCACCCTCGATAGCCACCTTTAACAATTTGGTCTTCTCCCCCCAGCTATCGACCTGTTGTACTGGCGTGACATCAAGCAGACAGGGATCGTGTTCGGCAGCCTCCTGTTGCTGCTCTTCTCCCTGACCCAGTTCAGCGTCGTCAGCGTCGTGGCCTACCTGGCCCTGGCCGGCCTCTCGGCCACCATCAGCTTCAGAATCTACAAATCGGTCCTACAGGCCGTGCAGAAGACGGACGAGGGCCACCCCTTCAAGTGAGTGGCTTTGTAGTGATGCCCAAGTGCTGCTTTTGTGCTGGATGAAATTCTCTTCTCGCTCAGAAAGCGGGAAATAATAATGTTTTCTGTTCCACAGCATCTCAAAAATTGTAAGGCTCTATTGGCTTAGATCCTGGAGAGAAAAAGAAAAACAGAATGCCACAAAAATCATCGTCCTCTAAGACATGGGGGTTTTTTTCTCAAAAAGATGCAGGAAATTTTAAGCAAACAGAGAAAAAGAGTTTCATTAGAGCTAGTGATAATACAGCTTACCTGCAAGCAAAAAGAGCATTGTTTCTGGGCACAATCTCTTGGGCATAGAAGGAAAATACCTCTATCTTTTCTCCAGCAACCCAATATCTAAATGATGGTGCCAGTGTCTCCCCACTCTCTACGAGGTCTGGGGGGTTTGCTCCATGAGAACAGTGATCCTTGCCCCTCTGATGTGCCAAAAAGTTGGTAAACCAGGTCATGGAACTGGTGTGGTTTGCAAACACACACGGACACAGAGAAAAAGAGCCTTGTTGGGGTGCTGCTCCTTCTGCTTCACTTGGGTCAGTTCTGAGCTGCAACTCAGTATGGGGGAGTAACTCAGAGAACAGCAGAGAAATTTGTGGGGAAATCTCCCAGGTCAGATTTGTATCCCTCTTTGGGTGAGGAAAAGAGAGAAATCCCATCAAGACCAGGCTCTCTGTGGGACGAGGGGGAGGCTGGAGGCAAACAGCTCCAGCTCAGCAATCACCCAGGGAGATGGATCATGCAAGGTGAGGAGGGTGTGCTGGTGGCCCTGTGCCTGCAGGGAGGGGAACAAGTTGCTCCAGCACACAGAAATGAGGTCTGTGAAGGAGGGAAGGATGGGGTGGATGGCTATGAGCATGAACAGCAGGGGAAACTTCCTGGATTTGTAACGGGACTGTGTTTCTGGCAGAGCCTACTTGGAGATGGAGATGAATCTTTCACAGGACCAGATCCAGAAATACACAGATTGTCTCCAGCTATACGTCAACAGCACAGTCAAAGAGCTGAGGAGACTCTTTCTCGTTCAGGACCTCGTGGATTCTTTAAAAGTAAGATTGCTTTAAATATTTTTAACCCCTCTCTAGAGAATCAATCTACATTTCAAAGAGCTGCTTCCCATGTTGACAGGGTTGTCATGAAACCTAGTTTTGTGTAGTTCCAAATATGAAAGTTGTTCTGCTTTTTGATTTTAAAACTGCTTGTTTCCAGCACTTTAGAGGTTTGGCACTCTGCATTTGAATGTATTGATAGGTAATAAGATAAATTTGCAGAACCAGCTTAGCTCCATGTCAGTTCTAGAAGCATCCCTGCATTATGCTTTCTATTGCTTTGCTATAAATAATGTTCCCCTCTGTTAATCTTGATTTCCTCTACTGGTGGCATTTCTTGCTATGGATGAGGGTCTTTTTTCACTCCCTGCTGAAATAATTATTGATTTTTAGCCTTACACTCAAGCAGGTGTCCTTTAGAGCAAAGAGAAGATCATTAGGAGGGCACACATGGGTTAGGCTCCTAAATTAGTAAAGAATTTTAGGAAAAGGTACACATCTCTCAGCCTCAAGTGGGATTATCAGTTCAGGGCTCTGGTTAACCTGTTTGGGATGACCTCTGCCATCATAAAAATTGGATGCAGAGATCTGCCTATACCATTCTCAATGCAGAGTCCTATAAGGCTGCAATTTAAGCTCTAAATAGACGTGAAAGCTCAGCTGAGAGGGCAAGAAGCAGAATGGAGAATAGGGTTTATACACCTAGAAAAACTACCTAGTTCCTAATGTGCCTTACTTAACCACTCCCACATTAAAAAAGGCTAATGTGCTGTTACGTTAGCTAGTTAAGCAAACTAATTTCTTCTTATGCTGACACTGGAGGTGATGTAATGATCAATTTTTAATTTAGTTTGCAGTACTAATGTGGCTGCTGACTTACGTGGGAGCCCTCTTCAATGGCCTGACTCTTCTGATAATGGGTAAAAATCAACATTTCTTTTAAAAATCTATTTTTAACTTGAAGTCCCCCTCAATTTTGACTTAGACAAAACAGCCTATCCCTGGCATGCCTTCCCCTCAGCTAAACCACCACCATTTATTTCCCTTCCCAGTAAATATTCACTGTTCTATTACACTGTCCCTCCTGCTAGAACTACTTTGCAGTTTATGGTTTTGCAGCTCCCAGTCCCAGAGCAATGGGGAATTCCATATTTGGGAGGCTTGAGCAAAGTGCATTTTTAATGCAAAGCTCCCTGGTGGATCAGCTGACCAAGTGGCACGATAAAGTGTTTGCCACTGAAGTAGGTCTCTCCTCTGGAGGAATCTGATCTGCAGGAACATAACACTGTGCTCTTTTTGTCCTCAGCTGTGGTGTCTATGTTTACTCTCCCCGTTGTATATGACAAGTACCAGGTAGGTCTGTCTGCACGGTGCATTTGGGGTGTCTGGGTGGCTCTGCCTCATTGTTGCCTCATTGACTTGGTCTCCTCTTGCTCTTTGCAGACACAGATTGATCAATACTTGGGGCTGGTGCGGACCCACATAAACACGGTCGTGGCAAAGTGAGTTCAGCAGCTGACTGCACCACAGCTCCTGCTGTGAGGCTGTGGTGCCCTGGGGGTGGCTGGGACCTGGCTGGTCCTGGAGACACTGTGTCCTATCAGTGGTGTCCTCCCCAGATCCTGGACAGTGAGAGGTTGAGGGAGGGCAGATCCCTGGAGACCCTCCCAGCTGAGCGCAGACTAAGGCACTCCATCCTTCTCTCCCCTCTCCTGCCTTTTGGGGGAACCGTGGACAGAGCAGCCCAATTGTGGACTGATGTCCACACTGTCCACACCTGGCCAGGACAAACAGGAAGGAATGAGTTAATTCTCTTCCCCACTGACCAATCCAAGCCTGTTTTTTTGCATTTGGGGAGTTAATAGCATTAATGACCAAAGTGGGAGTTAGAACAATGCCCTGTTACAGAAAGAAAATACCTAGAAGCACCATGATCTTTAGTGTTTCAAACCCCCATGGAACAGGCAGAAGACCTGGGTGAAATTTTGTACTGAAAATTCATTTTTTAGACTTCCTTCCTGGCTTTCTATAGACAATAGACCATGGAGAAATAATGTTGGGGGGAGAATATCACTGAACACATCCCAAGGTTACATGAACTGCCGAAAACCAGGGCTTTAAGAACACCTAGATGGGCATCGCTTCTGTTTCTCATGGCACTTTGATTCACCTGTTGAGACAACACACTGAACATGGACTAGAGACTGTCCCTGGGTAAGAGTCCAAGTGGGGAACCACTGGAATGGAATAACTGCCTCACCATATAATCCTTTTTCTTTTTCTTCTTTATTTTTTAGGATTCAAGCTAAAATCCCAGGTGCTAAGAGAAAGGCAGAGTAAAGCAGACATCAAGAATTCATCTACTACAGTAGTGCATAATGGGGAAATCTGGAGTGAAAACAGCTCTGTTCTTACACTTTACTGCAAATTTATCATTCTTTTTTTTTCTTGACACCATAATCTTAGAAACATAAAACTCAGAAGCAGTGCTTTTCCCCTGCTGCTTCTGCACTTAGAATATTTGCAATCACTTGTGTCAAGCACTAAAGTATAGTAAAGAGAAAAGTGTACTAGATGTGGTTTTTTGTGTTGCTTATAAAGTGCATGATGGTGAGAGCCTAAATAATATTGACCTCTTTATTTAATTTTTTTTTTTTTTTTAGTGTTTTTTCTTCTTCTATTGGCATTGCTTCTATAACTTTTAATGTTACATGTGGCTAGGGGCTTTCCTGCTTAGCGCACTTGATGCAATAGTTAAAATTGCTTCTACGTCACTGGGTTGCTGGTTGGATTCATCTTTATTAACTATATAGAATTGTAGACTGATGTTTTAGTGTTTTCCAGCACAAATAAAATAAACAGTAATCGGTACTTATGGTAATCAGTTTTGTATAACTCAAAAAAAGATAAAAAGAAAACAAAACCCAGTACTTTTGTCGTAAAGGATTGACAGGCTGATTTACATGTATGGTAACTGGAAAGTTCCAGCATGTTCAATTTATTACGATTTGTATTACATTCTCTGTAGTTCCTAATGGACTTAATTATGGACTCTGAATATTTGCACTTATGTACTTGATACCGAATGCAGAAATAAATGTTACTAAATGTAAAAAGTTCTCCTTCTTCTCGCCACTGGGAATATCTTGACATTTGGGAACTGGACACATACTGTGCAAAAAGGAGCATTTTCCCTCTCCCCTGGACATCTGCACACACTTTGCCCTTACATAACAGTGCAGTCCAACATGTAGTACATAACTAAGGGTATGTAGCTCATCTAATATTTTTACATCTTGATGATCTTTCTTGCAATAAAAGAAGGATCTCTGCACACAGTTTGTTTATTTTTGTTGGAGGTGTAGCAAATATCAGGTACATGAACAAATGTCTCTTCCTCCGTTTGCACACTGTGTAAACCACGAGCAGCACAGTATGGAGGCGTCAGCACAGCACTAAGGGCTTTCCAGTTTCCTTAGCACCAAGCTGCTCTCTTACCCAAAAATTCTCTGCTCTCTGAAACCTGCTTTAAACAGAATCAATGTCAAATCCAGAGGCTGGGAGTTGAAACAAGCATTTACTCTGGTTCGTAGGTGAAGGTTTTAAAAGTTGGCATTTGGTGTTTAAGAACAATCAGAGGAGAAAAACAGCTGTTGAATATTATCCAAAGTGCTTCAAAACAAACAACTGGTTAAGTGCTTGGTTTGCCCACTTGTGGAACACACC
Source organism: Corvus moneduloides (assembly GCF_009650955.1). Taxonomy (NCBI): domain Eukaryota; kingdom Metazoa; phylum Chordata; class Aves; order Passeriformes; family Corvidae; genus Corvus; species Corvus moneduloides. Next base: position 5,090,906 of record NC_045481.1, on the reverse strand, counting down.
TGTGGATTTTTTTTTTTTTGTATAAAAATGTGACATCAAAATATTTTCAACCAAATTGCTGGTTTTCTCTTTTTCAGTCACAAAGATTTTATGAAGGATTTCTTTTTATACAAAGAGCTAGATTTTTAAACACTTACCCCAACTTTCTTAATTTGACGTCTTTCCTTAGACTCATTCATTAATTCACCTTCATCTCAGTTCCACATGGCCATAGTGACACCTGTCCAAGACCAGGCTGCAGTTCTCTTTGTGTCTAAATGTAAAACCCAAATGCACATAAAGAGTTGGTAGAAACATTAGTATGGCTGTGGGCTAATTAAATCTTGTGACAAGTCTCAAATATCCTTATTTTCATTTAGTATTCTTCTTTGTCATATTTAAAAATACTAGGTTGGGTTTTAAATGTCACCTGCAGCTAGACAGGAACATTTTTCCTCTGAAAAACTGAGTGTCTTAAAAGAGCATACACTGGTTTTGATCAAATGGAGTATGTTTGTTTCAGCATGTGCAGTTTGCAGCCAGGAGTTAGAATTCAACATGAAGCCCCAGCTTTAACTGCCTTGGAGTTCCCTTTGTCTCTGAGGAAGAGTAAAGACCATACAAAGCATCCTTGAGGGTAAAGATTGACCTCCAGAATTCTTATTACTTACAAGATGAGTGTGTGGGCCCAACATATTAATTTTGAAAATGAGCCCATTTAATGTCCCATCTCCCTGCTCCCATAGATGTGTTCTTCCCTCACACCCCCAGTGCAGTAATATCCAAGATTGACCTTTTGCAATGCTGAACCCTAAGCACCATTTAAAAGCTACATCTCCTGCATATTTGGAAATAAAGCAAAACAGAACCTTCTGGAAGAGTACAGATAGTCTCAAGAGCCTAAATCAATAGATACTAAGAATCCCATTCTTGTCTCCTCCAGCACCACCCTCTCTCGAGCCCCACATCCCTCCAATTCCTCTCCTCATCACCCTGACTACTGCTGCACACATACCTCTCAAACCCACATCCTTTTCTCTTTTCTCACATCCCACCTTGCCAAACAAACTCTGCAGCTTCCTCAGAGCCACTCTGACTTTCCATATATTTGATAGTAACAGCCTGCAAGTGCTGCTGAGCAGCTGGGGTGGCTTAACCTGGTGGGTGGGACCAATTGGGAAGAACACGCTGGGATGTGGGAGGAGCAGAGGGTTTCAGAAAGAGTTTGGGTTGCTGATGTTGGTCATGGCCACCATCCCCTTACTGGGGAACCACACCACCACTTCCCATGATACCTTTGAACATGGAAGCTTGGAGAAAGCCAGCCTCTGCTAGTTCCTGGTCCTGCTACACACCTTGCAATAACAGAGGCCCTGTGCATACGGGGAGTGAAGGTTTGTGACACCCTCAGAGTTCCTGGTAAGTCTCACTCATAGAGCAGCACCTTGGGGAGGGGTTGGACATCCATTTGTTTGGTTTTCAAACAAGTGTGGGGGAAAATAAAGAACACTGATCTCTGCTTTTTAAAATATTCTAGTGTGATTACAGTAGATGGCTGAAGATACAGAATGACATACATTTGTGAGCTGTGCTCTGACATACACAGGCTGTGAAGCCCTTTTGTTTCTGATCTTCATTTGCAGTCAAAGAGCAGCAGTAGAAAAGCTTGAATAGTAAAAGCAGCAAACTTGTGGGGGTTTCTAGGCAGGTGAAACCTGGGAAGCAGCTCACTCTGCCTGGGTAAAATGCAGGGGAGGGTGTTAAACCATTCATTTCTCTTCAAAGTGTCCCTTGCCCAGTGAATGGACATCACATCACCAGTGATTCAAGGGTCAGCTTGTCCTCCTGCTTCAAAGGCTACTTTAATGAGATAAGAAAGTGATGGGTGTTTTCAGGACCCACCTCACCAAGGGAGGGTGTTCAGGTGGTTGGAGTTAGGTGTGTTCCAAATATCTGGCCTAGGCTGTGCCTCTCCTCCTCATCTCTGGATAGTTTGTGGTGCTGATGTTCCCTTTCTGGAGAGGAAGCTGAGAGGTCTCCAAGGAGAATGTCACAGGCTTGTTTAGATGCAGGGACAGGTACAGGCCAGGCCTTTCCATGGCTGGGAACTGGCTGGGTAATGTAAATACAACTTTTGATCTGCTCAGTGTGGTGCTGCCTTTCAAGGAAGATAACAAGTCTACCTGCTGAGCTGACCTTTGAAATCCAGCCCAAATGACTGTGTTAATTTGATCTGAAAATAGTTTAACTCTTGAGTTGGGGGTATGAAATCAGGAGTGGCATGCTGGCAAGAGACAAAACTTTGCCAGAACATCTACATGTGTCTTTTTTCATCCTCTATGACTTTAAAATATCTTCTCTATGCTTTCACTTGTACCTTCCAGAAACTTTATAACCCTGCTCTTAAACTGCTGCCTGTTAAGTAGAGGCTCAATGGTTACTTAAGAGTTCTGTCAGAGATTTATGTCACTTAAATGTCTGTCCCTGTACCTTGAAATGATTACTGCATTGTAATTTCATGTGAAATGTGAATATTCTCTAAGGTCACTGGTTTTGATTCCCTGGTTCTTGGTGCTTCAGCAGCATTCCACTCATCTACACATTGTGTTTGCCTCTGTTGCTGATCTCTTTTATGCTCCCGCTCTTTAATATTTATCTAGTGAGAGTAGGATCATAAAGCACATGAGTGTCAGGAAAGCCCTGGAATTGGGAGGAGATAAGAATGTTATAATATTCTGTGAGCAGCTAATCCATTTAAAGAGAATCTGTCTGCTCCCCCACAGCTTTTGTGCTCTCCCTGCTTGCTTTCAGATGGCAGCTGGCTCCCATCCCTGTCCTGGTGGGTTACAAGTCAGTCAGCTGTGAGCTTACCAGCCTTTCCTTCTCCATATGGGCCCAGGGAAATATGTGGCAAGCCTGTGTGTTTGCCCAGTGCAACTTTGAGAAGACCAAGAGTGATGTATTTCTTCCTGGCTCCTCTTAATATATTCTTTTCTTAGGCACAGGATTAAAAGATGCTCCATCAGGGAGTGTGCATGTGGGTTTCCTGGGATCAAAAACGAGTGGAATGAGGCTGCTGGCATGAGGGAGCCTGGTAAGACTGGCTGGCACATGAAGCACTGCAGGACATATGGTATTTGGGTCAGGGTGAGATATGTCCACTGGTAAGAGTCAAAAGCTGCAGTGCCTGAAGCAGGAGGAGTGGGCTCTGCTCATTGCTGCCAGGTTTCCGTGGTGCTCAGCACCTGTACAGGAGAGAGTGGCAGAGCCCTGCTCTGTGACACAACAGAGGAAAGATATTGATAGAGGGGGACCCTTCTCCACAGGTGCACAGGGAAATGGGAGTGGATTCTAAGCAGGCAAGTGGGCTTGACCTTCTTTCATTTATCTGAACTGCTCATTTCCTTGTCTTTGGTTTCTGCTCACAAGGGAACAGCCAGATCACTGTGTGCTGGAGCTCTCCTCTGATCAGCATCTGATTCAAGTGACTGCCAGTTCTGCAGCTCCCCTAGAAAGAGTTCTAAATCTACAAGTATGCCAGATTTGTAATCTGGGGACACCACTGTGTGTGTGCAAGGCAGGGTAGTTACCTGCACAGTTGCTGTTCTGTCCAGCATTCCGGCAATCCCTCTGTGACTGGGACGTGCTCATCTCTGCCTTGTCCCTGTTCTCTTGTTCCCTTTCACTCCTGCTGCCTCAGCCAAACCACTGGGAGATGCTGCAGGGACCAGGGTCAGGATCAGAGGATGGATAGAGCTGCAGGAGGAGTCTGTCTAAGAAAACCAAAAGACCAAGTACACCTGTGCTGACATGCTTTCATTCCTTTTCCCTCCTGTCTGCCCCTCCACCAGCAAGTCAGACTCATTTCACTTGTTCGTTGAATATTAAAGAGGTTCAGCCTCAAGGTTGCAGTTTATGCCTCCTCATGAGTCCTTTTGTTTTAGCTGAAAAAATATTTCAGTCCAGCAGAGCTAATTGTCATTCACAGTAAGGTCCCTCTGCACACATTTCCCTTTATGAGGGAGTTGTAAAGAGGATTTAGTTACATTTTTACTTCTTTTGCATGGCAATCTAATTTAGGAACAGTGATATAAAGTACCCCAGACCAGTCTAAAAATCACAGAATTATAGAATCACAGAACAGTTTGGGCTGGAAGGAACCTTAAACCTTATCTAGTTTCAACCCCCTGCCATGGGCAGCGAATTCTTCCACTAGGCCAGGTTGCTCCAAGCCCCATCCAAGCTGGCCTGGAACACTGCCAGGGATGGGGCAGCCACAGCTTCTGTGGGCAGCGTGGGCCAGGGCCTCCCCACCCTCACAGGGAAGAATTTCTTCCCAATATCCCATCTAACCCTGCCCTCTGGCCGTGGGAAGCCATTCCCTGTGTCCTGTCCCTCCATCCCTTGTCCAAAGTCTCTCTCCAGCTCTCCTGGAGTTCCTTTAGGTTCTGGAAGGAGTTCTAAGGTCTCTGTGGAGCCCTCTCTTTTCCAGGCTGAACAACCCCAGCTCTCTCAGCCTTTTCTCACAGCAAAGGTGCTCTGACCCTCAAAACATCTTTGTGGCCTCCTCTGGGCTCACTGAAACAGGTCTGTGATCTACAGTATCATCAAAAATTGCTATCCTATTTTATAGATGTGCCAAAACCAAACAAAAAAAAATATACATAACATCCAGGCAGTGGAGTGACTTCAATAGCAGATGTCTTTACACAAAATATTCTTCATTTGCCAAGTTAGACATGAGGTCTAATTTCATTTCTCCTAATTCCACAGATGCTTGCGTGGAGAAACCAGCATCCACACAAATCGTTACATTGAGTGAAAAAGTATCACTTTTGGCACAGGTTAAACATGATTACCATGCAGAACATCAGCTTGACTTCTCAGCTTTCAGCAAATCTGAGGTGCTTAATTCGGAAGAGGTGGGCTGTAACCTTCTTAGAAGAACCTACATGGAGAAGCACCTCTTGTATTCCTTCTAGCTTGAAGTCTTGAAATCTTGAAGTCCTGGAAACCTTCTTCACATCTCTCTCCCCTCACAAACTATTCAATTTGCAACTTTTTCCAGCTGAAATATAGAAATGTGATGAACTGCAGAGAGAAAAACTCTCAAAAAGTATACTCCGAGTTTTCACGTGCCAGCTTAGAAAAACCTGAAGGAGTATAAAATTCTGATAGTACTACTGTCTCTTTTGAACACCAGACTTTCAGGAAATCAGCTTAAATTTTAATTCTGACATCATCATATAATCAAGAATCTCTCTTCATCTCAAGTGTTTTCTCTCGCCCACTTTCCCCACAGCAGTCACACGTCTCTGACTCACATACTATACCAATAGTGCAAATTAAAAGAAAACATTTTTCCTACTGCCATGTAGCCAGAGGCACTCCCACAGCTCTCTGGTCACAAGAGACTTGAGTAAGTCGGACTTCTAGGGAGAAATGGGGCTGTCTCTTTTATGTAGGATGAACTGAGGCTCATAACTAAATTTTGCAAAGAAAAAATCAGCCAGAGAAGCCCTTCGAGTACCTGGAGTCAAGGTATCCTAGATACAGTGCCATGAGAGAAATTATGAGTGAAGCAGGTAAAACTTTGATTCATGCCAAGATTTTTAAGGAGATCTCCAGGAACAGATGGGAATTGGTAAAATAAAATGAAATGAAAAAGCTTCTGAGCTTTGCTAAAGATGCAAAGTGGTGAAGTGTTAGGAGGAGATCACTGGATGCCGTAGGGAAGGAGAGGGATAATCATGAAGCCCATGAGCAGTAAATATCAGATTGTATTTTGCATTGCAGAGTTCTGTCCTGGATTGATAACAGAAAATTCCCTTGTTGGCTAGAAGGCTGCTGGTTAGAAACAAATACTGATGAGAATATTCTGGTTAAACACTATGTGCAAACACTCAGTGGGGCAGAGAAATACTCTTAAGGTTATACAAGGGGATGTGGGGCCATTACAGGAATGAAGTCCAGAGGAGTTCAGCTTTGTTACTCTAAAATGGAGGCTGGGAAGAGGGAATGTAATTGCTCTTTATATGTACATTGGGCATAAAAACAGGAAGGCTAAAATCCATCTAAGCTGGTGCTTAATTAAGGTGCTAAATGATGACTTAGGGAAAAAAATTGCATTCCGTGGGGGTTTTTTGTACATTAAAATTTATTATTGGTCAGGGAAATTAACACTGGCTCCCAAATAGGAGTTAGAAACAAGCACTGTGAACCTCTGAGTCATTCAAGGAGGGAAATAGGTTATGTAAAATGCAGAGTGTCTTGTTGGTAACATGTGCAGGTGGCAATTCCCCATGTGGCTCTCCTTTGTGAAAAGTGAATTTACAAAAAAGCAAGTTTGCAAGAGAGGATTGAAGGGAACCACACACATTTTTTTCCCCCCAGCAGTTACTGCACTAGTGCAATTAGCCAACAGAGAGTGCCTGTGTTTATTTATCAGGAAGAGAATATCACATGGATGTGGATATGATCAAGCAGATCTGCCGAAGCCAGAGGAGCTCTCTCCAGATCACACGAACTCAGAATTCGGCCTGTTCTCTTTGGGAAGAAAAGATTGCTCTTGTCATTTCTTATTAACTGGCAATGTCTGTGATCCCAAGAAGGGTGTTCCAGGCTCAGCTGAGGTGCTCAGAGAGGCAGGCATTCATGCAGGCATCCGTGAGCCCATCGTTAGGCTTGTGAATGAATTTTAAAGGCTTGTGAATGAATTTTAAAGGCTTGTGACTGAATTTTAAAGGCTTGTCAATTCTTCCAAATGCAGGTGGTGCTTCATGACTCCTCTTGTTTCCTGGGACTTAGAAAGATGTTATAAAGGCAGACTGGTCCGTGTCTTCCTCTGTGAATCTGGTTTGCAGGCAGGGAAAAGGGTAACCAGGTTAGGTTCAGGCTGTGATGGATAGGTTAATAGAAATGAGTGCAAACAAACCCACAGGGGTTTTTTGTTCAGCATAAGTAAATAGAAGTAGAAAAAATCTACTAGAATTCCCTTTTTAGTTTTCAATAAACTTGTCAGGATGCAGGTGATTTATGAGAGATGGAAATTTCCGTTCACATTGAACATGCATTTGTTCAGACTGAGAGTTGTAGTGTAAGGAAGGAGGGAGCAGATCCTCCTACACAGAATTTCCTCTGCTAACTCACGCCCAGCACCCTGGTGGCTCTTGTAGTCTGGTGCTGCATTTCCCAGCTAGTCTCACCTTCAGGCTGGGCAGGGATTTGTCTGTCCCCATTTGATGACCATTGCAGTAGCTGAATTTATTTCAGATGCAGGGCAGCAATAAATCCCTAGAAGTCTGGGGCTAGAAATCAGAGTATTTCTTAGCTTAAAAGTCCTGCAGCAGCAGTAAAACCACCCCAATTCATGACTTATCCTTTGCTTATGCACTTTATGTGTCAGTACCTTGTTTAACACCCTCTTCTTTGACAGGAGTTTGAAAGCAAGACCTGCAGATAAGGTTTATTGGACTTGCATGATGGCAATGGAAAAGGCATTTCTATAGGAGAGGAGAGAGCCCTGTGGAGGACTTTTTGTGTAGGAGTCACCAGCCATCTTCTTCTAAGTGTTAAAGGACTGAAATTCCTGTGCAACTCTGCAGAGCTGTTCTAAGAGAAGCCCTGGCTTGAAACATCTTCTGGAAAAAATAAGTTACTATTTCATATCAGAAGTTCTGATTTTGAGGCTGTTTTTACAGAAGAAAAAAAAGAAAAGGTTATATAGTTCATAAAGAAAGAGGAAAATTACTGTTATTTTTCCATTAAAATCCAGAATTCCACTGATGCATTTGTACAAAGCTTTGCCACCACAACTGCGAGACCATAATATATATATAAAAAAAGAGAAGAATAGGTAAATATTCTACCTAGAAATGTTTTATTGCTTGAAAAGGAACTAACCTATAATTCTTCCTCAAGCGTAATTTCCAGTTGAGGAGCTAAACTCACCAGGAGAATGGAGCACTTTGGTATTACAGTGCTGGGTTAATGGTTGGACTTTGATGATCTTAGAGGGCTTTTCCAACCTCAGCAATTCTGTAATTCTAAATCAATTTATTTACTTGGCCCAGAGCTTCCTGAATTTCAGTCAGGTACAAAACTGCAACTACCAAGTTCACTGAGGCCTGAGTCCTGTTTAAGACTTGAAAAGATACTCAGAAAAAGAGGACCTTCCCTTCTTCCTAGCCAAGTTTAATTGTTAATTACTCAATTGGCTGTCACGCAATGAACAGATGACTTTTTTCCCCTGTAAAGCGAGGTAAAAAAGGTCTTCTGCTATTCCAGGGATAACTATGTTCACCCAGATAATTGTATTTTGCCTGCAGGGTAGTGAAGACATGGATCCATCTATTTTGGGGGTGCACTGGAGACACTTTGCACGTTCAAACCACAGAAGTGCATTGCTCCAGTCCACAAGGCAGGGTGCACTGATTTCCCCCGTCCCTTGCAAATGTCAGGAGGAGGGATGGGAAGATGCTCCCCTTGCTTGGGATCAGGTCCTGTGTAGGTGCCTGACACACAGCTCATTTAACACCTGGCTCTTCTTGGCACAGTTCAATTTCAAAGCAATTTCTCCGAGTGCTGGAGGTGAAGGATGGCCCCACCTTTGCTGATGGTCCCTTGCTGAGCCATAAATTGATCCTGATTTGGAACAGGGAAGGTCTCCAGAAACAGCCTGGCAAGGTGGCAGCAGCTGTAAATATGATGGAGAGAGAAGGGGCCATCTCCTATCAAGCTGACTGTCTCCAGAGGAAAGTTGCAGCACTTTTTATTAGGCTTTTTTAGATAACTGAAAAGGGGTGAGGCTGTCCTGCTGGTTCTTTGTCTCTACGAGCCTGTTTCACACAGAAATGATCAGCAGTGCCACCTGATACTCCCTCATGCAATCACTACTCCATCTTCAGTTTTGAATTGAGGATATTTGTACTTAGACCCCACTGTGATAACTGTAAAACACAGATGGCTGCATTTAAACACATCCATGGGAAAGCCCCAACATGCAACTCAACTGCAATGTGCAGGCTTGGAAGAGAAAATAAAGCATGTAAGCTTTATTAGTAATATTTCTCAAACTTTCTTGTTTTGAAAGGTTGGGATGCCAGCATAGTCTCCAAGGCCAGAAATTACTTCTTTTAGCTGCTGGGACCTAGAAATACTGTATGCACTGTGTTTTGTGAAATGAGCATTTCCTTGTATTGTACATGTTTTCTCATGTGGGGATGTTTGGAGCCAAGGATTAATAGGGAAAATGGGGATTACTTTAACTCATTATTTTTAATTTGTTGTTGTTGTTTAAATGTCTGCCTAAGAAAACCTAGCTAATGTTATCCCCATGGCTGCAGTGCCCATGGACTGTCTTTTCCTGTTTTCTGGGGTAATGTAAAAGACATAAAATCCGAAGGGAAGAGTCACAGCAAGTGTTTGGTGGAGAAGGGCCTTGTGTTTCTAGATGAGGTGGCTGCCATGGTTATTAATGCCTTTCCTCCTTGTCTTTTTGGTTTTACTATCACATATGGGGCCATCTGGTTCCTCTGTGGGACTCCCAAGGCTTTTTGGCAAGCACATGCGTGACGATGTCTAGGGTTTTTCCTCTCTGAGCCTTTCTACTACATCTTGTTTCTGGAAACCCTGCTCAAAAGAAGAGCTGCAGTCTCTACCTGTCACACAAACCAAGCTGTCACCAGCGTTGATGTTGTAGGGCAGCACTGGGAAAATCCTCCTTCACCTACAAGTCTGGTGGCACATTAAGGAAGTGACTGTACCTTGCACGGTGGTTCAGTGGCAGGTGGTGAGAGACAGATGCTCCTTGTCCCCTCGGCCTCTGAAGTGATCATGTGGCCTGGGATCTGAAAGCAGAAGGAAATTTGAAATATGCTCAGAGCACAAATTCATTCTTTTCAGGTCTTGAGAGGTTAGAAGCTCTTGAACTGTCTTGAATGTTAATTTTTTTCCCCTGTGCCATATCAGACAAGAACCTGGTTATGGAGCTGTTGGGCTTTCTTGGAAGATAAATGTGACCTATTGAATCCCATTTATCATGGTGACTGCTGTAAGAAATACAGCCTGCTGTCAGGGTACCTGGATGGATTACAGGGATGCAAAACTGGAGCAATTCAGCAATCAGCATCTCGGTGTGAAGGCCTTCCTGAAAGAGATGAAGTAATGGCTAAAAACAGAATAAACTTGTTTCAGAAGGCAAGATTAATCATCATGCAGGAGAAGGGTTGCTTCAAGTGCAAGCAAGGAAATTGCACTGAGTAATAAAGTTGCCCAGTGAAAAAAGAACCAAATAAGCTAAGTACCAGGAGACACATTTCAAACAAGTTTTATCTGTCTCTAAAATGCCCTTCTTTGAGGCGTAGGGGCAGATGTGGCTGAGCAACCTCCAGGGATGGATTCCACACTGCCTTTGGTTATCATTCCAAATTGTCCAGTTTCAGAACATTCAAAACTTTCCATCGCTGTCAAATCTGTTCAACTGTAATGGAAAGTTATTCTTGTCTAACAAAACATGTTTGTTATAAATAGTGAGGATCTGGCACAGCTTGTGCTTATACATGTACATCACAAAAGACTCACTTCTGGAGGCCTCAGCTGTCAGAATAAGGACTGCATGGGATGGGGGGGCCTGAGCTGCCCTGTTGCCTTTGGGATGAGTTTCAGGGCAGCTTGGTTTCAAGCACTGCACATTTATCGTGTCCCTCAAAGAGCTTTTAACCAGGAGGTCAGAAAAAGATGTTAACAGATCAGACAAATGGCTTGGGGTGACATGAGCTGTTTCATGAGATGTAAGATGGTCTGGAAACACTTTACCAGTAACTGTCCACAATCTCAGCACTCTGCCCTCCTGGCCACTGTCAGCCTGTTCATCCCATGCCCAAAGGAGCCAGGAGGGTTGAGGAGGGATTTCAAGTGGGACAAAGCAGTGACTCTGCTGTGTCCAAGACAGTGATGCCAGTGAACAGGCTCCCAGGGAAGGGATGGAGTCAAAATCCCTGCAGGGATTTAAAAGACGTGTGGATGTGGCACTCAGGGACACGAGTGGTGGCTTGGCAGTGCTGGGGGAACTGCTGGACTTGATGATCTTAAAGGTCTTTTCCAACCTAAATAATTCCATGGGTTTTGAGAACATGGTGTGCAAGCAGTGCTCTGCTGTGCAGGGAAGGTGAACTGGTTCTGTTCTGAAGCCAGGAGTTTGTGCCTGTGGCAATGAGTGAGAGAGTCCAAGAGGGATGGAAAGGGGTCAGCTGATATTCTTTTGCATATCACCTTAATTTTTAAGCCACTTTTAAAAGGTTTAAAGGTTTGATTAGGAGAAAAACTTCAGCAGTGAAGAGGATGGGATAAAAGGCTGGCTGTATTTTGGAGGAGCATGTAGGAAAAAATGGCAAGATTTTCCAGAGGAATCTTTTTTCTTAATAAAATACCTGTATTTGAGAAAGATATACTTCACTAATGTGAGTTTGTGGGCTGGCATTTATTCTGGGTTTAAAAACAGGCATAGAAGGAAATTGAAAATATCTAAATGCTTTATCTCAAATTTTCTTTGGGTTTTTTTTTTTTTTTTTTTTTTGAATGAGATATTTAATCTAGGAAACAGATACATTGAGAAATCAAGTGAAAGAGACTTTTTAGTGCCTTTCAGTCCCTGGAAGAGGCCATAAGAGGCCTGCAGAGGGGGTGTTTACAAGGGCCTGGAGGGACAGCACCAGGGGCAGTGGCTTCCCACTGACAGAAGGCAGCACTGAAGTTAGATTTTATCATGTCTATTCATTTATGCACAATATGCTTTAAATTTTGTGCTTTTTCTGGGGAAAAGAACTCACAGCTCTATTGACCTGAAGGTGGCAAAAAAATCTGTGATTTCAGACTGCTATTGTTAGAAAGAATTGCCTGGAATTGCTGCAAATTGGTGAAGCTGGGGCAAATTCTGCCCTTCCAGAACAGCAACTTTGCTCTTACAGAACACCCACTCTGCTGTTTCCTGCATTTATGGACTTGTTTTCCAACATTTCTCCTGTTGATAGTTTGCAGAAAATACCATGCCAGTAGCTGGTCATCATCAGGGACAAGATAGGCAGGAGGGCTGAGGTAAGAGCTTCTCCTGGCCTCTGTCCCCACAAATTGTGGATAAAGATCCCATGGTCATGGGGCAGCTGCTCCTTTTCCTGCAAGTTAGTAGGTCAAATTAAAACCAGAGCTCTCATGTCAGCTGGCCAAGTGCCTCATCTTCACTACAAATTCACTTATGGATTTTCTTTTTCCCCCTCCTATGAGGATTTAGGCTCTGTAACAAAATCAGGGTATAAAAAAAAAATCATGCCACTCTAACAGGTACAATAATATTTTGGATGAATTCAAATCCTTGCAGTTATTATTCCAGCTCAAGCTAAATTAAAATTTACAACACAAAGACTAGCTTCTGGACTAATGTAAATCTCACTTCAGGCTTTGACGAATCCGGATTAATATTTTTGGTTGGAAAAAGACATAATGAAGGCATGACTGCCTGGAAAAATTCTAAAGATTAGCTACACCCTGCTTAAGGGGAAATTATTTTGATTCACAGGTCTTACTTCAGTTTAATAACCTCTGTAAACTTCTCTGAATGACTGTTTGAAAAGATTAACTCGTCAGAATTTAAGTTGGAAGCATTTTGTGACTGAAAATTTCACCAGGTCCTGTGGACTTCAAATGCTGCTTGTGCATCTGCCTCTTCTGTGCACCAGGAGGAGGAGGAGTGTGAAAGATGCTGACCTACTTTAGAACAAGGGAAAACAGCTTTAGCAAATAATTAAAAAAAATAAATCCTTCTCTTTCAGAATAATTCTTGCAGAACAGTAGAGCAATATTTGACACTTAGAAACCACACATTCTAATTTCACTGTGTTTTTCATTTAGGAAAACACTTGGCAAATGAAGGCTCTGCATTCAGCAGGGAAATTGTGCCGTGTCTTGGAGGTATTCTTGCTGCTATTAAGAAATTGGTACGGAAAATTTAATATTTAGATTCAAACATATGGGAGTAAATTAGTTGGTAACCATGGAGTTAGTCTTTCACAGTTGTACCATTAGAAGTGTTCTCTTGTGTGCATTAAGAGGGAGAGAGAGAGAAAGGCATTTTGGGGTGAAGGGGAGGTGCTTGCCTGCACTTTAGCTGCCTGCAGAGGTTTGGCTGTCACAGAACAAACCATGGCACAGCTGATCCAAGCCTTGGCTCACCTGGAGGGGTTTTAATGGGGCAGCAGCAGATGTCATTTCTACATTATAGGGGCCAGGGAAATTTGAGGTGTGCCTACACTTCTGTCAGAGTTTGGTCAGTGAAGTAAATTGTGGCTCGGGGTTGAAGTTCTCAACTCTGTTGTGGTTGCATTTGTTTCCTTTTGTGCAAGTGCAAGCAGTGACTCAGTGGGAGCACCACGAAAATCACTTGAAGGCAAAGATCTGCTTGTGCAGAGCTTTTTACATCACAAGGACCTTGATGCTGTTAGTGCAAAGGAGGAAAACAGTGCTCCCCTCCCACAGTGCTGCTGTGAGGATGCACCCACTGCAGTCAGTGGGGTCTGCAGATGCACAGAGCTCAGCAGCTGGGTGGTTCACCCTGGGACTGGGGGCAAAGTAATTTAATAATTTATCTTTCCTTGAAACTTTTGCATATATTCATAGAATACCTTGAGTTGAAAGGGAACCACAAGGATCATCAAGTCCAACTCCTGGCCCTGCACAGGGCATCCCCAAGAATTCCACCATGGGCCTGAGAGCACTGTCCAAACACCTCCTGAACAGTGACTCCTCAATAATAAAAGACCTGGCAGCAATTATGAGCTGGAGATGGCTGCTCATAGGTAACTGCTGTAAGACCTCTGAAGCCAATAAAGCCAGAATGGCTTCAAACAAGGGTGTTTTAAAAGCGCCTCCATAATGTATTTATCTGCATTATGCAGGTGTAAATCTTCTCAAACTTCCCTTTCTCCCTCAGTGGGTCTCTAAATTATCTATTTCAGCCAGCTCTGCATTAGTCTATCAGGCAAGTGTTTTATGCAATGTGCTGAAATTATAAAGCTGTTTTCTTTTTCACCACTTCAGCTAATTGAGGATGTAACTCACAGGAAAATTAAAACCTTTTACACATTTCTTTTACACCTCTAAATATTTCACCTTGCCAAGTAGAGTAATTTATACCCATGCGTGCAGAACTGGCTCTGCAGACAGCAAAGTTCAACAACATCATTTCTTTCCAGTGTCTCAGCAGGTAATTGTAACTTCCAGAAAAACTGAAGGACAAAGACTGAATTGGATTGATGCATAAATTGTGATGCCTTAAAGACCAGCTTGTTCCAGCTCCCCTGACAAAGGCAGAGACACCTTCCACTATCCCACGTTGCTCCAAGCCCCATCCAGCCTGGCCTTGCACACTTCCAGAGATAGGGCAGTCACAACTTTTTTGAGCAACCTGTTGAGCAAGGTGAACAAGCAGAATGATTTACCTAGACATGGAAAATATTCAGTATCAAATAATTTTTTTTAAAAATTGTAAGGAAAAAGGGCTTTTTCATCAATTGTATTACTTCATTGTCACTTGTGGATTTTTTTAATTGTCAGGAAGAAATTTGAAGGAATATGCTTGAATGCCCAGAAGAGACTATAAATAGCAACAATCTTTGCTTCAGAATGCAGAATTTTCCAGGAGAGATTATTGCAGAGATGACAGGTAGTATTGACTTAACCAGCCCTGAAAAAGCACCCCCCAAAACCAACCCCAACAAGAGAATTGAATTTTATATGTGTTTAAACAATTTGAAGTATTCTATAAAATATTCTATAATATTCTATAAATACCATGAAATATTCTATAAAATACTGCTAATATTTATTAATAATAATAATAACTTATTAATGGAAGAAGATGAGTGTTTGCTGATGTGTGATACTGTGAGGGTTAATCCCTCACCTAAGGGTGTAAATGAGAGACATCTTTGCTGAAGACCCTGCACAAGCACTGGAGGAATGACTGGAGAACTGCAGCATTCTCATCTGATCCCAGCTCTGTGCTGCAACTTCCCTCTCTGTGAGGTAGGGATAATGATACTTAATCTGATGTGACTTTGCTTCTGGGTGGGGTTGTCACCTGTCCCTTTTGGACAGTGGAGAGAAAGAGACATTTTCAGACATCCTTCATCCAGGAACAGATGCTTAAAGCAAGTCAGAAGAATCATAGAATCATTTAGGTTAGAAAAGCCCTCTAAGATCATCAAGTCCAACCATTCTGCCACCACTGCCAAGGCCACCACTAACCTGTGTCCCCAGGTGCCACATCCACACATTTTTTAAATCCCTCCAGGGATGGTGACTCCACCACTGCTCTGGGCAGCTGTGCCAGTGCTTGACAACCCTTTCAGTGAATAGATTTTTCCCTAATACCCAATCTAAACCACCCCGGCACAATTTGAGGCCATTTCCTCTTGTCCTGTCCCTTGTTCCCTGGGAGCAGAGCCTGACCCCCACCTGGCTGCACCCTCCTGTCAGGGAGTTGCAGAGAGTGAGAAGTTTCCCTCTGAGCCTCCTCTTCTCCAGGCTGGAGCTGGAGCTCATCATGAGCTGGAAGTTCCTCTTTCTCTCCATTAGCTATGATAGGAGGCTAAAGCCTCAGCTCAAAAGAAATATCCACATGAAATAAACTTTGAGCTCTATTTCTCTTTTTTTTTTCCCCTCAGTTGTGGCTTTACTTGTAGGATGACCACAGCCTATTGTGCTACAACCCTTCTCTTTGCACTGTAGTCACAAACCAAATTGTACAGGGAGCTGATAGAGATCAAAGTCAGGGTTTCTTTTTCTTGGGAGAAGCAAGGGAGTTGTTGGAGCTCTTTATCCAGCTAACCATGAGGCTGCATGACTGTGAGTGGTGGCACAGGAGGAGGCATTGGAATATGGCAGGGTGGCCAGGGAGAGCAGGACTGGCTTTCTTTTGAATACTACAAAGTTAGAACAACTTTTAATTCATCAATAAACAGCAACTAGGCCTTTTATTTTTTCTCTTTTTCTTTTTTCCCCTCACAGCAGTGTTTGATGTTTGTTGTTTACTTTCTTTTATAGCCAGTTCCCTGCCTCACCTCTCTCTGCCCACAGAAGGTTGTTTGTACTTTTTGCTCCCATCCTGCTCTCCCTAAGTGGGTTTTTTTTGTAGGGGTGGATGTACCCTGGTGTGTCTCTTATCTCATAAGCTGAAGAAATGCTGTAGTACAACACACCTGCACAGAGGAGCTTCATCCCCGGTGCCTCCATGCTCTTCCTTTTCACACAGCAGTGGCTCTTCTGGGAGAAAAAATACTGAATTTCAAGCCAGGTGATCCTGCTCCTTATCCTTGGCTTCCAGAGCTCATTGTGCAGAAGATTTTTTGGGGAGGAAAGGAATAATTTTTATCAGTTCACTATACGTCTAGTGAGTTTCTTAGATAAACAGCAAGAAAAAGAGCAGTTGTTCTGCGGCAACACATCAGGCTTCTGCTCGTTGATAAGTGCAGATGACTCAGGGAAAATGTAGTAAGACTAAACTACTGGAATAAGTATGTGATTCCTGGGATGTTTGTGTCTTAGAATCACAGCTATCCTTTACCAGCTGACAGCATCAATAGTAGAGAGTTAAAGATTATAAGTCAATCCCTTAATGCATTATCTTATAAATCTAAATAGCTTTTTATGGCTAAGAGGCTTCTGCATGTTTTGCATTTATTTTTTAGCCCTTGTTACTGCTGCACGTGAATCTAGTGCTGCTCAGACACATCAGCTGCAGCTTGTTGTGTTTATGGAACTGAATTCCTGCGTGAGAGGCAAAGAAACCCTTTGGAAAGAGAGAATGCTGCACCATGGCATGTGTGGAAAATTGCACCGGCGGGATTATTGAGGAGAACAGAAGTATTCTCAAAACATGGTGAGCAGTGCTTGGCCCTCACCCCTGCAGCTCACTGCTGATGTTCCTAAGCAACTCTCTGCTGCAGCAGCAAGAGGTTTTTAAGATCTTTTTTCCTGGAACAGCAGAGCCTGCCTGCTGCTGGCTGCCTTCTACAGCCCTGGTGAGCTCGCTGAGGGAAAACTGGAGTTTTAACAATTAATGTTAAGGGGCTGCTGCAGACAGAAATTATAGAACAGAATCATTAAGGATGGAAAAGCCCTCTAAGATCATTGAGTCCAACCATTAATTCAGCACTGCTAAGCCCACCATTAAAACATAGCCCTAAATGCCACATCTACACATCTTTTAAATCCCTCTGGGGATGGTGACTGCATCACTTCCCTGGGCAGCTGTGCCTGTGCCTCGTCACCCTTTCCATGACAACATTTTTCCTAATATCCAATCTAAGTCTCACCTGGCACGACTTGAGGGTGTTCCCTCATCAAAAATCACAGTTTTCAGCTAAAATAAAAAGGGACAGAAGAAGAATTCTGAATCAGTAACTGTGCTAGAGATCCATCTTCTTCTTCAAGAATTGCTCCAACAGAGACTTGGGAGAGATTTGCTTTCTCCCTGCCAGACTTCATGTCACTGTCACCTTCTGCCATGCTGCTAGAGCTGTTCAAAAATAAATCACAATGCCCCTTCTTTGGGGAAGCCTGTTCCTGCTTTCTTTGTTCTGCCAGTGCTTGCAAGCAGCCCTTCCATTTTTAGTGAAACTGGTGGAAAACAACTGCATCAGAAAAAGCATAACTTTCTGAAAGTTATAATACAAATCACTGGTACATTTCATTGGAACCCAAAGATGGTCTTAGATGGTCTTATGACAGCTACTGGTCATGTCATGGTTTACTGAATGTAAATTAATATTGTTCAGGTAGGGACAGGCAAGGATTCATTTCAACAAACACAGAATGGTGGAACCAGAGAATGTTTTGGGTTGGAAGGGACCTTCAAGACCATCTTGTTCTAACCCCCCTGCCATGGGCAGGGAAACCTGGAATGAGATCGTCTTGAAAGGTTTGACTTCTGTGTGTGTGGTGTGTATAACTGTATGTACACACAGACATGGAATATGAATTTTCTCCTCTATCAGAGCATCTCAGAATGTCACATCTGCATTGATGCTTCTTACAGACTGTGAGACAAACAAACACGTGCTGGGAATTCACTCCCTCCGGGCAGACTGCTTCAGATAAAGGTACCTGTATTTCCTAGCAAGCTGTGGGATAAGGTTTTACTGGTTTTTACTGGTTTTTATGTTCTGTCCTACTTTTTTTTGTGTATATTTGATATACTTTCTGAGTGATAACATAAAGACAGATTACCAGATTAAAATTTTTTCAGATTTTTTACTATATCTGGTATAATCAGGTTCTTACACTGGAATGAAATCTCATTACATTTGATCAGGTCCTAATTTGCATGATATATTAATTAGTCATAGTTTATTTATCTTACAGAATTTTGTCATTTGGTACATAGCTGTGGTTTTTGCAGAAAATTATTTTCTTCCAGTATAAGTTTTGTGCTCATTTAATTTTGGAAGGCTTTGGATGTTTTAATTTAGAGTGTTAAACATTGCACAGTACATTGCTCGGTTAATTGCATTATTTTTAATATGGAAGAGAGAAATGAAAAGAAAAAAAATACCCTTGATGCTCAGGAGGCAAAATCTTCCAAGAAAATAGTTGAATTTGAAAACTTAAATATAAAATTTTTGGACCTATAGCATTTGACAGATTGAATTCAATGGTACATTCTATACACAATTGTTTGGGTTCATCAGTGCAAAGATCAAAATTCAATTTCATAACTGGTCAAAGTGAGGGGCATTTGTAGAGAAATGCAGTCCCTACCTTTTAAGAAGAAAATGAGCTTGTTTGATGTCTGACTGACATTGTTAACTGTCAGTTATTGGCTATAAAATAACTTTCAAAGGTACAAGGTTTGTATAAACTGCTTTTACCAGATTCATGACAAAGTTTGCTCCTCTGTGCTGGTCGATTTACTGGGACATTGTTATAGGGAATATTAAAAAGAGTCAGTGAGAGGATGATTTGGATGCCAGTCCTTCCCATGCCTCTGGTGGAGCTGCTTGGAGGACCAGCTGAAATGGAGAAATTAAAACATATATTTAGTGGATGCAAACTATGATGTAAGAAATAGGAAGAAATTCAGAAAAGAAGACTGTTCAGATGTTATGGAAGAGTTTGTACTCTTCCAGAATTTTAACCTGAATTAATCCTGTAATGAGGGTCCCTCACATAGTAGATCTCACAGGTTGACATTTTAAAATTTCATTACCAAGCTGCATTGGTTATTTTTTTAACTCTTTCTGTGACTGAATGCAATTAAATACAGAAAATACAGCCTTAACCATTGCTCCTTCAGTGTTCTTTCTTTGCAGGCTGCTGAAATTTTAACTGTGAAATCTCAGAGGGGCTAGAAAATAGCAGATTCTCATGCAGATATTATGAAAACTTTTAAAAAAAACCCACCCCTGGCAGTAAAGGGATTCATTATCTGCTGTTTGGAAAATTTAATTTGTTTTGACATATTCTGTTTTATTTTTATAGGCTATATTTAATTCTCATAGCAAAACTAAAAAAAAAAAAAAAAAACAAAACAACCAAGCAACGGGGAAAAAAATGGAATTTAAAAAGACAAACACTTTGGCATTCTTAGAAAAGAGAATCTGTGGCACGGAGGTTTCTCCTTCTGAATGTCACCTGAATTGCAAGGCATTGCAAAAGGTGTGACCAAGCCAAATAATCTAAATATTCTGTGGACTTGTCCATATTACTCCCATGGAGCTCAATGTGCTGATCCTCAATTTAGCACTATAATTAAAATTTTATAATTATTGTTATTATATATTAGTTGCTTCTCTTCTGATCTGCCTTTTGATAGGTTGTAGGACCAAAGTGAAGGAGGGAAAAGCTGGGACTCTTGATGGTGAATCAAACCCCACTTTTGAACCCACTCCCCTGTACAATCTGAGCTAAGAATCCCTAAAAAGAAGAAAATATGAGTTCCTGGAAACTTGTGTAAAACCATTTTTCAGAACTCTGCTATTTTTCTTGGTGGCAGGACTATTTCATTAATGTCCTCATGAAATGAATGTTGCCATTAATTAACAATGTAATTGCTGCAGCCAGCATCCTGCCGTGGCCCTTGTTCTTGTAGGCAGTTATAAATGTTTTATCTTTACTCTTCTGAGTAGGAACTTCAGTAGAAAAATTTTTGCTGGGGAAGTTGACCAAGTTGTTTTGAGGATCCAGGGAGTTATGATCTGATGATGACCAGAGAGCTGCAGGCCAGGAATTTCACCTGAGTGGAAGAGAAGCATTGTCTTTCTGTTTCTTTTTTGTTTCTTCCTCTTTTTTTGGGTTTGGTTTGTTCAGCTGGGTTTTTTAAATGTCTGGTTGCTGCATTTTAAATATCTCACCCATTTTCCTTCACATTTTTTGCCACATGCTCCCAAAGCCTGATCAACATGGATTTCTGGTTCTCTATCTGTTTACTATAAGACTCTTAGGGTGCTGGGGTTTCTTATCCCTGTTTTTCCTCTTTGGTATCACCTCCTCCTCTGTATCAGAGTTCTTTCCTCAAACACTTCTTCGGGTAGGCTCACGCTTCTTGCACAACTCCTGTTTTGTGTAGGAGACTAGGAAAGGAAGCAAGTATCCCTTGTTCTGAGGGCATCCTGTGAAACACAAAAAGGGACAATGTTCACCCAAGAAAGAAGTGTAAATCTGTGCTCAAACTTTTATTTTGTAGACCAGCAGGTTGGACTTACCTACCTGAAAGCATCTGATTTCTCCCTGTGTACTTTTTTATGGAAAATACTGCGTCTCCCAACAAGGCTTCCTTGACTCGTAATTTAAGACCTTGTAGTAGAAATCCCACTATCTCTCTATGTTCTTGCCTTCTTTGCAAGTTTTATTCTCATCAGAAATATTAAACAGAATTAATGAATAAAGATAGAATGGAATAGAGCTCAAAAGCATGGAGACATAGCTTACGTTCACATGAGAGACCTGAAAATTAGAATGCATGATTTTTTTCTTAATTTTTAATTTTATTTATTTGGTTAACACCCTCCTAAATATGTCTACAATGATTTTGTTTATTAGGATTCAGCTTGATTCTCAGTTACTGCTTTTACAATGAAAAATTTTCCAGGAAAAGAAGAATTTCAATTAATCTGAAAAGGTAAGAGAGAAATTTTTATTCTGGCTCAGAGTTTTTACTATTGAGGCCATGGGCTGATGTTGAAAGACTTGAGAGGCACTGAGAGGTCTGATGAGCTTGAAGAAGAGGTTTTTTGTGCTGGGATGCAAGGGAAGAGGGGGTGATGAGGTTAGGATGTGGATTTGGGAGGGACTAAATGTGCAGTAAGAGGATGGGGCAGACAGATGGATGTGGGAGGACTGTGGGGAGGTTTGTCAGCAAGGATAAGGTCAGGTTCCTGGTCTGGAAAGCTGAGTGTGCAGTTTCCATAGTCATCCTTGCTGACTTGCTCTGTGCTTTTTTTTATGTTATTACTGACTTTCACTGTGTGGGGGGAAAATCTAAATCTAGTGGGGGCTCTACACACATCTGTCCAAGGGGGCTTTCCTAGCTGTGTCCATAACCTCTCCTCCAGAAATGTACATATCAAACAAGAGGTTGGGCCATTAAAAGCTCTGCCATGCTGGGATTAGGCAGCATGAGGTGGGAGCCACATTGTCCCCATCCCACGGCCACTCCACCTGCTGTTCTACAGCATTCACAGCTGTGACCCAAATCACCTATATTCCTGTTTCTCTTTCATCTTCCTGCACTTGCCTCCATCAGCCCAGGCCCATGACTCCTGCCTGCCTCCTCTGATACTGCATGCCCACCATCCCATCCTTTGTTGTCAAGACTTCCCCATTTTAGGCACTGGTTGAAGTTTTCTCTGAATTATTGTAGTAAATCTATTGGAGTGAGTGATGGTGGTCAAGACATCCCCCAAGGCTACTGGCTGTCACTGCTCCTTAGAACAATGATGAGCTTCTTTCCCAAAGTAGGGCACTGAAATGCTGAATATGAACTGTGCAGCTTTCAAAGATTCCAGGAGCTCCTTTGGTCTATAGCAGATGCTCAGTCCCCAGGGAAACTGTCTGACTCTTGGTCAACAGTCTGATCTGAGACAGGATAAATCAGACACCAGGAGTGCAGGAAATATCCTCTTTGCATGTCTGACCTTAGAAAGGTGGATTTACAGCCGGCCTTGAGGATTGTTCTCATTCTGCTGGTAGAGAGATTGTGCTCCCACATCACAAAGGACAGCCATGGTCATCTAACTCCTCAAGCCTCCCTAAAAATCAGAGCTGAGGCTGTTGCTGCTGAGTAAACCATTGTGCTGGATTCATTCTCATGCTCTTTGTGGCTGTGTTCTGAGCTATGCAGAACATACAAAAGAGATGCTAAATATACCTTGATACTCTCCTACTCTGTCTTTTCCTTAATAAGATCCATTCTGAAAGAATTTCCCCCTCCTCTAATACAGTGCTGATGAGACTTTTATCAGAGGATTGCCCTTTCTTTTGTGTCCTGAACAGATCTAGGTATAAACAGCAATTGTATCTGTTTATTTTCACTCAGTGACACACCCATAGCATTTTCTCCTTTTTCAACTTTTCTTGCTTTGTTTTATTTCGTCCTATTTTGATGAAAAAACTGAAGTTGCTTTTTTTCTTCTCCATTTTTCTTTTGGGGCTTTCAGTATTTTTTGCACGTGCCCTCCACTATTTTCAACTGCAGAATGCCTCTGTCTGAATGCTGTGTTATGCATATGATGTGTGTGAGGGGAATAAATTTCTTCGTAGGAGTCGTGTCAGATCAAGCTCATTCTTCTCTGTTTGGAGCATTACAATGATGCAAAATATCAAAGTAGTCCACAGAAATGAGACTCAGCTCACCTTTCTCTGCCTTCCTCACATACCTGTTTCTGCCAAGGGAGCCATTTCCTCTGTTCTCCATATTTTACTCTTTTTTTCCTTTTTTTAACTGATTTTTCTGCTACAGTCCTTTATTAAAAAAATATTTAAAGCTTGTGAGAATATCCAAACATCTGTACTTTGAGTTTATCTGATGTTTCTAGTCTTTGATCACAGGAGTGGATACGACAGGTTTACCTGACTTCAGAATCTCAGAGGCAACAAAAACAGGTAGTGCAGTGTTTGACATTGAAGTCCTGTACAGAAGTGAGTTCAGAGTCCTGTGTTGCTTCACATCCTGGGCCCAGTTTCATTCCTTTGTGTGGCTTTATTTCCTGGGTATCATCTTGTCTCTCTGTTCTCCAAGTCTCCCAGCCTACACAGATTGTTCCTGTCCTCCCTTTCTATGCTTTTACCTACTGCAGCAAAACAGAAGGGATGTATTTTTCCACTGAACAGTCATTTAACTTGTGACTTGTAACCAAGATGAGATTCCACTGTGCTGAGAAATGCACATCCATCAAATTAGACTTTTTTTTTGGCCAGATCTACTAGTGATTCTATTTAAGTGCTCATCAGGAATAGGTGGGTGAGGTTCAAATCAGCTTCAGTTCCCAAAATAGCCATACTGGGTAAGACTCAGTGCTGGTCTTACCAGGATCCTGTCTTCTGCAGTGATCAATAGTTCTCCTTGGAGAAGTAATGCAGAACAGTCAAATATAGAATGACCCTTCTTCTGTATAATCTCCATGACAAATGGAGTGTCAGGGACTTCAGTGGATGAGGATGATATTCTGCATTTTAATAGCTTTTGATGGAATTTTGTGCTATGCTGGATCTTCAGTGCAATATTCTCATATCACTGATTAATTCTTTTAGCTCACATATACATTTGTCCTCCCTAATAACTTATATAGTTTATTTAATATGGACAATAATTATCTTATTCTCTTGCTTTAAACCTGCTGTCTCTAAAGTTTGTAGGCACCCTGCAGTTCTTGTGTTATGAGAAACAGTAACTCATCTACTCAACTCCTCAACAGCAAAGACGTGTGTGATTTTCACACAACTTTATGTCCCTTCAGTCACCTCTTTTTCAGGCTGAGCAAAAACAGTTGGAAAAATCACCCTAGATAATTGTTACCCATGCTTTACTGGCTGAATGGAATAATGATTCCTGTTAGTTTGCAGGAGCTCTGGCCTCATACTAGAATTAATCTGTTTTTTTCCTTAACATCACCTTAAGGTGATAGGATAGAGCAAATGCTTATCATATCTGCAGATGACAAACATGATAAGAGTGGGAGCACCCTCTGCAGGGCAGAGCCAGAATTCAGAATTATTTTAGCAAGCCAGAAAATTAATTTAAAGGAAAAAAGGTTCATAATGATAATAATAATTTTTAAAAATCCATTTTTTGGCATTTAGGTAGAAACAGTTGTTTATGCAAATCCACCATGAGGGAGATATTTAAGCGGTGATAAACAGAATTAAAGCTGAAAAGTTGAACGTAAATCAACAAAGATTTGTCGCAATGAAAAAGGCAACAGTCAGACCAGTGGGTGTGAAAAGGTGGCCTGGCAAATTTTAAGGTGTGTGTTCTCACCTATAGCTTTGGTATAGGACAGACCTGGAGTTTAAAGGAGGATGCAGATTATTTTGAGATCCAAGAGAAGTTCAATAAAGATGATGAAAAAAAGGTTGAAGAACTGTGCAACTTTTCCATTTAAAACAGGTAAGTCTAAGAGAAGACATGGTAGGAACTATCAAATAAATAAAAATTCCTAGCAAGCCAGTAAGCTTTTCTCCTTGTCCATTTTTTTCAGACAAATAACTGGCAAGAGAACAGATTTAACATAAGAAAAAGGCCCTTAGAAAGCACTGACAGCACACAGAGTAAGCCCCTGGAATCAAACTGGATTCAGCTGTCTGAGTGTTGCAGAGACAGAGAATTTCTACCACCAGGGTTTTTAAGGACAAATCAAACATCTGTCGGGGGTACTTAGGTCTAATTGATGCTGCTGTACAGCAGAGATGGACTAAGATGACCTTTTGAGATTACTTTCAGTATTCTTTTTTCTACTGTAAAAAGAAGTAGAATTAAACCTAAGCAGGCTGACCTTGGAAGAAACCCAGAGAGAAACAAAAGGGAAGTATACGAAATCTAAAAAAACAAAAAAGAGGGAGACTGATTAAGCCAATCAGTTACTGATAGACCCTGCTTTTATTTACAGAAGCTCTACTCTAATGCTCAGTCATCACACTGTCTAAAAACTCTTTCTCTGCTTTGTAGAAAAGAAAGATGAAAGTTGGAAGGAAACAGAGAGGAATATCCAAGGGCAAGGCACCTGCCTGAAGCATAATCAATATTGTGTGTCTGGTGCATTCAGTCAGGGATTGTAGGAAAAGGCTTCCCTGGCACGTGAGGGGGGCTGGGATGCAGGTGAGGTGTGGCATAGGCCTGTGAAACCTGGAATATGTGCTTTTGAAAATATTCTGTACATCCTTCAGGCCCTTGGCTATCAGCTCTCTCTGATCATATCTGTCTGGAAACAAAGGCTTCCCTCAAGAAGAAAATTTATCTGGGTACTGATAGAACTGATCCAACATTAATGAGTCCACACAGTTTTGTGGGAGCAAAGGAGGAAGATTTTCCCTGCTTGAGCATGACCTGTGCTGCTCTGGCTGTTCTCACCCATTTTATTTGGTGCCATAGACACGAGTGGCTCGTGTTGATTTTGGGAACTCCTAAAATTTGCTCAGCAGAGTGAAATGGATGATGTTGTTGAAAGAAATACATTAACCTTGGTATTTCCATAAGCTAAAACTCATTTTATTCTTCCTGATCTCTCTAGAAACAGTGGAGCTCTTTGGAAAATATTTAGAAAACTGTGGTAATACTCAGTTGTAATTATTTTTTTTTTCACAGAGCAATAATAAAACAAGATATTTTTGCAGGGAACTCAAGTCAGCAATAGGCAAAAGCCTGAATGACCTGACAGTGCTTCATGGTAACATGTTAGTAATTACTTCAAAATTATTAAAAAGTGACTTTTTTCTTTTTAAGAAGACATTTTAAAGAATATCTTTCAGATCTTATATATATTTTTTTTTGGCCCAGCAATCTACCCCATTGTAACTCTTACTTCTGCTGTAAATCTTCTGAAGAGAGGGCCAGAGGAGATCTTTATTCAAAAGATAAACTTAAATTTTCTGTTGTACTGGTTTGCATAAATCTATTTCACTTACCATGTAAAAAATGAAATTGCCTTTTGCAAATAAGGCACTACCATCTTTGAAGTCATATGAGGCAAATTATTAAATCTGTGTTTTCCAGCACTGTTTAAAAGTCTTGGCTATAAAACCAATTTTTCCTGATATTTCTTTTGTTGGTCTGACACTCAAATTTTTCTTAATCCTGTACCTCATAATGTTCAGGTCATCAGCCTTGTAACATTTTTCCAGTTGGGTGTGGCTTTAATTTTTAACAGAAATTCAAATAAACTATCAAGAAAGTTTTTTCACCAGTTATCCTGTCAGAAAGGCAAACTTTGGGGTTTTTTTATGCAAGGATTGGGTACTTGAAAAAGTTCCTTCAGAGCTACAGGCCTGGTGGCCAGTCAAGCTGTGGGAAAACAAGAGAAGCAAAACAAGTTTCTTAATATTTTGAGGGCTTTTTTTTTTCATTTTAAGAAAAAATAAATTGTACTCTGTGTCACTACAGGAATTTCTGGGAAATGAGTGGGAAATGCTGAACACAGTGCCAGCTCTAACAACAAAAATTCAGCAATGAGAGGAAGAGATCAGCGGTACTCATAGCAGGCTACAATACAGGCTGGAAGGACTGGATACTCTGGTTGTCAAAAGATCCTGAATGGGTGCTCACTGTAAGATACACTGAACTCCTTTATTTTTCCACATTTTTTTTCCTTCTAAAGCATACAGTATGTTAATTCTTAAGTGCTTTCATCAGGCACTGTAGTGCTGGACCAGGGAGAATGGCTTCATACTGAGAGAGAGGAGGCCCACGCTGCCCACAGAAGCTGTGGCTGCCCCATCCCTGGCAGTGTTCCAGGCCACTTGGATGGGGCTTGGAGCCACCTGGGATAGTGGAAGGTGTCCCTGCCCTTGGCAGGTGGGTGTAACTGGGTGATCTTTTAGTCTCTTTCAATCCAAACTATTCCATGATTCTCTGAATCTATAAAACACAAGCAGTGTGTGCAATCCTCCTGCTGCAGACTGGGACCGTTCATCGGAAGAACCAAGAACGCTTTAAGGCACAGCCTGGATATGATCATCCTTAACTTCCACTTCCTGAAGAGCTGTGATAATAGCAGTGAGGGGGCTGTAAAATAGTCTGAGCATCACTGATCTTCCCAGAACTGTGTGTTTGCTTTCCCACAAAGGATAGATAAAACTAACAGACCCCAACTTCTGCAGCTTGTGGCTGGGTGGTTATCGCAGCAGGACTACGTGGTTAATTAATGTTTATGTTCTTTAGTATTTTAATGGGAGCAATGTGTACTGCTGTGTCTGTGGCTGATATAAATATATATATATAATTCTTCTAATGCTACTGAGAGATAATAAAAAGACTTTATTAATTTGTATTTCACATTCTGGGTTTTGCTGAAGGCCAAAGCACTGGAGTCCAGCAGAAAGGTCAGTGGTTGGGGTGCCAGGCAAGGTCCATGGGGTGCACTGCCTTCCTGTAAGCTTTACTTTTAACAGAATCCCTCATTCTGCTTTCAAAATCAACACACGATTCTCCAGACCTAGCAAAAGATGTACCCTTTACCTGGGATTTGTTACTTTTCTTTTTAAAAACAAGATATAGCACAATATTTAAGCCCAATGCACATAGTCCACACAGAGAAATATACATGAAAGAGTAAAGTCCTTAGAAGTGGTATTTTAACATGAATTTTAATTCCATACTTTTCAAACTCTCCTCTAGATTAGTGTTTGCAAATCAGATGTTGTACGTAGCAGTACAGACAGCATTTGATTTAAGAAGATCAATTACTTCCTTAATCCCTAAATAAAACCTTGCTTCTGCATGCAAGACCGAGTTTGTTTACACACAATTTTTAGGTGCAGTGAACCTGTCAACTGGCATTTCACATTATAAACAAAAACTCACACAAAGCTTTCAGGAAGTGCATATTAGATGTAACAAAATCAAACCTTCTGTGGAGGAGAGTGACAGCTTGAGGCAACCTGGCTATGACACCTTCTGTCCTTAGCAGCACTGGTAAGTGACAGAACAAAAAAAGCATTATAGTGACACATACATAGAAATATGCACTGTTACAGTCAATGATCCAGACAGTGCAGTTTAATTTGAGAGGATCTTCTTACTCTTGGTTCTGGTTTTGGCCCTTCAGCACTGCTCTGCATCTTCTTCTAGACCCCTCTGCAGCACCAAGTTATGGTGACCAATACTAACCCAACTACCAAGAAAAGAAAATCTTTAATCTTACCAATCTAATGCTCTCCAGGAAGGTCTCCATACATGAAGCACACAGAGCATAAACTCTACCTTCTAGAGAATTTTACAGTGCATTTCTTCTCCTTTTACCCAGCAGTCAGACTCAAACATCATGAGGAATCATGTACATGTTTTATCTTTTGATGGAAGGGAAAAGACAGTCTGTTTCCACTGCTGGGGGATAGAAGCTAGAGTATGTGATGAGAAAATCAAGTTCTCTGGTATATTCAAGCTCTATTTTTTTTTTATTAAAGCCTACTGAAAACCAGGCTCTATTGTTTTATTCAAATATCATGTTAGGAAATGAACAATACACAAGCAAACCATTGTACTAGGATGTGTCCCAAGCTTTTTATACAGATTCACAGTGATAAATAGATAAAAAGACATTGCTTTCGATCTATACCAGATACTCAGGAAGAATACAAAGTGCAGCTTTTTAATATTATACAGTCTCACCCAGAGGTGTTTCACCAGAACTCTGGCACATAAACAACTTCTTTGAAAACAGAAGTTTCCAAAGCATGACAAGCACTAAAATTGCTTCATCCAGATCACTGGGTCAGAGTTGTTGGCACAGGCTCCTTTTAATGTCCATTCCCACCTTCAGAGAGGATGCGTGAGGGCTCTGTGTACTTCGCTGTCATCAAGTAGAAAAGGGCAGGGGCAGGTACCAAGGCAAGCAAAGGCAGGTCTTGCTCAAGCTTATCCAGTTTGGAAATGGAGATGATTCCATAGGCATGAAGTAACCAGTGGCTGAAGAGGACAACGAGCCTTTTCTTCCTCACAAGCAGATCCTTGAAAAACTTGCAAAATAAACACAATATCGTGTTAGCATTCAGCCTGTCACCCAGTACCTGACATTTAAGAGGTGTTACAGGTAGAGCACAGAGACCATGTGAAGCCTCCTGGGTTTGAGCCCTTCCAGCACACACACAGTTCCTCAGTGCATCATCAGAGGGAATTCTCACATGAGATTCCTCCAAGAGGAGAAGGGATAAAGGAAGAGGCTTAAATGTAAAATACACCACAAAGAAAAGGCAAGAAACAAAATGGTCTCTGTTCACTCAAGTCTTTTTTACTCTGGGTTTTAACACAGGAAACGTGTTCACCTACCTCCACTTCAGAAGCAGACATGTACACAGCCAGTGTAACCAAAGACAGCACCAGGATGATGTATGGGAAGGCATAATCTAAAGGCAAACACGCAACACATTAGCAGGCAAAAAATGGCAGGGCTCATCCTTCAGCAGAGAGAGTTCTTCCAGAGGTGTGAAGCAATCTGAGCTACTCTAGCTGCCTCTTAGCATGGCACCACACATGCACAGCAGTGAGGGTCAGCCAAGCACAACCCTTCAACTGCTCCCTCTGAGGTTTTCTGCTGTTTCTTGCTAGAGTTACTCAACACTTACACCATGAACTGAAAAAGGCACATAATGAGAAAAGTAGTCAGGCCGAGTGGGGATTTTGTGGCACCTCTCCAAATGTGACAAGAATGCTGGAAGTTAAACCAAAAATAGCCCATCTCCCCAAATTTACACTGAAATCCATCTCCAATCACACAAACTCTGCCTTAGCAAAAAGTGGAACTAGCTCCCTCTGAAGTATTTTCCTCTCACACCCCCTCTATTCCTGTTTTGGGAAAGTGACAGTCTCTAGCAGCATGGCTGAGGCGAAGCAGTGTTGGTCAGGAGCCTGGTGACGACAGAGCTCCTAACAAGCAACCTTTTCAGGCAAAACTCAAAATAACCCTATGCAATATCCTCATTCCCAAAGTAAAATGTGTCCCTTCCCTCTCTCCCCTAAGTCCTTTCTTAGTGTGCATTTATAGGTGTGTTCAGGAGTGTTTTTAGGAGAGAACTCACAGAGGAGGCCTCCTCCCACAGCCTGCAGCACGGTGAGGATGGGGAAGAAGTAGAGTGCTGCATAAATGCTTTTAAATCGGTCAGACCTTCCCAAACCACAGGCAATCTTCTTAACCAGGAGAGGCCGAAGCAGCATCATCAACACGAGACAGAAAGCGTAATAGATAAACACAATGGTGTACCTGGGGAAAAAAAAGAAAAATTCCTTAAAATGGGCAGTTTTCTCATGGAGATTTGGGTCACAACCAAGGAATTTGGGGTTTGTCAGTGAAGGCTAAAGACTTTATAGGCAAAGGGTGTAAACACAGAATGATAGGCTTACTTTTCCTAGGGGAAACAGTCAAGATGTTTCCTTTCCAAGGAAAGGAAAACAAAAAGAAAAAAAAGAATTTTTAAGCTACATAGTGACAGGATGAGAGGACATAGTCTCAAGCTGCATATGGAGAGGTGCAGGTTGGACATCAGGAGGAATATCTTCACAGAAAGGGTGATCAGACACTGGAATGGGCTGTCCAGGCAGGTGGTGGTGTCACTGCCCCTGGAGATGTTTAAGGACAGACTCAGTGCCGTGGTGGTGTTGGGCCATAAGATGGACTCGATGATCCCAGAGGTTTTTTCCAACCTAATTGATTGTGTGGTACCCTGGGCTATGCCACTTTCTTTGACTACTCAGAAAGTCATTAAGTGCTGCTAAATTCATGTGAAACAGCTCAATGCACAAAAGATTCAGGGGATTGATTGTCACTGACCCCAGCTCTATCTGAACACTTCTGGCAGCTTTGAGGAGAGGCAGAGACAGACACCCAGCTGTACAAAGGGCAGGGGCAGACAGGAGCACAAACGCTTCACACTCACAGGGGGTACACGGCCTCGTGGGTGCAGTGCACTGTGGTGATGTAGTCGGGGCTGGGGTTGTAGAGCATCGTGTACCAGTCCGAGAGCTTCTTCACCCTGCAGGAGCGGATGTGCAGGGAGCCCACGGGGTCGCTGACCAGCAGCGTCAGCACGGCCGCCACGCCGCACTCCAGCAGCGCCGTCAGGTGCTGCAGCACGGCGCTGGAACTGCGGGACAACACACACACACTCACTGCCACTCTGCCAGCTGCAGGGCACAGCCAAACACCCGCTGAAAAGAGGGGCTCTGGCCAGTGCAGAGCCTTCTATAGAGTGAAAATCCGCTGAGTGAGGAAACTCTTTTACCATCTCAGGTGGTTTAGCATGGAAGAGGAAAGAGCACTGAGGGTAACACACCACACATCTCAGAAGGGGTGACATTGCTATATGTGATATAAGCAGAATTTCCAAAGCTGCAAGTCCTTGTTAAAGATGGTAAACATTCATATATTAAACATCCCCAGTCCCCTATGTTTTCAGGACTTACAGAATCACAGACTGATTTGGGTTAGAAGGGACTTTAAAGACCATCCAGTTCCAACCCCCTGCCAAGGGCAGGGACAGTTCAGTACACTCCAGAGCCATCACTTCTTAAAAAACTCCAGTCTAACACCTAATGGCCACATGCAGCTGTGGATTTAAATCTCTTTTTTACAGAACTTCTTTGATGTAAAGGCCACAGCAACTCTGCTATCAAGACCAAAACCCAGAATACATGTTCTTAAAGAGAAAATTCAAACCCATTCTCTTGTTGCACTCATGCAGCCCTGCTGACCCTGGCCCAGGAGAGAGGGGATGGCACAACTCCCTGCTCCTGTCTGCTGGGAAACCCAGTCCACCCGAACTGCCAGATGGACTGTGCACCACCACATTAAAGAGGCACACTGCCCGAGGGCAGTGACTGGAAAGGGTGGCCTGCAGGACACTTACATTTGTAAATAAACCCTCCTACAGCTCCTCTAAACTTACATGCAACCAGAACAGCTCAACCAACAAGGGTGGATGGGGCTCTGAGCAACCTGGTCTACTGGAAGGTGTCCCTACCCACAAGAGAGAGTTGGAACTGGATGATCTTTAAGGTTCCCCCCAACCCAAACCAGTCTAGGAGCCTAAGAACTGCTGGACAGTTCAATTCAGCTTCTCTGATTGACACTCATGGATAAAAGATTTCCAATTTTAAATAACTAATCTAGAGAAAGAGTACACAAACCTCTTCTTTCCAGAATACCACTCAATAAAGAACCAGTGTAAAACCAGGGGCAGCATGGCCATGAAGCCGAGGTACAGCCAGTCATAGCGGTCCGGAGATCCCATACATTCCCGGCAGATTTTGTTGTCATCGGTTCTTTGGCCTCTAGGACACACCTACATAAGGCAGAGGCTGTATTTACAATCCCAGTACCAACAGCAAATCACTGCAGTTCCTGGAAAAACAGCTTGAAGCAGGACAGGGCAAAACATACACCAGACTTTTAAAGAAATGAAACAATAACCCCAGTAAGTTCTCAACTTAGACTTGCTTTCTCTGGGTCTTCTTTTCTAATACAAACAAGGGTGAAGCATAATTAGAAGACTTTCACCCAAGCCTCCATTTTCCTCTTCTACTATCACACCACTCCCTTTCACCTCAGCTCCCTCACCAGGCTGCTCACAACCCCTGTTCCCCAGTTTCTTGCTTCCCTTTCATCCCACCTTCCCTGGACCTCGTTCTCCCTTAGCACTCCAATGAAATCAGTGTGCACAGTGATTTATTTCAGCAGAACCTCTCCACACCATCCCGTTCTGTTCCAGCATTTCCAGCCCCGCCACTCAGCTCGGGATCAGCATAGGGCCTCCAGCACCTCCTTCGGGAACGTGACACGGTGCAGCTCCCGTTTCGCTCAGGGAGCTGAGCCGGCCCCCAGCAGCCCCCGATCACCCCGGCCCGCAGGGGCTGGGCTGGGGCCGCGGTGCTGCTCCCAGCGGGACCCGCCTGAGCTCCCGCACCGGGAGAGCGCCGGGCCACCCCTCCCCGGCCCCAGCCTCGCACTTACCCCGCAGTCCCCGTAGGTCTCCACGGAGCCGTTCACAGACAGCACGGTCCTGCCGCAGTACAGCCCAAGGCAGGCGGGCTGGATGTCCACAGCTGCGGCGAGAGCGCGGGCCGCGTTACTGGGAGGGGCACCGAGCGCCACTCGCGGTCCAATCCGCTGACAACATCCTCATCCAAACCTCCACCCTCGCTCCCAGCCCAAGCCCCAGCCCCAGCCCGGCGCCCCAGCCCGGCCCGTCCTACCGGCGCGGAACATCGCGGTAACCCAGCACCGAGAGCCCGCGGCACTTCCGGCTCGGCACTTCCGCTTCCGCCGGGGGTCGGCTCCACGCGGGAACGTGGGCGCGGGAGCACGCGAGGGGCGGGGCTCTGGGGGCGGGGCCTGAGGCCGTGGGCGTGGCCGGGGAGCGGCGCCGTCGTTGCTGTGGGCGCGGCTTCAGCCGGGCGGGCGCGGCGGGGCCGCGGCCTCGGCTCGGCGCCCAGAGGGGGCGCGGTCTCTCGGGCGGGCGCGGCCTCGGGCGGGGCGGGGCCGCGCTGTGGGCGTGGTCTCCGGGGCTGTGGCCCCGCGGTGCCGCCCCGGCGGAGCGGGCGCGATGGCGGCGCGGGGCGGCGGCGACGGCGGCGGTGACAGCGGCGGAGCGGGACGGGCGCTGCCGCCGCACTCGCCCTCAGGCGCAGTGCTGCGGACGGTGGAGATGCACACGGGCGGCGAGCCGCTGCGCATCATCCCGCGGCTGGAGGCGGCGGAGCGGGCGGCGGCGGCGGGGCTGTCGCTGCTGTCGCTGCTGTCGCTGCGGCGGGAGGTGGCGGCCACGCAGGACCACGTGCGGCGGGCGCTGATGCACGAGCCGCGCGGCCACGCCGGCATGTACGGGGCCGTGGTGGTGCGCGGCGGGGCGGCCGCGGAGGGCGCGCACCTGGCGGCCCTGTTCCTGCACTGCGCCGGGTACAGCGCCATGTGCGGCCACGCCGTGATGGCCCTCGGCCGCTTCGCCCTCGACTACGGGCTGGTGCCAGCGCCCACCCGCCCCGAGACCGCCGTCCGCCTGCGCTGCCCCTGCGGGCCCGTCACCGCCTTCGTGCCCTGGGACGGCCACCGCAGCAGCAATCCCGTGCGCTTCCACAGCGTGCCTGCCTTCGCTGCTGCCACCGGTGGGAACCACTGGGTTTTTGGGAGGGTTGGTGGTGGCCGTGCAGGTGTTGGAGGTTGGTGGCCTGGCTGAAGGGCATCTGGCAAACGTCTCCCTAATTCCACTGAGGAATTCATCAGAGGTCATCAGCGATGCTGTAAGGTGTCACACACTGCTTTCTGGCATAGGAGTACTCAAATTGTCGTCCCTGTCCACTGCCCTCACATGCAGCTGGGTTCCTTAACTGTATGCAAGTCCATGGCTGAGCAAGTTTTTCCCCTCCTCACCTTGTTTTCTCCGCTCAGATTTGGCCATTGATGTCCCTGGCCATGGGAAGGTGGTGGTTGACATCGGCTACGGTGGCACTTTCTACGCCTTCCTCAGCGCCGAGCAGCTGGGCCTGGACGTGTGCTCTTCAAAGACCAGAGACCTTGTCAGTGCTGCAAGTGCAGTGACAGAAGCGGTGAAGAAACAGGTATGGATGAGCACTGTGGTATCCCAGCATGTTCTCTTTGGGGCAACTGCACCAGACAGAGGCTCAGGATGGTGGGAAAGTCCCATTCTTCCAGCCCCATGTTGAATTTCAGAATCCTTACAAGGAGCCTTCCTGCTTCTGTCTCTGTTACCTGCAAAGCAGTGGTGGAAACGCAGCAATGTGGCCTTGTCCCCTTCCTCTGGTCTCTCACAGAAGCTGCACTGCACGTGCTGCTGTTGTGTGCATTTGTGACCCTCTCTGTGCTGTTCCCAGTTCAAGCTTCATCACCCTGAGAGTGAAGACCTGGCTTTCCTCTACGGCACCATACTGACAGATGGGAAAGACACCTTTAGCGAGGAGCCCACCACCAACATCTGTGTGTTTGCAGATGAACAGGTACAGAAAGGGGCTCTTCTCAGGCACATGAGGTGCCACCCTTGTCCCTTTGGCCCTTCTTACATCCACTGCAGAGAGGAGAGACCGTTCTGATTCTTGGTTTGGGCAGTGATTGCTTGTGCTGCTGTCGTATCTCTGGAGTGTCGATGCACACATTCTGGTTTTGCTCCTAATGGCAGAAGTACTTCTGCACACCTTAGATGGTGGCATTTTAAAAAGGTTCATACCCATAAGCTGTTGATAGGAGTTTTCCAGGAGTTCAGGGGCTGAGACAGGATCCCAACATAGTGCATGTCCCTAAAGTCCTAATCTAGGGAACATCTGCTGGGGATGACGAGAACAAGAGAGAAATGGGGTGTTAAAATTCTGTTCTTGTCTGCAGTGCATAATGTATCAAATAAATGGCAGGGGAAGTTTTGGTTGGACTTCCCAGCAATGAGGAGTGTGGAGCACTGGGACAGGTCACCTCAGAAGCTGGCCAACACTGTGTTTTTGGAGATTCTAAAAACCAGGCTGGCTGGAAGTCCCCTCAGCGTAAGGAGAACCAATCTTGCCTGGATGTGTGAGAATGGGGCAGGTGGCCTCAGCCCCTCTCAGTCCTTTTGCTATGATGCTGCGAAGATTTCAAGTGCTCCTAAATAGCCTCAGTGTTTATTCAGTCATCCATCCCTAACTGTGCCAAAGCCAATCACAGTGCAGAAGTACCCCAAACCTGTTTTCTTTTTTCCTTCTCATTTGTGATGTATCTGGATTCTCTACAAAACCCTGGGTTAGAGGGGTTTCCCCCAAGTGCAGCGTAAAGGTGGCAGAGAGAACTGAGGGGAGCAATCTCATTTTGTACTAAACCCCAAAACACCAGAGCTGATTCATCTCTTCTGCTGTAGGTTGACCGAAGTCCAACAGGTTCGGGGGTGACAGCTCGCATTGCCTTGCAATACCATAAGGGACTCATCCAGCTGGACCAGACCAGAACCTTCCGGAGCAGCACCACAGGCTCCTTGTTCACCGGGAAGGCAGTGAAGGCAAGTGGCTTGTGCTGGACTTTCCCCTGTCTCAAGGGCTGCTGGAAATGTGCTCAGTGGGGAAGCAGAAAAACCTTTCTGTGCCTGGGGAAGGGTGTAGGGAAGGAGGGCGATGCCTGCAGGTCTTGCTTTCCCATGAGCCTCATACTTCAAGGATTTTAACTAAGTGTAAGACCTTGTTGTGTTGCATGGCTGCTTTGGGATGTACCAGGGCAGGGCAGAGCACTCGGTGAGAGGTGTCTGTGTAAGGGCCAGGTAGTACTAGAATTCCATGGGGTTGGGAGAGTGGAGAACCTTCTGTTACCTCTATCCTGACCCTAACCCCTCTGCAGGAAGCCAAGTTTGGGAACTACAATGCCGTCATCGTGGAAGTCTCGGGAGAAGCCTTTTACACTGGTACAGCCACCTTCACTGTCGAAGAGGAGGACCCACTGAAACACGGCTTCTTCTTCAAGTGACCCGAGCCACAGGTGGTGGCAAAGTCTCACTGATGGTGCTGCACTTCTCCTGCCCATGAATTTCTGTTCTGCTTCTCCACATGGCTGTTGTGACAGGAACAGCCTTGGGTGGTGTGACAGCATTTGTCACATTTCAAGATAACAGGCTTGTTGCCCTGTTGTGATTAGCATATTGGGGGCACTGTGATTAGCATATACAAGCTGCTCTGAGAAGCCATGGTGTTTTTCTTCTTTTTTTTTCTTTCTTTCCAATAGTTCTCAGAAAACGGAGCTGATCTTGGAGAGCTGCCTTCAAATTTACGTGCCTTCTGTATGTCTGCAAATTATGAATTTCAAAGCCAGATTTGTATTAAATGCCAGCTGAAAACACCGCTGTTTTCCTTGTTTTCACTCCCAGAGCTCATTTCCAGGATTCTGCTGGTGTATCACGACTGTTGGTTTGAATTGCTAGCTCTTCTTGTCTCCTGCTCAGCCAGCTGTGCTGCTCTGTCTCATGCCCCAGCTTCCCTGCTCTGCCTGTCCAGACAACCCCTTACTCACTCATTTCACCCCACCAGAGCTCTCCTGCATCCCAGGGCTGGATGCAGGTATTTGATCAGAACTTCGTCCTGTCCCTGCTGAGTGTCCATGCTGTGCTGCTTCCCTAAGCCTTCCTCTCTTGCTTATCTTGCACCACTGGCTGGAAATACCCCGTGGTTAACTTTCAACAGGAGCAGCTGTGTTTGAAGGTCTGAGCCATTACGACCTTTGACTGCTAATTATTTACTGATTTTGTCCCAGTCCAGAGGCAGCTTGTGCAGCAGAGTGCAGTCAGTGCTTGCTTTGCCAGAGTCCCTCCAGGGGAATACCAAGCATTTGGAGTGGCAGGAGCAGAGCTTCAGACCTCTGGTGGCCTGTCACTTCCACTGTGTCTCTGGACAAAATGGTACTTGTTAATTGAAGACGCTCACAGGAGGGACTAGCGCTTGTTAAAATGAGACATGAAAATGAGAATGATCATCTGCTGGTAGCTCACGCAGCAGAAGGGAGAAAGTCATACTGGTGGACTTAGATAAGGTTGGCATAGAAAAGCCTGGGAAGAATTTCTTCCGTCAGCTTGAAAATAACTTTGTAGCAGGAGGCAGCAAAAATCCCCTGATTTATACGACTGTGCTGCCAACAGAGGTTTTTTAGGACAGCATCTAAGGCTCTTGCTCCCAGCTTTCCTGCAACTCCCTTGTAAGTACCGTACAGCCTCTGGTCTGGGGGAACAAGAAGTGACACCCTCCATGCTTGCAGGAGCACACTCTTCCATGTGTTTTCATCTTCTGGGCATCTCCCTTCTGATCAGCCCCCCAGCCTGGCTCCTGGGGAGGAGCTGGGACAGCAAGTCACAAAGCACAGGATGTTTGGAGGTTCTTCAGTCATTAATTGGGGTGCAGCCTTCATTAGCTATTCTCTACCCCCATCCCTAAAAAACTTTTCAGGTAGGGGCAGCAGGCAGCTATAGTATGGATGAGAGTGGGGAGAAAGGGTCCTGCTGCCCATTTGGGGGTCCCTGGCCTGATCCCTCAACTCTGGTGATCCCTCAAGCCCCAGCCTGGTGAGCTGGGGCGGGTGGTCTCAACTTCCACCAAAGTGTCTGGGGGTTGCTGGTCCTTCGTGACTGTGCGGGGAGAAGAGCTGACAGGGGCTGCGAGGGAGCGCGTCCGTGGGGACCCATCGCCGACTCTGGGGTGCAGATGACGCCGGTGTGGAGTGTGGTCCCCCGGCCCCACTGCTCGGCTGTGGGGGCTCCGCTCCGCCGCCCCCGGGTCCAGCCGGGCCGGTTCCCCGGGCAACGGCGGCCGAGCGACGTCAGCGGCCGGCGGGGCCTCCGGGAGCGGCGGGGCCGCGAGCAGCGGGGCCTCTGCAGCCGCGGCGGGGCCGGGGCATGAGGCTGCGCATGGAGCCGGCGGCGGCCGTGCCGGGCAACCTCTCCCGCGGCGGCGGCGGCGGCAACGAGAGCGGCGGGGCGGCGGCGGCGGGAGCGGCGGGGTGGTCGGCGGCGGCGCTGGCCTCGCAAGCAGCCGCGCTGCTGCTCATCTTCGCCCTCTCGGCGCTGGGCAACGGGGCGGTGGTGCTGGTGATCGCCCGGCACCGGCAGCTCCGCACGGTCACCAACGCCTTCGTGCTGTCGCTGTCGCTGTCGGAGCTGCTGGGCGCCCTGCTCTGCCTGCCGCTGGCCTTCCTCAGCCTGCTCAGCCGCCCGCCCGGCGCTTGGCTCTTCGGGCAGCGCCTGTGCCTGGCCAGCGCCGCCCTCCACGCCGGGCTGGGCATCGCCGCCACGCTCACCATGGCCCTGCTCTCCTTCGACCGCTACTGTGCCATCGTCCGCCAGCCCCGGCACAAGATGGGCCGGCGCCGCGCCGCGCAGCTGCTGGCCGCAGTCTGGCTGGCCGCCCTGGCGCTGGCCGGACCCTGGTACGGGCTGGCGGGCGAGGGGCGCCGCGAAGCCCGTCCCGGCGCCTACCGCTGCGTCTACGTGCTGCCCTGGGGCTCCTCGCGGCTCGGGCCGCCCTACGGCGCTGCCCTCATCGTGCTCTGCTACCTCCTGCCCTTCGCCGTCATGTGCTTCTGCCACTTCAACATCTGCCGGGCGGTGCGGCTGGCCGAGAGCCGCGTGCGGCCGCTCACCACCTACGGGCACCTGCTGCGCGCCTACGGGGAGATGCGCACGGCCACCACCGTCCTCATCATGATCGTCTCCATCATCTGCTGCTGGGGGCCCTACTGCATCCTGGGGCTGGCCGCTGCCGCCGGCCGCCTGCCCTTCTCGCCCACCATGGACGCCGTGGCCAGCGGGATGGCCTGGGCCAACGGCGCCATCAACCCCCTCATCTACGCCGCCCGCAACCCCAACATCTCGGTGCTGCTGCGGCGCAGCCGCGAGGGTGGCTACAAGACTAGGAACAACATGGTCGCCTACCTGTCGGTGCCGGGCCGCCAGCCAGAGCCCCGGAGCCGGGCTGAGCGTGTCCGGGAACGCTACATCAATCGGCACAGCGGCCCCCCGGGCAGCGCCCTGTCCTCCTCCAGCCCGGCCAGTGGGGGAGAGGTGGCCATGTGGGCCTGCAAGACTCCCGCTGTGCTCTTCTGCCGGGATGGGCAGCCGGACACGATCTGTGAGGCCACCTTGAAGGCCAAAGCAGGCACCGTCGACACCAGCCTCTGAAGGGATGGGGGCCGTGGAGGCGTTTGGCTGTGGGGCTGTCTCCCTGAAGAAAGTCCTGGTGCTCAGAGCCCTTTGCAGCCAGACTACCAGGAAACTGGAGAGATGGGACTGTGTTTCTTGTCCACTGTGTGAGCTCTGGTTTGCTGACCCAGTCTGCGACCAGCAAGAGATCCACAGGGAAGGGAAATTCCCCTTCCTTTTCTGCAGGCCTGATGCACCAGTGACAGCCACCAAGCCCAGCCAATGCAAGAGCTCAACTGCAAGAACAGGACAGTGTTTGCTCCAGTCCTGCAGAAAGTGCCGCAGTGAAGCTCAGAGGCCAACACACCAAAGCAGCCCAAAATGACTGACTGACTCTGTGAGCTGTTTGTTAAGTGCCAAAAAAGCAATTGAAAGCTGAGCAGTGGCAGCTGGAAGCCACTCTGAAAACACCACACTGTGAAAACCGCATCATGGCAGGAAAACGTTGCTTTTACCCGTTATATGTGGAAGTGCCAACAGTCATAAAGTCACAGGCTCCAGGACAGGCTGAAAAAGTGATCTATTTATATTATTTTTTTGATTTAAACCTCTGAAGCATAACAAAAAAGTAATTGTGAAAGGGAAGATGTATGATACTGGGAGGGAAGGAAAGGAAGGTGATACCTCAGTTGTCAGAATTTCAGCAGCCTTTTCTCTTTTTTTGCAGGTACAGTCAACTTAAAATACTATGAATACGAGAAACATGAGTTCCTCAGACAGACTGAGGTAAAGGGTGTGGGCGTAAACTGTGCTGTGCACAAGATGTGTGTTTTCTTTTTGAGCTCATCCAAAGTGTCTCACATCTCCAAGGGTTTTACCATAATTAGAGGAGCTGTGTGAGAGAAGCGTCTGAAAGGAGAGGTAAAGCAATACCATGTGCTCCCTGGGCGCTCTGCAGTATGTGAAAATGTGTATATGCACAGAACAAATATTGTTGTATTGATGGCAACAATCCATCCATGGAGTACAATATTTAAAAAACAGCTCTGTTTGCTGTTAAAAAAAAAAGGAAAAAAACACCATGCAAGTGTGATTGCACAGCATAAATTCGTGTGAATTTATCAGTGCAATCTTTTTGTTCAAGGGCCCAAAGCCTTAAATTAGTATTTTGAATCAGAAATTAAGATTTGGCCTTCATTTGTCTTTGCCAGAGTTAAGTGTGAGACAGCGTTTTTCCTTGTACAGGCTTTAAAAATACGTTTCAGTTTTACCAGATTTTTCAGCTGTTTGTGATGCAAATGAACATAGTATCATTATTTTGTAAGTGAGACAAGAAATAAATTGTCTTTTATGCAGGAGATGAAAGTGTCTCAGCCTGGCATCATTTTCAGGCCAGCCTTGGGAAGGGAACTCCTGTAAAAAACTGCCAGATGAATGATAGTAGGGAGATATAATTGTGAAATTTTAATGCAGCTGGTTTCCATGCTGTAAGCACTACCGTAACCTTCTTATCTTATGCTCCTGAAGCCCATGAGGAAAAGATTTGACCCTTGACTACTCAGCACCGCTAATTTACCCTGCAGCTACTGGATTTTGCAAGTTGAGCAGTGTTTTCTTGCTGTTTCAGAAAGAAGCTGTGCAGAAAGCCCACAGCTTTTCACAGGAGCTGTTTGACAGCGAGTGAACAGTGGTGGCTTGTTGGAAGGGCAGGACAGGAATTTCTGGCACACTTGCCCTTCCATAGCAGTGTGTGGCTAATGGAAAGGGGTGGTTGTGAATGATAAGATTGGATTTAACTCTTACCTGGTTAGCTGCAGGTGGTAACAAGGAGATTGGTGGAGGATAATTGACCATGCAGAGCATATGGCTGAAAGCCCCTGAAAAGGGTGGTCCTGCTCCCCTCAGTGCTTGGCTCTGGCCTCCTTCCCTGTCCTGTCTGTCCCCACCACCTCAGCTGACTCAGGCATTAAACAACCACTGATTCCCTCTTTTTCATGCTGGTTTCCTTTTCTACTTACTTCATATCCTGACCACTGTACCACAGGCCAGGGAAGCATCCCTGTGGCAGTCACTTATGGCAAGGGAAGGATTGGGGGTGTCAGAACTGAGGGAGCTGCACTAGGAGTGGAAGTAACACAGCTTTCTAGGAAAGTGGTAGTGAAGCTGCCACTGTGTTATTGAAATCTATAACGCAGATTTCAACATATTTTTAACAAGCTCAGGCTGGTGCATGTTAGTCTTGCATGTGAGGAGTTGAATGGGGGCAGCTGGCTGTGGTCTTGGAGGCATCACAAATTGGCACATTCCTGTGAAACGCTAACTTGGGCTGTAGCAAGGGGAGATTTTTGACCTGATCCTTTTTGACATGGACCTGCTGCAGCTCCAGTAGAGAGCCAGCTTGTGTTTTAAAGCTGTGCCTGGCCTGTGCTCCTCATAATCATAGAATCATATAATCATAAAATCATTTCAGTGGAAAAAGGCTTCTTAGGTCATCAAGCCCCAGCACTGCCAAGTCTACCACTAACCCATGTCCCTAAGTGCCACATCTACATGTCTTTCAAATGCCTTCAGGGATTGTGACTTTACCACTTCCCTGGGAAGCC
Source organism: Corvus moneduloides (assembly GCF_009650955.1). Taxonomy (NCBI): domain Eukaryota; kingdom Metazoa; phylum Chordata; class Aves; order Passeriformes; family Corvidae; genus Corvus; species Corvus moneduloides. The sequence goes on along the minus strand of NC_045481.1, from coordinate 5,048,487 downwards.
TGTTCCAGCGTTTGGCAACATTTTCTCTGTAGAAATTTTCCCGAATATCCAATTCAAACCTCTTCTGGTGTGACTTGAGGCATTTTCATCTGGTCCTGTTATTTGTTACCTGTGAGAAGAGACCAACCCCACCTGGCTACAACTTCCCTTCAGGTAGTTGTAGAGAGGTCCCCTCTAAACCTCCTTTTCTCCTGGCTAAACACTCCCTCAGCCACTCCTCATATCACAGCACTGTTGAACAAGTCAGGTACACAGGTCTCTACAGCCACATTTTTTCATATATGTTTTAAAAAATACAACCAAATGGTCTTAAATAAACCACAAACAGCAGCGAGAGACACACACAAACCACAGCAAAGGCTGCAGGCTGCCTGCCAAAACAGTACTTGAGATGCTGCTGAGTCCCAGCTCTGCTGAAGGTTGCTGCCTCTCACCCAGCACCACAGAGTGGGTGAGAAGGTCTGTCCCTGCACCTCACAATAGCTCCATGTGTTCATCTGGGAGAAAGAAATCAGTGGATTTCTGTTTTGCTCTAGCTCTGAAAACTCTGCCCATGGCTGCAGCTCCTTGTTCTTGGGTAAGAAAACTGCAGCAGGTGGCTCCTGGCCAAGCCACTATGGGACATCACCACCACGTCTCCCACATGCCCATGCTGCTGTTACCCCAGTTAGAGATCCCCTTTCTCTTGGCTGAAGAACTCCAAAGGCAGCAAGACACTGATGTTTTAGACACTACAAAACTAGCTGTGAGGCTCCAACCCTCCAGCCTCTCTCTTTTTTCCTCCCTTGAGATGAGCCTGGACAAAGAAATCTGCACAAATCTTATTTGCACAAGGATATTGGGACACATTTTAGCACACCAAAAATCACATGGATTATTCTGTGCAGGATATTCAGCATAAGAGAAAGAGGAGTTCAAGTGATTTGAAGGCCAGTTCAGCTCTGGATACCAGAGACAACTTCAGTGAAAGGCAAATTAAAAATGAGTCCTTGGGCTCTTTAGTCTCTTGTTGACTTCCCAGCATACTTAAACCCTCAGTTTAAGAGTACCTTATTATTTGGCAATGATACACATGCCACTGACTGAACTAATGCATTAAATCTTAGAAGGAAAACGTTAAGTCCTGATGAATGACAAGCATTTTAGAACGTACTGCTCCAACTGCATGCAGTGGTAGTTTTCCTGCTGATTTAATCATCAGATTCATTCAAGTAGTTATTTTCCACTCCCTTCCTAATCTCTGGATGAAGCCTCTGTTCAAAGCAAATGCTGTGTGCATAACTTACAAACTGTGAACAATTAGCAGTCCAATTAGCAGTATTTATAAGTGGCAGCCTGATGGGCTGTAAAAGCTGCCATAAATCACCAGAGCTGGGATAGATCAGGAGTACAAATCCCCATTGCCACTTCTCATTCAGCACTGGTGTTGGTTCCTGTATCCAGTAGATGCCAGCAGAGACCTAAGCAGCCAGCGCAGCTCTCCCGGTAGTGATCCTGAGAAAAGCCTCTTTCTGTTAATGAGATCAACCACTCTGCCTCCAGGACTGCTGCTTCCCAAATACAAGCACTCAGGGTAAGGATGGGTTGTGACTGATGCCCAGAGAGCACCTCTCTGAAACCTAGCTTGAAAGACAGATTCAACACATGCTGCTCTTTGGGAAGTTTGTTGTACAGGCTGAAATGCTTAATTTGGAGAGCACATCAGAAAAGCAGCATTTTGTGCATGCAGGCCAGAGCAGCAAACCTGCAGCCCAGAGGGCTGGTGAGATCAGTCCTAGTGCTGGCAGGGTGCTTAGTTCAGCAGTACAGCTGTCTCTTCATGCTGGATGCTTTTGTACTTTCACATGGCGACTCTGATTATTAATAATAAATGGGTGCACATCTAGATCTGCTTGCAAAGCATTACAGAGCCTCAAAGTGGTAACTAAGTTCTGGAAAGAAGAGGTCCCGAGTCCTACAGGAGGAATAACCCACAACAGGATCCAGGCTTGGGGGACCCCATGCCCAGCTGCGCTGTGCTGCTTTGCTGCTGCAAGCCTTGGGCTCACCATGACCAGTGGGGTGAGTCCCAGTGGCTGCCCTGGGGCTGGGTGGGGGAGGACAAGGCCAGCCCTCCTCCTAGACCATGGCCAGCCCTCCTCCTAGACCATGGCCAGCCCTCCTGCTGTTCCCAGTCTGCAGAGCAGTGATGGGTTGTCAGTGCCGTGCTGTCGGCAGGGCACTGCCTGAGTCCTGAAGCATTTACAGTCACCACAGCTGAAGTGCTTGGGCAACAGCTCAGCATTTCTAGGTATTTTTTCTAGGAAATCACCACTGCAAGAAGCAGGAGGAAAGGTGATGTGGAGAGAGACAGATTGTAAATCCCTCTCAGTGGCAGGAAATGGATGAGTCACTGGGGAAATCTAAGTGAAAGTAGCAGAAACCCCAGGGCACAACACCAAGGCCTGCATGAATCTATCTGGGGAGTTTTGGATGATCTCAGCCAAGAAGACCCCAGGAGGCTGTGACAGAAGGAAATTTAACAAGGGGGGCTGTTTGCTGGGGCTGTTTGTACTGGGTGGCACAGCACACCAGTGTGCCCACAGGCTCCTGGGCTGATCATAAGAGATGAGTAGGATCCGGCTGCGATTCAGCAGAGGAAGTAAATTCACTGTGAGAGGAACCACTTGTTATTTGTGTTATTTCTTGACATAATGGCACTGAGCTCCTCCAAGTTCAGCTGGTTTCACAAAGGCAAGGACTGCCATAAGCCCACAAAACTGATTGGGGAGCAATTTCCGAGTACTTGGGATCCTTAATTTTATACATCCATTACTCTCACCTTTATTTTTAATCTTATGTCTTGCATAGTCAGTTCAAAAGCTAATAAACTAAGGGAACATCTAAAGGTATTCATAAAGGTATTCATAAAGGTAACAAAGTTTTTTTAAAAGCTTTGCTCAGACCAGAGGATTGTGCCTTTCCTCCGGGGCCTTTTGTTGTGTGCACTGAAGAGTTAAAGGTGTTTGCAAACCACAGTGCTCCACACGTGTTCTGCTTTCCCTTCAGACATGGGGACACCTCTTCTCCTCACCACCATAAAGAAAAGCAGAAAGATGAAAAAGTGAAGACTTTGGGGAAATCGCTCAGGAAAATGATATTCCTCAGTTCCTGGGATGGACACTGGGAGTGGAAATAGTGCTGATCAGCCTTCCACATCTGGAGGAACATCCATGTTTCTCCCAGGGGCCAGAGTCAGTCTGGCTGAAGGCAGCAGGAATATCTCCTCCTGCTTCTGTCAGCAGTCCTGATGCAGAGCCTTAAACACTTTGGGTAGTGCTTGGGGGCTTGGCCAGAGAGATTCACTGAGTTGTGCATGCTCAGAGCAGGTGTAAAATTGCCCTCAGATTGGGGCTGCACACTGACACCAGGCTGGATCCTGTGTGAGATTATGGGTAACACCAGGCTAGCCCAGCCCACCCCACTCCATCAGAGAGCAGCTGGGAGGATGCTGGTGCTTCAAAACCCCTCCGGGTGGGCCCTACAAATTAACACACCTCCCAGGGCTCACCTACCCTCAGGGTAGATGTGGACAAAACCAGCAAGATAAATTTCTCTGAAATTCATCTTCGCCTCCCAGCAATTCCCTCACGACCCCATAAATGTAATTTGCTTATCTGATTTAGCAGCATTCTCTGAACTAATCTCAGCATCAGGGATAAAAAATGCTCCAAGTAACCAGGTCACTTATTTTTTTCCACTGGAATTTAATGTGCTGCAGCACTTGTGCCTGATCTGTGCCTGTGGCTTCTGTGCCCAGTCTGGAGCATTTTACAGAACATTTGGTAATATAGCATCCCTGAGGTCATGTCAAGTTCTGAATACAGCATCTGAATTGTGGAGTCTTTACAGAAAATGTAACTCAAATGGTGATCGCCTCCTGCTATTAAACTGGAAATATTTGCCATAGAAACTAGGTCTTGTCTGAGTGCTTCTCACTGATTTCATAGTAAAAAGGGTTTTAGGCAAAGATTAGGAGCTGGGTGAAGCACAAAACTGCAGCTTCCGTACTTTTCCTTGAGTCCAGGGGATGCTCTGCACAGAGTTTGGCAAAGTAAAGCCGTGTGAAAATACACAGGCACAAATTCAAGCAGATGGAAAAGCTGCTGGTACCCCACAGCACCCAAAGCCCAGGTAAAGCCAGGTAAAGCACTGTCCCAGCCCAGCTTACAGCAGTGTCTTGGCAGGCCAGAGGCATGAGTTAGGCAGCAGGAACAAAGCTGTGTCCTCCAGACTTGCTGTGGTGATGCCCAGGATAATCCTGGTTTAGAGCAGCTCTGCTTGCTGTTGCCCAAAAAAAAGTATGTGTGTCCTGCCCCTCCTGCAGAGCCACCTCTGAGCTGAGAGCACATGAGCAAATCCTGGAATATGGGCCAATAAAGAAAGTAATGGGAAAATGGCAATTTCAATGACTTACCTTCACGGAGTTACCCTGGGAACTGGGAAACTCCAGCTTAAATTCAAATTCATTGCGGTGTGACAACAGAGTGCATGCAAAGTGTAAGGAAAGCTGGGTAGAAACAGGCTGCCAATGCAGACCCTGGCACTGGGGCAAGAGGGGCACTTTGTGGTAATTTCAAAAGCCACGGAAGTAAGTTCAGATGACCCATGAAACTGTTTTGAGTTAGTTTATCTTACACACGTGCATTTTTGGTGCACACATAGTGCATCAACCTGAAGGTCGGGCATTGCCAGAAGTCACAAAGAAGCCACAGGCAGTGACCTTTGGCTGTTTGACTCGAGAGAATTAAAATTAGCCCTCCTCAACCATGCTGGGGGAAACTTACATAGAAAATTTAGCATGAGAACTTTTCAGACCACAGTAGAGACCACAGAGGAAAACATGGAGCGGAGTTGATTTTGTACTTGACAGCTCTAAAATGCTGAAGCTGGAAAGGGCCGGCAGATGGCACTTTCCTCAGCCTTTGCTGAGCCTCTGCTGGGGCCCGGCAGCACGGGATTTCTCCCTGGCTTACCCGCACACTCTCATCCACCCTGGTTTAAGGCTAAAAATGACACAAAATGCTCAGAGGTTTCAGATCAGAGCACTTCTGATTCAAAGAGAGAACTCTCCTTTTCACATGCATCTACTGGAGGGCCCCGAGCAATGCCAGGGAGAGAGCTCACAGGAGAGACGTCTGCAGGATTTGCTGCAGGAGACTGGGGTGGAGATGGGGCCCATCCCCTCCCTCCTGCACACATCACCTTTATGACCACTTGGCCTCTCCTGTTTCCCCCAGAAACAAAGCTCGACGAGCATGTTCACCCAAAGCACAGGCTGGTACAGAAATAACCAGCTTTTACAGAAGTTGAGAATCACAGAATCATAGAATTGTCTGTAATCACAGAATCGTTTAGATTGGAAAAGATCTCTAAGATCGTTGACTCCTACCATTCCCCAAGCTCACCACCAAACCATGTCCCCAAGTGCAATATCTACATGGCTTTTAGATACCTCCAGGGATGGTGTCTCCACCACTGCCCTGAGCAGCCTGTGCCAATGTTTGGTAACCCGTTGGACAAAGCACTTTTCCCTGATATTTAATCTAGGCCTGCCCTGGCATAACTTGAGACTGTTTTCTCTTGTCCTGTTGTTTGTTACTTGGGAGAAGAAACCAACCCCTACCTAGCTACAGCCTCTTGTCAGGGAGTTGTGGAGGGTGAGAAGGTCCCCCCTGAGCCTCCTTTTCTCCAGGCTGAGCCCCCCCAGCTCCCTCAGCTGCTCCTCATCAGACTTGTGCCTGTTCCTGTGGCACTCCAGCAGTGCCAGCCCTGCACAAGGACTGCAGATCTGATGGGGCTGTGTGACAGTGATGATGGCAAAGTGCAGTTTTACCCCAGAGCATCTGCTTGAGGTGTGACATGGGCACTGGCAGTGGGGACAGGGCCAGGTCCAACCACAGCAGAACTGGCAACATCCCTGCTTTGCTTACCCTTTCCCGAGGGTCTCCAGCAGGGATATCAAAGTCTGACAGGTCCATTGGGCCCACTGTCCCTTTTCTTGGGAGTAAATAAACAGTCCAGAAGTCCAGCAGCTCCTGCCAGTGGCACAGAGTGGCAGTGCTGCCAGCAGGATGGGAGCCGGGTGTGTCTCCCCGCCCAGCCGTGCCTGCCCTACTTATGAGCTGAGCTTTGCATGCGATGCCGTGCCTGCATCAGGCCATTGCCACAACCCCTTGACTCATCTTTTCCAAGCTGGGGCGCGCTGCCAAGGATAACAGGCTGAGTGCGGGAGGCGACACCTGGCACTCCTCGCTCCAGCGGGACTCACAGTCGCCCCAGCCTTGGGCAACAGGGAAAGCTGCCGGGCTGGAGCGGAGCGCAGTCAGGGCTGGCTGAGCAGGTTTGGTGCCACCAACCCGGGTGGCCCCATGGGACAATTCCTCCAGGAGCGCCGTGCCCGGCAGCTTCCCCGGCACGAGCGGGTCTGGGCAGGTTTGGATCATCCAGTGCACAAGGGTGTGCTGGCTCATGGCTGTAACTGGAGGGAACAGTCAGGATTTGGGGCACAGGAGCCTTGTTTCAGGTGAAAACTCAGCCAACCAGCATGGCAGTGGACACGGGCTCACACAGCACAGCCGTGCCAGTCCAGCACAGCACCCACCCTGGTCCCCTTTCCTCTGGGATGACAAATATTGTATCTGAAATTTGTGTTCTTAAGCCATAGATGCTGCTAATCCAGCCACGTTGAAGGGTTTTAAGGCTAGGAAGCTTGAAAGTTCCCAGGAGATTTTTTTTTTTCTCCTGAAGTATCTTGGTTGAATAAAAAGCTGTCCTGAGCTTGCTCTCATCTCCCACCGCCACCCTGCCCCCATCCTGGGGACCATCCTGTGTCACACAATGGTGTGTCCTGTGTCCTGCAATCTGCCATGAACTAGAATTTCAGGTCCTCACCGGGTTGTGGGGTTTGGCTGGCTTGTTCACATCTATTAATGGATGAACCCCGACCAGCCCTATGCCAGAGACCTGGGGATTTATGATGGGAAGAGCAGCTGAAGCCATTGCTGTTTTCCTTGGGTCCTGTCACCACACAGCCCTGGGCTGCTTTCCCATGGCATCACCAGCCCACAACTGCCAAGGGTGGTGATGGAAACTGTGCTCCCTGCCAGCCCCAATCCAAAATGGGAAGCCCACGGGTCAGAGCACAGTGCAGATGCTCCCAGTGGCACGGGCAATGGGGTCTGGGGATGTTGGTGCTGCACAATTCGCTCAAGAACGCTGGAAAGTAACACAGAGGCTGGATGGGAAGGTGTGTGGGAAAAGCAACAGTGAGCAGGAATAGGCCAGGAGGGGTTTGGGCTACTGCCAAGGAAACATCACTAGATAAGCTTGCTAGAGGCCCAGTGGCCAGCCCAGCCAGCACTTCTCCTGGAAAAAGGGATAGGATTCAATCCTACGATGAAAAACTGATTGCTGCCTCAATGCAGGATCCTGGAAAAACCCCAGTGGGCTTTTGGAAAAATTCCCACCAAGGTGGGAACAGGCATCAGCAACAACAAAACAAGGATAAATGAATGGGGTCACCAGCTGTGAGGCATTTCAGAGCCCACATGTGGGTTACAATGAGGATGCTGCAATCCTGGAGAGTGGAAATACCCCAACCTCCTAAAACCCAGCACTCAGGGAAAGGGTCAAGTGGGGTTATCAGTCGACCCCAGAAGTGCCTGCAAACACACCCAAAAAAGAGCAACGTTTAGAGCCTCTTCTTCAACACCTGCCTCAATTCCTATATATCCCATTTTTTTCCCCTAAAAAATAACTCACGCCTCTGCCATGTACACTCACCGAAATCGTTTTGCTTTATTGCATATTGCCATCTTAGAAAATGTACAGTCTCATAACATTACACAGCATTTCCCACTAGCTAGAACTACTAACATCCTTGCACCTAACAGACTACCTTAGTCACTATGAAGCTAATAAGGTCCAAGACATAAACTTTCGTTTACAAATTATTAAGGATTTTTTTTGTTGTTTTGTTTTTGGCATTATTAAAAAAAAAAAAGTCATCTTTAAAATACACACCCAAGAGAAAAGAGTGGCTACTTACACCAGCACCAATCTAAAAGTAGTTTTCGACAATGGCACATGGAATTACCTGCACACAGCCTTTGTATTTATTTATAGAGATATAATATTTTTTTCTTTTTTCTGAAAGAAAACAAAGAAATGGCAAAGTCAGCCTGATAATCAGGCTGTTGTAAAACAATTAAAAAAAAAAAAAAAACAAAAAACCAACCCAAGAGGTTTGGAAGGGCAAGAGGAAATCTGTCAGGAAAGGTCCTGATGTGGCACTGGGGTTGCAGAGGCAGGAGCAGGGTGGGTGCTGGCACCCAGGGACCCCGGGAGGAAATCACCCTTTCTGACCCCCACCACCTGTCCAATTAAACACGTGTGACCAACCATTCCTTAAACCATCAGAAGCCAAACTTTTTTTTTTAACCTTTTTTTTTCCTTCTTGTTTTATGTATTTTCAATTCCCCCCATAGTCCATTCCCTCAATTGTATCAGCCCCATTTTTTTCAGCCATAAATAAAAAATATAAATAGAGGCACTTTAGTTAAGGAATAGTATTATCATTACCTTTTGTCTTTATTTCCCCCTCCTTCTTAAAGCAAAGTGCTTAACTCCACCTTTGAACATAATCCGCAGGTCTTGCAGCTGCTTGGATATGAGGTGCTGGACTTTATTTTTGCGCTTACCTGCTTTATTTATTACTGCTTTAAATGCTACTCAGAAAGTCCTTTTTTTTTTTTTTCTCTTTTTTGTTTCTTTTTTTTAAATCTACAGTGCGTTAAACGTTGCAATGAAGAAAAGAACAAAATGGTAAAACCACAGCTCTTGACAACTCTGCTTCGAGAGAGATTTCACAGCTTTCACTCAGCACACAGACCCCGCGGCCTTCAGGTGCTTAGAACCATATTTTTTTTATACAAATTAGTTTAAACAGCACTTTTGCTATACAGTACATATAGTTAACTGACATCCCATACCCCACCAGTAATACCGATTATCTGACAAAAGAACAACCAACCTTATTTCAAATAGTGTTAATATCTAGTGCAACAGGGACAAACTCATCTCTCCACAGGAAAAAGAACAAACAAACAAAAAAAAAAAAAGATCACAAAAGTATTGGTGGTATAAAAAGGTTTTGTTTTGCTTTCTTAAAAAACATACCACAAATAAATAAAAGTAAAAAGTAACAGTCCTCTATATACTCAGCATAATTTAAGAATAGAAATGTTAATATGTTAACGGTGGTTATTTTTTATTCTCCAATTCTTAATTTTCTAAACCCTTAAATTATTACTCCCTGAGAGCTCTGAATTATTTTTATTATTTTTTTTTTTTGTCTTTTTTTTTTTTGGACTGACATTTGACAGGTAGTTCTGCTTACAAATTTGCAATGACAACGAACAGCAAACCAGTCAAAAAAGGACCTGGCTAAGAGACGAGTGTTTCTTGGCATCGCTGCTTCTGTGTGTCCGAGAAAAAAAAAGGAAAAGAAGGTGGGTGAAAGCTGGTGGGTTTTACCCCAACCCCTTTGTATTTCAGAGACCTTTGGTCCTGACCCACCTTGACAGAGGATACAGTTTGTCCCATTGAACAGAAAGCAAGAACAAAAGTTACAACGCAAAAGTTTATGCTCTTCGTCTCCTCTGAGAACCGAACCTTTCCCACCGTCTTGGGCCGGAAAACGTTGCAAAAGTATAAATACATCAGTGTGGCGTTACAGCGAGAAGCACTTTGGGGTAAAGTTTGTCCTTTAGCAAGGTGGCAGCAGGAGGAAAAAGAGCGTTTCCCAAGGATGACGGGAAGAGCATCGCCAGGAGCGCCCGCGGCGCCGAGCTCGGGAACCAGCGCGAACGCACAGATCTGCGAGTTTCTCAGAATAATCACAACAATGAGAGAAAACAAACAAACAATGGATTAAAGTTCAGTCAACTTTGCTTTTTTCTTCTTTTCTTCTTTAAACCGCTCAGCTTGTGTGCAAGGCGTCCCCTGCAAACGGCCCTGGGGGGTTCTGAGCAGGAGAGCAGCAGCAGGCAGCTTCCCGTTGGCTTTGGGGCCATGGGGACAGCCAGCGGCTCGGGGCTGGGTCCTCTCTTGCTCCACGGACGCGGCATTGTGCTTGTGCATGGGGAGAACTACTTTTTGGAGTGGGGAGGAGGTGGGGCTGGCACTCACCAATGTGAGCTGCCCACGCACCTCCCTCCACACCCCCCGACCCGACTATATACACAGTATATACACACACACGCTCGCCCGCGGGGACAAAGAGCGTGCCACTGTTCCGCTTCGAATCGCAAGGCAGTGTCATGGAAACAACAAAAACCAAACCATAGCCACTTCAGAAAGACTGACCCGCCTGTCTTTTGCTGGGTTGTCAGTTTGTTTCTCAGAAGTTGAGCTTGGTGACGGGCCTCTCGCGGCCGCTCTCCGCCAGCTGGTTGGTGATGCGCTTGCGGTTGCGCTTCAGCTTGGTGAGGTCCTTGTCGAAGACTTCGCCCGAGCGCAGGGCTGACACCAGGTCATCGAACTCACCGCTCTCCTCCCCGGTCTCCTTCGCCTTCCTCGCCTTGCGCTCCCGCTCCCGCTGCTCCTTCAGCTGCAGGTCACGGCAGCGGGGGGAAAGAAGACATCTCAGTCTCACACAAGTGGTTGTGGGGCTGCCCAATACATGCATGGTGATCCCCAAACTCATGGAATAAGGGTGGTTTCCCACCCCAGTGCTTAGCACCTGAGAGCTGGTCAGGGTTATTGATAGACCACATCCCTGGAAGTGCTCCAAGGCCAGGCCGGAAAGGGCTTAGAGCAGCCTGGTCTAGTGGAAGGTGTCCCTGCCCACGGTCCATGCCCAGAACCAGGTGTCTTTCAATCCAAACCATTATATGATTTTGAGATTCTATGATACAAGTCAAAGCCCCACAGCTGCTGCTTGTGTGTCACAGCAGTCCCCAGACAGCACCAGCTCTGCTGCACATTTCAGCTCCAAGACCTCACCAACCCAAGGTCATTATTTAATCAAGTAATCAAAAGTGAAAAGCCAGTGGGTCTAAGAGCACAGAAGCTCCCTTCCCCATGCCACTGTGGCCACCATGGGAACATCATGACACAGCTGCCACTCCCAGGTGCCCTGGGGGTGCTGCTGGACTCGCCGGAATGTGCTCACCTGTGCCTCCATGCGTGCCCGGCGCTCCTCCTCCTCCTTCCTCCTCCTCATGTTCTCATTCTCCTGCTTGGCCTCAGTCACGGCTTGAAGGAACTGGTCAAAGATGCCAAAGAATTCATCAGGCTGCATTTTGTCTGTGTCTTCTCCAAAGTGTTTCACAGCCTTGGAAAACTGGAAGAGAGAGGACAGGGGTGCGTCACTCTTGGATAAATCCACTGGACTGGTGAAACCTTCGACCTGATGGAGCAGAGTGAAACACTTCCAGCAGCCATGGCGGAGAGCAGGGCTTTGCCTTATCAAGCCTTGATTTAAACCTGAAACAAATCACCTGGTGTGTTACCTGCAGCCCTGCAAGACCCGACCTGGATCACTCTCCAGCCCCCTCTCCCCATCTTGCCTTTGGCTCTGCTGAGCCTCCCCTGCCCCAGCTCTACTTTATTAACTAAGCAGCAGTAAAAACAAGGAAGCAAAATACTGTGGGACTGAAGACATAAAACTAATAGTAAACACGGCAGGGGAAGGGAAACTTGCACTTTTAAGTTTTTCTTTGAAGTATTTTTGGGGTATTATTTATCATTGCCACATGCTCTGCTATTGAAACCAAATGTGTTGGTGAAACTTCTAAAAGAGATTTCTGCCCAGGCTCAGGCACAGCCCTGGGCAGGGAAATAGGGAGTTTTCCGGCCTCTTGTGCTGTTTGCACACCATTAATGTGAGGGAGTCGAATGAGGCTGTAGCAGAGGTCAGGATAGGACATCCACAATCTGCCAACATGTCCCAGTCCCCAGGCAGCCCCTGAGTTGTCCTTGGGACTGACACTCTTTGTTCTCACTTCCAGCTTGAAGGAGACTCTTTGTGCAGAGCAAGTTTGTTAAAATTGTGAAGGCACATTCTGGAGATAAGCACGCTTAAATGAAAAGAAAAACAAAATCAAAGCACCAACAGATTTATTAGTTGCTTTGATTTTGCAGGGTAGACCAAGAGGAACATTTTTAAAGCCTGCCTGTATGATTTAGTTTTATTTGCAGGGGTGCCCCAGGCTCTTCAAAAGACATTTAGTGCATTTTTATTTCTTTGTTTACTTAAGAGACTTAACACTTCAAGATGCAGGGAGGAATCTGAGAGGTGCCACTATATAAGTCAATATAATTGAGGTTAATCTTGCTGATTTTAATCAAGATATTAAAATTCTCTGCCATGTTACAAGAGATTCTGGTGGGGGAGGAAAGGCTGAAAATGTCCACATGTGATGTAAAGTTATAAAACAGGGATGTTTCTGCTTTCCTAAGAGAAAACAGGAACATAATTTGAATCTGGACATGTGTTTAAAAAGCAAAGAGATGGAGCGTTCCATACAGCCCATCCCACCATGGGAACAGCTGCAAATTGCTTCAGAGTAGACTTCCAGGGATGCTGGGGACCACGACAAGACCTTCTCCTCCAGATCCAGCCAAGTCAGCAGAAGACAATACAGTTTGCAGAGCATTTGTCACCATCTCCACAGTCCTAACTCACTGCAGAGAGTATCTGCCAGGTTACCGTCAACAGTCCTAAAGGGTGGCCAGGGGTAGCCATGGCCTCAGGGAGGTCCATCATAATGCCCAAGCATGGGTCAGAAGGTCAGTGCCAAACAGACACAGGAGAAGGAGGTGAGGCTGAAAAGTGACTCAGATCTCAGGGACATTGGTGGCCTTACCAGCTCTTTCGCTTCCATCAGGAGATCTTCGACATCTGAGAAGCTGAAGCTGGCCAATGTGATGAACTGGCTGACGACAGACACAAACTTGTCACCTGCCTTCTGAACCTGAGACTTCTGGAAGTCCAGCTCCTTTTGGGGGAAACAAAAACGTAAATCTGGTCAGGCCCTGGCTGATGAAGGACACAAATACCATTGGCCTCTGGCAGTGGCATTGGTAGTGTGGCTGCATCAGTGCCAGGGGTTCTGCGAGCACCACCACTGCTGCTCCCCCCTGCCATGCATGACACACTGGATTACACTGCCTGAAGTAAGCTTTTAAGCCAAATCCTGCAGGAAAGCTTACAGAAGCAGGATAATTCAGCAAAACCCAAAGTAGGTCCTTTGGGATACCTCCACCATTTCATCACCACTCCAGCTGGGCTGAAGAAGTGCTCCCCAGCCCTCTGTGGTTTTACAGCCAAGGGGAGACCCCTCTGCACATCACAGGTCCTCCATGGGCATCATCACTAGGCTTTCTCAGCCTCCCTTGATGCATTAGACATAAACCATGCATTGTACCTAAACACACATGGTAACTTCAGTGCCAAAACAGCCCTGAGAGGACAGGCACACGTGCAGGGCAGGAAGGAAACGCAAACAGATCTCCAGGATGTGAGATAAAAGCAGCTTCGCTGGGAGCTCCCTGGCCTGCCTCCCCAAGGAGGGATGCCGTGCTGCTCGGAGCCAGGCTGGACTATACTTCATTTAAATAATACTTACAGTCTCCACCGCTCTCAGGCCGCTTCTCAGAGTGTTTATTTCTTTCTCCAGCTCGGTCATGCTGTTGGAAATAGCGGGATGTTAATTTTCAGCCTTCTCCAGCAACATCTACAGCTCTCTGACCAACTTGACCATGGTTTTCCCATGGAAAAGACCCCAACCCTCCTTTTTGCAGACCAGTGTGTCTTGAGCAGCAAATCTGGCTGACAGCCCCTAAGCTGGGACTATCTCAAAGTGGCTGCAGTTGCTTGTTTTAAAGGAAAGCACTTTTCTGTATTTTTAATCAAGGGGACTGCACAGGTTTAGCAAGCTCAGCAGCCTCCTGCCCTCTCCAAAAGCATGGAGGGCTCAGAAGAGGGCCTTGCTGGGCACAGATTTCTCTCCAGGGCCAGCAGTGGATGGGGCCGTTGTCCCAGTGCACAGAAGACAGCTTTTCAGGGTACCACGGCTGGGTGAACACCAGGCAAAGCATCCTTCCGAGCAGCGAGGCTTTCACAAAGGGAGACAGCCCAAATATAGAGAAATAAAAATAAATCACCACGTCTGGCGCTGGCTTTGTTTACACAAGGCTCAAGCCCCTGAGCTTCAAATTCAAGTGCTTACGGGTTTCTACCACTACGTCTGAGGGGAAGCTTTCTCACAAAGGCTCGGTGACCACAGGCTTGATGCCTTTCCAGGGGTGTCTGTGCGAGGGCTGGGGTCCCTGGAAATGCTGACGCCGGGTCATGGGGCAAGCATTCCTGGCAGGTTTAGTCTGGGAAAATGCAGTTTTGGGAGCCCTGTGCTCCAGCAGTTCATTACTAGTGGTGGGATTGACAGAGGCGGCAATTTCTGCTTCACAGCTGCGGGGCTGGGGGGAATTCAGGGTTTTCCAGAGCTTTAGAAACTTTTTGGTTTCACTCTAGATTGGACCAAACCCAAATGTTACATATGGTGTCCAGTTTAGAGCAAAATGATAAAGTTTAGGGGGGTAAAGAAACCCTCTGTGCAGGCGTTCTCTTTCCCATACGTGTGTCTGTGCAACAGCTGCAGATCCTGGAGCATGGGAAAGCTGGAGAGTCCATCAGCAGGGAGCATGTCCTGCTCAGCCGTGCCCTCAGCTGATGCCTGCAAACTGAGCACCACACACCCACAGAACCACAGAATAACCTGAGTTGGAAGGGACTGACAAGGATCTCCAAGTCCAACTCCTGGCCCTGCACAGCCCCAGGAGTCACACCCTGTGCCTGAGAGTGTTGTCCAGATGCTTCTGGAGCCCTGTCAGGCTTGGTGCTGTGATCACTGCCCTGGGGAACCTCTTCCAGTGTCCAACCACCCTCTGGGAGAAAAACACTTTTCCCTGCACACCAAGATTTGTCCTTTCACTGTGCTCAATCCCAATGGCTGATGATTATTCTACATTTTATACATGAGGATGCTTGTTTTGTCCAGTACACATCTTTCTTGGGAACCCACCACTGCTACAAAGGACCTTTGAAGCTTGGAATACCCTCAAGCCACTGTAAACTCTGTGCGTATTCCATAGAATCACAGAATGGTTTGGGTTGGAAGGGACCTCAAAGCCCATCCAGTTCCAACCCCCTGCCATGGGCAGGGACACCTTCCACTATCCCAGGGTGCTCCAAGCCCTGTCCAACCTGGCCTGGAACACTGCCAGGGTGGGGGCATGCACAACTTCTCTGGGTAACCTGTTCTAACTGCACCCTCTCTAAAGAGGTGCAGTTTCAGCCCCTTTACATGTCCACAGCTAACACAAATATGCCCTGGCTGCAGAAACATGTGATCTTTGCTGCTCACGTCCCTGAAGCACCAAAGCCTGCAAGCTCCTGCTGGAGTTTAAAACCAAGACAGAGCCTCATTGATTTCAGAGGTATTTCAGCACATACTTGAGGGCTTTGAAGGGCAACAGCAGATTCCTCCTGAACTTAAAGGTTCAGCCTGTGTTTAAGGGCTTTGCTGAACTGGGGCAGCCTGTTCCCAACAGGTCACCCGGCAGGGTTAAAAAACTGGTTGCAAACCCCAGAAACTCCATGTTCGGTGGTAAAACGAGGGGCAGGCAGGACCTGGATGCAGGTGAGCCCCTCACACAGCTGCCTGGTCCTGCCCGTGCTGCAGGCAGAGCCTCCCTGGCACATGAAGATAAACAGCTGCCCTGTATCTGCAGCCACACCGCAACCGCTTCCTCCCGGATTACTTAATGTACCATTAGAAATTAATTAAATGCTTTTGCGGTGAGATAACAACAGGAAGCGGCTGCTCCAAGCAGCTCTCCCCCCTCAAACTCAGAAGTTTAGAGCCTTTGCTGCAAGCGCTGTGATTTAAAGCCGCCAGGTGATGTTTGCTTCTGAGTCCTGGGCTGCTCTGGGCCAGCGTGGCCATGGCATGGGATAAAGCCCAGCAGCCAGGATCTGGCCAGGAGGGTGAGCAGGGGTGGGGTGATAAGGAAAAGCAGGCTGAAACGAGGGGAGAGGCACTCCCAGTGCTCCCTAAGTGCCACCTCAATCCCCGCTTACTTGACTTTGGCTGCCTGTGGGATGTCTCGCAGCTCCTCATGCAGGTGGAGGACTTTGGGATATTTCTTCTCCACAACAGTGATGAGATAGTGCAGCAGGGTGATGTTCCTAGGAAAGAGGAGCAGAGAGGTCACTATGGCAGCATCTTGGGGAGCTCATAGTTCAGTCAAAACCCCAGGTTAAATCCCAACCCTGGCAAAGAACTATTTGAGGATTCCTGCAAGGATGCTGCTTTCTGCCTGGATGGGGACACAGGATGGGTCAGTCCCATGCACAGCCACAGTGCAGAGCAGCCTGGTCCCTGCAAGCAAGGGTCCTCCACAGGAGGAACCCAGGGGAAATGACTTGAGTGTCACTGCTCTTGTCCTCCACTGTCTTGTCTTTACTGATGGATGAGACCAGGCAGGTTTGAGACCTGACCCAGCTCCTCTTGCTCTGTGAACGGAGTTCAGCAGGGCAGAGCAAACCAGGCGATGGCTGCATCAGCATGGGAGAGTGGCAGAGGGGGCTGCCATGGAGAAAAGCCCCTGGAAACCCTTTCTCTGGCTCTTGGCTTCTTCAAAGGGGTTAAAAAGCATTTGGAAGATGATCCTACTAATCAGCCTTGGCTGCAGTTTAGCCAGCCCAGGAGGGAAAGCCCTCCATCAATCCCTGTGCTGATCTGCAGCTTGGCTTCCCTCGAAAGCTGTCCTGCTCAAAGAGTGCACACTCACATCACTGGGTGAGCCAAACTGGGCAGCAGGAGGAGGGGACTGCTCCCACACACTCATGTCCCAGAGGTAATGCTAATGACCCCTCCATTCCCCCAACATCCCTGGGGCCCGTGGATGCTACCAAGGGTAAGGGCAGGGGCTGCTCACTTGTCAATGCTGGACTTGGTGTCCGCAATCTTGTTGAGGCTGGAGATCTTAAACCCAAAGGCGTTGCCCCTCTGGCCCTTGTTCATGTAGTTCCCAAAGGCCAGGACCACCTCCAGGAGCTGCTGGAGGCTGCTGCTCTGCAGCACTGCCTTGGAGCCGGCACGGATGGCTGAAAGCAGAGAGGGGTAGGACATCACCCCCTGGCACAACAGCCCACCACCAGCAACCCCTTCAGTATCCCCAAGGAGTGACCACCAACTCCCTCCCTTCCCCTGTGTCACTGCCAGCTCAGGCTCATCCCAGCATGGAGGATGCTCTCCTTGTGAGCGATCCCTGTGCTGGGACAGAGTCCCTTAGAAGATCTGGTCACTTGCCTTCCACCTTGGGTTTGACCTCTGCAACTCTCTCCGCAAACTTCTTCTTGAAGTAGAGGGACTGCAGCCTTTGCTGGTAATGGTTTATCCTGGAAAACAGAAAAGAGGTGCAGGTTGAGCTTTGCTTGCTCCAGGCAGAGCTCCGTTGCTCCACTGCTCACAGCTGTGCTAACAAAGCACGCTTGAGCCACGGTGATTAAAAAATAATGACCCCTTTTCTCCCTGAAACTGTGCTGGGATGGGAAAAATTGACAACTGAAGCTACAGCTGTCCTGGGGTAGATCCCAGTGGGTTCTTAAACACATGCTTAAGCCTATCCTTAATTCAGCAGGTTCAACAAGTGCATTTTTACACCCTATTGGTATGAACAAACAGTTCTTTCACAACCACTCCTAAGCAAAGGTGCTGATGAGGTCTGGGCTTCCCACGGCTTTGTGATGAGCTGCAGCTGGAGAGAGGCTCACCTACGACCAGAAATAATCAAACTGGACCTTCTGATCATCAAAATGATAGCCTGGGCTGGAAAGCCCCTTTCCTGGACAAGTCGGGGATGGCTCTGCTCATGTCAGGCTTGTGTTCAGGCTAAACAAGATCTCACTTGTATGCACATGGCAGTCTGATTTGAGTCACTTGGACCAAGGACCCACAGGAGACATGCTCACATACAGAGCCATGAGCTACACTGTTTTACTAATCAGAGGTGACAAAGACATCACACTCGGTTACAGACCACAAGGCAAATTAAAAAGCCGTGCTGGAAATCAAGGAAAACATTTGCACCAGCACATTGTGCTTTCCAAAGGATGAAGGCATAGGAGCAACACTTGGGCGAGAGTCAGTGAAGAAGAAAGGTGACCTGCGATAGAAAAGCTAATTCTGAGCATCACTGAGCCCCGAGGGCTCAGGTCTGAACTTCACAGCTCCATCCTGCCTGCCTTTGACACTCAGCAACCACACGGCGCATTGCCCCGGTGCTCAGCAGTGCGTTTCTCGGGGGAGCACGGGAGCATTTCTGTTTTTGATCTCCCAGTGTAATCTCGAATTGTAAAACTCGCTGACCTTGCCAACAAGTGACTTGCTTGAAGTTCAGCTAAGAAATTCAGAGAGCTAACTGCTCAGTTCAATTTAAATAAGAGCTTCAAGATTTTAACCCGGCACCTCTAGAGGATGTGCATGCAATAGACAAGGTTATTCATCCCTGAAGACTCCTAAGTCTTAAATGATTGCTACCAGGAGCAGGAAGAAATGACATTTCCTTTCAGTCTCACATAGTCTCAGGAGCCCTAGGGATGAGTCAATCCAGAGGTGAGAAGTGGGACTCATCTACACAGCAGGGCAAAATGTATATACATCAGGCTTGAATATTCATTAGAATGAAAGAGAAAGGAGCATTGTGTTACCATTCTAACAGCACTTCCCATCTGGGCCACAATGAATCATAGAATGGGTTGGGTTGGAAGGGACTGAAAGGTCATTTAGTCGTAACCCCTCTGCCCTGTAGGGACATCTTCCCCCAGACCAGATTAGATCACAGAATCTCAGAATCATCAAGGTCAGAAGAGTCAAGATTTTCTAGTCCAGTCATCAACCCAGAACCACCACAATCACCCCTAAACCATTTTCCCAGAATGAGAGGGAAAATGTGTCGGGATATGGTGTGAGAAGCAAACACCTCCCACCAGAGAATCCATCTCCCCATCCCTCTCCCCTGCTCTGTCCAGCTACTGCTTGTATGGGAGCACAATCCTGATTTTAGGAGCACAGCATCACAAATGATCCTTATAATGTGGAGCACCTTGCCTGCCTTCCCATCTGCTTGGCCCACTCATTTCTTGATGTGAAAAACAGTAAGAAGGGCTTATTTCCCATGCAGGCTCCATGAAACACCCACCTCCCAACCAGCCTGTGCCAAAATGTGTCCCCTGAGCCACCAACCTGCTCATTTCAAAGAGGAACCGGTCAGCCTTGGCCATGCGGTCCAGCTCGTGCTTATGCTCTTCCAGCAGGTCAATGTCACCCTTTTCAGGAACAAACTTCAGGAGCTAAACAAGAGAAAAGCACAGTGGTGGACATGAGGTCCATGCACAATTTTTCAGGAGCCAAACAGTGACTTATTTCCTTGAATCTAACACTTTTTCAGCATGTACAGACAGTGACCCCAAGGCACCTGTGAAATAAGCGTTACTGCTGTCCCTGTGACCTTCCTCACATTACTCCAGCACATCAGTGTCTTTTGCCTCTGCCCTGGCCTCACTCTGCTTTTACAACAGATGTACTAAGTCTGCTCCAAGGAGGTTTCAACACCAGCTCTGCCAGAGGAGATGTCAGTCAGGGACTCCCATTTGCTGCAGCTCTACTTATTAGCAGATGGAAATTTCGTGCAATGAATCCTCCCACCTCTCCGTTCAAAGTGCAGTTACCAGCTCAGCTTTAAGGACAGGTGAACAACATGCTTCCAAAGGGACTCAGATGGGATGAAAAATGGGATTCCCCTTTTGAGGACTGCACAAATACTGTCTAAGCTTTCAAAAATAAATCACCACTGAGCACAAACTTCAAGCTGCAGCCACAGAACAGGCAACTGGCCCCACCTCAGGGTCCCAGGACAGACCTGGGTACAGGAATGGCACGTGGGGGCCATGCTGCTCCCAGCACTGATGCCATGACCAAGCTGCTGCTCCAGCCTACCTGGGTGGTTTGTCAACATGTGGTAAATAATTTGGGGCCTGACACACTCCAGGCTGTGCTTTGGTCCCAAGTACTTTGCACAGTGTCGTCTCAGCATGAGGCAACCACAAAGGAGCATGAGACATGTTGCCCACCTGTTCCAGCATGTCTTTTGGGAGGTCCTCCTGCTCATCCATTGTCAAAATCGCTCGTTTGATCTCCTCATTTGAGAGTTTCAGCCTGGGAGGTGGAGGGAAAGGAGAGTTATTCCCACTTATTCCCCAGCAATCGGGGGGAGGTTCAGGAGTGTTTCCTTACACACCTGTGCAACAGCTTAACCCCCAGCCAGCAGCAGAATCACAAACAGCTCTATCCAGCATGTTTTGAAGAAGGATGTGTGGGAAATGTGGTAGGACCATGCTCTGCCAAGGCTCAGCACAGCACAGAGCAGCCCTGGCCCTGCTGCAAACAGAGGGGGTCAAGCCTCCCCAGCCAATTCCCTCTCCCCACACCGCAGCTGACATTCCCTGTTTCCCTGTTGTATAGTACTTTATGTAAGGATTGTAAGCAGTACATTAAATATCCAACTTTCAATGAAACTCTTGCCCATAGCAATGCTGCTCCTGCAGTTCCAGCACCCCCAAAGGCCATGGGGCCAGGGGGTCACGTTCCCACTGGCAGCATAGCCCAGCCCAGGCTCAGGCATGCAGCTCAGCACTGTCCCTGAACCCACTGCCACAACCCCTAAGGAAAATCTGGCCAATTTCCACTGCTGTTCTTGGATTTAAACATTGCCTCTCCCACTTCTCCCGACCACCTTCAGCTGAAATCTTCCTCTAGAAAGAAATGAGAAGGAAATCCAAATTTTGGACAAGTGGATGCTCAGCACCCCAGGAAACCCATTGGTTTGGTTTTCTTTGGAGGGGTGGGGATTCAATGCGCTTCGAAGTGTAAGAAGCTGGAAACCAGCCTCTCCTCCACTTTTTTCTTCCTCTACTTCACCTAACAGGAATTGAAGATGCAGCCCCAAATTGGAGATTTGCAAAACCACAGACCACTGTGTCACAGCGAGCACCACCAGGCTGGGCTTCCCTGGCAGGGATCTTTCTGCCAGCAGCCGACACCAAGCTGAGGCAACAGAGAGATGGAAAGACGCCCTCGGCTCCTCCTGGGCTAGAGCAGCCATTAATTACAGTTTAATTTGACTGCAGCACTCCCAGGAACCGCTCCCTGCAAGGACTTTGATTGCAAAACCACATGTATTTTTCTTCTTCTTTGCATTGTGGTCTATAAAATAATCTAAATTAAATAAAGCAGCAGCCCAGAAACTCCTGCAACTCCGTTTACCAACATCCTCTCCCTCGCCCAGCGTGCAGTCGAGGTTAAAGCCATTGCAACAGATCCAGTTTTAAAAATGTAATTCCCTGTACTTGCATGCAGGGAAAAACCGCAGAGTTGAAAAGACCTGTTTGAGGAACCCCATGGCCCCAGTATCGGTGATCAGTGCTGCCAAGGGATGCTGAAACACTGGATGTGGCTCAAAGGAATGAGCTGAAACCAGAAACACACCCTACAGCAGGATGTGAGACCTCGGAAGTCAGCCTGATCAGCAGATTCAAAAAAGAAGATCGGGAGCTGACTTGATCACTCTGAGTAATTAAACAACAATTTTCATCCCCATGTCTCTTCAGGGAGCAGACTGAGACTGTGGAGCTGGCTTTTGGAAGCTGAAGCTAACACAGGAAGGGTGCTGGTCTCTGAGGCCAGGGTAGCAAGGGCTTGGTTTAGCTTGAAATCTTTTGCTCAAGACTGGAAGTGAAGGATCAGCTTTGTCGAGGCAGGTGGATCTTACAGACCTCGTACGTAAATCTTCATTCCTTATGAGCTCATGTTTCTCATCCTTGGAAAATGTCCCATCTACTGCCACATCCTGGGGTCACCCTACCTGTCCCTAACAATGGCAGTGGCCAGGATGGGACATGATCCGAGGTGGGATATGAAACTGCAGAACTCCTTTTACACCCAAGCAGAAACGGGAATGCTCAGACCACCAACACCGGTCTCCACCCTGATGAAAAGCAGACACTGGCTAGATCTGGACATTTGGGGATCCCTGGGAGGCAAAAATGCTCCTGGGAGAAGGGGGTGGGCAGGCAGCTACTCCTCATCCATAGCGAACACCTAAAGCACATTAAAGTACCATGACCATCTCCAGCAGGGTGGTGAAAGATGAGGGTGACTTTTTCAAGCCCTTGCTCCCTGAAAGCAAAGTCAACAATAAAAATGCATTTAAAAAGAAAGAGCTTGAAAAAAACCCCAAAACTTTTCTCAGGAATCATCACAACCCAGTGCCAAGAACAAGAGCCTGCCCCTGCATCAGCAGAGAGCAAGCGCGGGGCGCCAGAAGAAAACAGCTTCTCAGACAATTTGATGGGAAAGGGGCCAGTGAAAGCTAGAAGCTTATCTATAACCACAATAATTATCACTGTTGGCAGCAGCTGTCGAACGCGAGCCGTCTGAGAGGAACGGGGTCACAGGACTTGCTGTCACAGGGATTTAAAGGCAGCAGCCCGGCGATGTGAGGTGACAGCTCGGCAGCCCGAGAAGCGCGGGGCTGTTCTGCGGGGCTTTTGTCGAATCCCGCCGAGGATGTAATAAGTGTGAAGGGGAAAAACAAATTCCGCCGGGAAAGGGACGCACCCTCCTGAAAAGCCACATTCATTTGAGAGAAGAAATGCCTCACGTCGCCTCGCCGGGAGAGAGGAATCAAACGAGCCATTCACTGCCAGCACAGGCGGGAAACGATGGAGCGAGGGGTGGATTTGCATCTGGCAGAACGCAGGACTAAAAATACACACCCATGCACAGGGAGCAAAAGCAAGGATGTGGTGGGTTCACAGAGGAAGACACGATAAGGCACTGACATCAGCAAAGCGTTCTCCAAAAACACAGAAGAAAAAAACACGTGTTAAAAATATTCTTGTGCTGCATTACAAGCTGGAGGAAAATCCAGTGATCTCACTGTGCAGTAATTTCTCCCAAAGCAAGGGAAACAGGCAAAAAAACGAATCTACAGAGAGAGATAAAGTATCTCACTGGCCGTAATCTTTCCACGCTGTAAGCCAGACAATGCCTGGTGAGCTCACAAACGTCTGGGCTAAATCAGGGGCCAAGCCTGCAGGTCCTTTCGCATGTGAAAGTCTGCTCAGCCCCGTGGTGGCTGTGCGAGTGAGGTGGGAGAGCATCAGCCCAGCTGCCAGACCAGTGCCTTTGGAACACTGGGACCAAGGACCCACTGCTCTGCTGAGCTTTGGGATGGGTAGCCAAGGTGGGCAGAGGGTGAAAGGGTTTGCCCAGTGATACATGGAGACTGCTGGAGATGCAGGAGCTGGACCTGAGACCACTAGAAGATGCTTGGGCTTTATCCCTAGATAAAATCCGAAAGGATGCTTGGGGAGAGAAGCCCAATTGTGGTCCTGGGAGTACCATGGGATGAACTTCCAAAGCAGCATCTGGGGCAAGTCACTGCAACCTCAAAGCCACTCGTCCCTGCATGAGGACAGGCCTGGGAAAAGACATATGAGAGGCCTGAGGACCACCTTGCAGGGCAAGTCTGATCCTGCTTCTCCCCTAGGAAATGACCCACAGGGAAAGGCAGGCAAGCAGCAACCTCCATCCTGCCCTTTTTGTGGGATTAGTTACTGGCAATTCGTTTCCAGCCATTGCTTTCTTGGAAGAGAAAGGTTTGCTGGTGAGATGAAATTGAAACGTTTACTCAGTAAGACGTGCAAGATGCCTTTGAAGTTGAGTGCTTGGGTCTCTCCCCTTCCCACTGAAGGATCTATTTGTGTGCTTAACTTCCAAATATACACTTAGACCTCTGGCTGAATCACACCTAAACCCACTCAACGCTCAGCCTACATATGCCGGGAGCAGCCCAGCCATTGCCCCAAATCCCATCGTTTTACTTGCTAATAGCTGCCTGCCACAGACATACTCATTTGCCTGCTGCTTTAAACTCTGCTTTCATTATCATCCTTCTTTATTTGGACTGCTAGGAAGCACAAAAAACCCCAGAAGCAGCCCGGAGCAGAGCCAGCATAAACAGGGCAGATTTACCCCCAAATGCTGTGGCACTCATTGCTCTCACTGCCCACGGTCTGCCAGCCACCTCTGGGAGAAGCACCAGGGGCAGAGTTACCCACCCAGAGGGGTTTTTTTTGCAGACATCAGCCTCTCCAAGCTTTCTAGGGAAGGAAATCAGCTGGGCTGCCCAGACAAGGCACCATCTACCCTGAAGAATCAGACGGAATCCATGGTCTGGGAAAACACCAAATTCAGGTACTGCGGCTGCAAACCCAACCTGCCAGTGATGCTGCTCCATCCTGGCCAGTCCTGGGTGGCACAGAAGCTTCTGTGCCTCCAGACAGACAGTAGAGTGAATATTTTTAAATTTTACTTCTGTTGGAACTTTTTTTTTTTTTGCTGGGTGAGTCAGAAACAAGTGGCATTTTCTGCTGCTATTTGGGTGTTTTTTCCCAAGTAGCTACACTGATGGCTCATCCTTTCAGACCACTGCAACCTGGTTTCCTTTTCTTAGGATTCAGTCTTATTGGTGTAGTTCATCTTGCCAAAAAAAAAAAAAGCCCTTTTTATCCTTTCGGCAGCAATCTGGAGATCAGATAAAATTGCTGGTAGCAGTGCTGAGCCTGCCTGGTGAGGGGTGTGAGGGAGGCTGTCAGACCAGCAGGGCAGCTGTAAGAGAGGGACATTCCCTTCCTGAAATTCAGATGTGGGCAGCAAGGTCCTGGCCGAACTACTGCTGCTCTCTGCACCCTGCTGATACCCAGCACTTCCCTAGCCCAGAGAGACCCTCTTCAACCACCAGCAAAGAGCAAACAAAACCCAAAAGATAAGAAAGATAAGAGGTGAAATCAACCCCCCTTCCACCTCCTGTGAAGGTTCACTGGATATCCCAGCCCCTCGGGGGCTTTCCAGGGACACCACGTACCCAGTTAATGGCATTGCCCCCGCTCCAGGTCACCCCACCAGGAGGATGTAAGGCTATAGCTGGGTTCAGGTGTCACTGGCTCTCCTGCTGCACTGGTTCCTGTCATCAACCCCCTGCTCCAGGGATGAGGAGCACACTCAGGGCAGCCCAGGGCAGGGTATAGAGCATCCCCCCAGTCCCAGAGAGCAACAAGGATTAACCATACCTGGAGAGGAGGATATTGCAATTCTGAGCTCTCCGGCCGTCTATGACAGAAAGCTCCTTGACTTTGTGCCGGGAACTCAAAGTGTCATCGATGGCATCTTCCTTCTACGAGAAAACAGTAAGAAGAAAATCCTGGAGAAGAGCCATGGAGCAGCAAGGACATTTAGTACTCTCAGCACACAGCAGCGTGATACACAGCGGGCCCCCATTAATCAGGAGCGTCACCACGGGTGAAGCCCCTCGCCTGTAACCCAAACACAGTAAGTCATTTCATAAACCAGAGCTGGCTCTGAAGCCACTGGTTAGAAATGTAAATATTTTCTCAGACAGGGAAGATTTAAAAATCTGCAAACACACGGGCGCTGCTGAATAAATAAAGGTGGGCCTTCTCAGCATACATACTTCATTAAATCCTCGCATGGAATATTTCATTACGGGCTGCTGCACACACTCAGCATCGCTCTTGTTCCTCACCCCTGCTCCAAACATCTGTAATTACCCTTCATGCATCAGTCCTCCCAAGCCAGCTAACCAATCCAGGCTATCAGACTTGCAAAAACAACCGGCAGCTTTTTCACTGAAATTCTCTCAAAATAAGGGATTTGAAAGCAGGAATTGGTGGGGCATAAGCACCTGTATGTCCTAAGCAGCTTAAATCCATTGCCTTCCAATGAGTAGCAATACTGTGGTTGTGGGGAAATGGGCAGATCTACATAACAGCAGTTTTGCAGGGCTGCCCAAGGAGTTCATGTTGCCCCAGGTTTTAATTTACCATATTGCATATTTTAGTAAGGTTAATCAATTAAAAGCTGGCTATTTAATCCTTCTGGAAGGAACACAATCTAGAGCTGCAAGGTCCTGAACGTTACAGATCCACACTAAACGTCCATGAGCGTAGGAGACCTGGCACTGCAAGGGCTGAGACTGAGCACTGAAATTACCATTTTTTATTAATTTTCTTTTTTGAATGAAGAAGACCCACAGATATGAGAAGTGGGAAGAGAAGCAGGTGATGGAAAGTGAGCCTCAAGTCACCACCAGCTGCCTCTTGCTGTGCCTTGCCTGCTCTAACCAAGCAGAGAGCTTCAACTCGTGAGTTTATTTCCATCTTTTGAAAACAAAAAATGCTGCAGGGGCTCCTCTGTGCTCAGCTCTATCTAATAATCCAGCTCCTGGACTCAGAAATTGGCTTTGACCTCAGACCAGACAGCAGAGAGGGCAGAGAGGCTCCCCAGCATCAACTTTCAAGCTGCTCCTTCTGGTGATCTTTGCACCTCTCTGATTCAATCCCATTTGATTAACCCCCCTCAGAAGCACCCACGTGCCCCTGTGTCCCTGTCCCCAGCCCCATGCTCACCCTGCCCAGGCCACACTCCTGCAGGTGCTCACTTACCTGTCTGGAGCTACCATTCACAAAGAAGTCCTACAGCCATAGCAGAAGCATGGAAAAAGGCAGTAAAAACACATGCAGTTCAGTGATCTTGGCAAAACCAGAGGGAGTCGAAGCACAGAGAAGGGAAACATGCAGTATGGGGGGCTTGGGGGTGCCAGTGCCAAAATAGGGGGGATGCAGGTGAAAATGTGGATTACAGGATGTGCAGAAGGGGAGAGCTGATGGAAGAGGTGGCTCCGTGAATGGATCAGGCCAAGGTACATTGTGCACAGAGGTGAGGAGGTGACACAGGATGAGGTGGGAGGATGCTGGCCAAGCCCTGCCACTGGCCCAAAGGCACAGCACTGCTCAGCCTGCCGTGCCAGGAGGAAAATTGCTGGTTCTTGCACATCTGAGGGACTGAAATGCCAATGCGACTGCCAGGAAAAACAGGGCTTTCAAGTGGAAGCAACGAGAGGCTCATCCTGGAGCAAATCTGGATGCAGCAAAGCTTTACCATTTGCCATGGCAACACACTTCCCTCGAGTTCTCACTCTCCTCCTCCCTGCTTCTCCCAGCTCAGCAGCCTGGCCAAATGCCACCCTAATGCCCCACCAGCACCATGCTCCTCCCAAGACCCCGTTGTCCTGCTGGGCTCCCCCCAACAGACTGGAAGCAGCTGCAGTAAAGCTGGCACCACACACGTGTGCACACACACACGGGGATTTTCTTTCCTCATTCCCTCGGCTGAGCTGTGCTGATCAAGAGTCTTGTTGCTAAAAGTCTCTGGTTCAGTTAAGGCTAAGGATCAGTGTTTCATTAATCAACCTCTTTCCAGCAGTCTCCTTTGTGGGACAGGCACAAAGCATACCCACAAGCTGCAACTGGTATCTTTGTTTTTGTTTAACTGGTCCCTAATTAGGAGGTCTTCCTTCCATTTCAACCCTCAGACCCACCCCGCAATGCTCAGAGTTGCCCCAGGCTGCTGGAGAGGAGAAGGACGTGGTGGCTTTCTTTGCAGTGCCCTGCTCTAGGAGAGGGAGGGCTCCTCATGCATTAAGGTAGAGAAAGGGTTCACTAGAAAAATCTTCCCTCTCTGCCTCAAACCAGCCTCATCCCTGACCCTTTCCCTCACAGGAACCGTGATCCAGCCTCTGCTGCAGGATGGTCTAAGGAGGAGCAGCTTTAAATGTGCTCTCAGCATTCCCACAAACAATTCCCAGCCCTGCTGTCCCTGGCCCCTGTGCAGGTCACTCTCCCTTGCATGGAGGAGCTGGAGGCTTTACTTCCTTCATCCTTTTTTGGGAGATGAATTCTTTCCCAGCTCACTGCTAAGCCCCTGGTTCAACAACACATATTTTTTCCACTTGGCCCTGACTCTTTTACATCACTCACCGCTGCAGGACCTGCCAGGACTGCCCTAGCTGTGTCACTGCTACTTATCAACATCACTCCCAGCCTCTACCCCCCTGAAGACTCTCAAGACATCCCTGGCAGAGGCACAAACCCCTGTGTAGTTTAAGCCCTGATGGCCCTGGACTCGCCTTTCTCCATCATTACATGCACACCCTTACAAAGCTCCCACCAGTCCTCAAGCCACAGCCAAAAACTCAGCAGCTCCTGTTGGCTTTTCTGTAAATAACTGGTATTCTGTACAGCTGCAGGGCTGAGACCTTCTCTTGGGGACAGGGACATCTGCAGAGCCTCAGCAGGGAGGATACAGGCTCTCCTAACAGCTTCACCAATTGTGAGGCAGAGATGCTCCCAGGCTGAGCCCCAGGAAGCCCAGAGGGTTCCTGTCCTCCCTGCATGGAAAGGGCCTTTCCCAAAAGCTGCAAAGCTCACTTAATAGCCTGCATTTACATCCCAGCCTGTGATGTGGGAAAAACATTTAAAGAGATGCTTAAACTTAAGTACATCCTTAAGCCTCGGGTCTGTGCAGCACTCAGGGATTCCCAGGCACTCTGGCAACAAAACCAGACAAATCCCAGCAAAGGCAGCCCCACAACAGCCACCTGGGGAGGGTCAGAGAGCTCTGTGCACTGCACACACCTCTGCCTGCTTTCCCCAAGCCCTGCTGGGGTGCTGGCCACAGGGGTGGCACCGCTTGACCATGCGTTTTCAGAGCCCTGGCTTGTTTGGGGGCATGGGCAGACAGGCAGCCCCTGACACCCCATGTCCTGTGGATATTGTGACTCAGGACAAGTGAGAGGCATGATCTCTGAGCAAGTGGCTCAAGGCAAGGAACAGGGAGGAGAAAACCCTGCTCCTTCCCTGCTTCTTTGTGACAGGAACCAAGTTTTGCTAGAGCTTGAAAATGCTGTGAGTTATTAAATCATTATTAGTTCACTGTGCCTCAGGGACAGGCTGTTCACTCCCCCTGCCCCCCACCATGCACAGTGCCCCGTGGTTTGCATGGGTTACAGAACCACAGAATGGCTTGGGCTGAAGGGACTTTAAAGACCATCTAGTCCAACCCCCCTGCCATGGGCAGGGAACGTTCTACCAGACCAGGCTGCTCAGAGCCCCATCCAGCCTGGAACATTTCACTTTATCCCATGGAGCACATCTAACCCCACATGCTGGTGTGTGCACTGCTGCTGGCTGCAGAGCCATGCATCCCCTCTCCATCCTGGGACTAAGGCTGGGAGCACTCTGGGGACTTCAAGGTAGATAACCACATCCCTCAGGTCCAGGGAGATGTGTCCCATGGCTCCACTCACACAAAATGAAGCCTAGGTGAACCACAAGGAACTTGTGCATCATGTCCCCAAGGGCAGCTCCAGCCCCAGCAGCACCTCACAGCTGGGACTTTGCCTTGTCTTTCCCATCTGCCTTCCAGACGCTCTTGCAGCATCTTCTGCCAGTCCCACCCCAGACCCTGCCTCCTACATTCAGCTCCCACCTGAGGATGGTCCTCATCCCATCTGGGGTGTAAGCCCGTGTCACGGCTCTCCTTGTGCCACCTCCCTGTTCCTCCTGGCCCCAAACCTAACCATCCACTTCACCCAGCAGGACCTCAGCCAAGCCAAATTATTTTTAAATTCCTTCTTGGCAATAATCCGCATCACACCAGGTGACTCATGGGCTCGGGCAGGCAAGCCCGAGGGCAAAC
Source organism: Corvus moneduloides (assembly GCF_009650955.1). Taxonomy (NCBI): domain Eukaryota; kingdom Metazoa; phylum Chordata; class Aves; order Passeriformes; family Corvidae; genus Corvus; species Corvus moneduloides. The sequence continues at coordinate 5,018,698 of NC_045481.1, read as the reverse complement.
CGTCCTGCCCACACTCAGGTTTCTATTCTTGCTTCTCTTCCATTTCCATCCCTTGTCCTCAGACATGCCCGCCAGTAAGCATGAGTCAAGCTCCAAAAATCCCAGGGGAAAGAGACATTGCTGTGGTCACCTATTTCCAAAACACTGGAGCAGCACGTACTTCTGGTGGGTTACTCTTGATATCTGCCCTGCTCTAATTCACCCTGATCTTTCTCTCAATTAGCCTCTGGAAGAGATTAAACTCTCACACTGCCTAATGAGCTTATGGGTCTGGTCCACTCCTTCCCGGCACCGTTCCTCTGACTGAGCCTGGCACGAAGGAGACAAGCTGTTCTCCCAGGAACACAGCCAGGTGTTCAGCAGGTGAACATCCTTTTTCAGCCTTTCTCCTTGCTCCTTTTCCTGCCTTCTCGAAAAACTCATTGCTTTTGCCCATTTTTATCCTGCCTGGGGTAAAATAAGTGTCTAATTTTCTTCGTGTGCTTTGATGCCTTCTGAACTGGGGCTATATTGCTTGAGCAGGAGATTAAAAAGCAGAGACTTTTGCCTGCAATGACATTATTTTGGTTTGGGATTTTTGTTCAAAGCTCACATTTTGCTCTTGGCTCACTACAAAAATAAAAGAAGAGACCCACCCATGGTAGATGTGGGCAAAACTTAGTCCTTCCTGGCCAGAAAGGGATAGAAATTTTCCACCCAATACAGACACATGAAGCAGTTGCTGTTAAGAGCAATCCAAAAATATTGCCCAACTGTGGCCACATCTGGGGGTTATTTTCATAACATTCCCTGTCCCTTGGTTTTTTTTGTGTGTTTTCTTGGTGATCCATCTTCATGGTACACATGGGCAGGTGTGTGGGCAGGGGTGGAACCAGGCACAGTGAGCCATGAATGGCTGCCTCAACGCAAAGGCTCTGGCATGTGCATGAGAGGATAAAGTAGATGAAGTCGATGTGGCAAACACAGCTTTGGTATGAAATAATGATGGGAGATGTGTTTTGGGACCACATGTGAAACCACGTGATCCCATAATGGTGGCACCTTGCCCAGGTCCCCAGGTGTGCCCACCTTGGGCCAGCTGTTACCTGCTGTCTTTGGTAGGCAGAGAATGTCCTTTCCAGGTCTTCGAGGTCCAGGATTTTGAACACTTTTGTGTCATCTATCTTGGTCCACACAGTGCCTGCCAGCTTGTTCTGCAAGATAGTGGGAGCATTGCAGGTTGGGGGTCTCCTGCCCTTACAGCACCTCTAATCTCACTGCCCAAATTATTGCCCAGCTTACCTCTGGAAGCTTGGACCAGTTGAAAGACTTGAGGGCGTTCGTCGGCTGAGGGATGCTCTTCTTCTTGAAGGTCATGCCCAGAGGTGCTCCAAGGGGAGGCACCATTCCACCCAGGGGTGGGGGGCCAGGGGGAGGTGGGGGACCACCTGGAGGAGGTGGTGGGGGAGGCGGTGGCGGACATACCCCTGGGAGCGGTGGGGGTGGTGGAGGGGGAAGAAGAGATCCGGGAGTTGGAGAAGGTGAAGGGCCACCAGGTGCTCCTGGTGGCATGGGAGGTCCTCCAGGGCTGGCAGCACAGATCGCCCTCTGGGAGAGAAAGAGGAATGGGGACTGGTCATATGGAGTTGGGGGACACCACCTAAGAAACATCCCCATGCTCACTTTTAATTTTCTTAGTTAAAATTTAGGAAACAAAGGGAGCATGCAAAAGCGTCAGCATTCCTGACTGAGGTTCAATGCAAGTGAAAAGACAAAATCATCCCATGATAAGGGTCAGACATCTTGGTGGCTCTCCCAACAAGCCTCTTTCTCACCCCTCCCCATGCAGCTCAGCCTCCTGAAATCACCCCACAGCATTTGCAGGGGGTTTGGGACCAGGCCCACACCAGGGAGCAGGTTCGAGGTCTCACCCTGCTCATCTCGTGGAGCTGTGCTGTGAGATCTGCCACTTGCTGCTTGACCTGCTTGTGCTCGCTGGACTCCTTCTCCAGCTTCTCCTTCATCTTGTTCAGCGTCTGCATCATCTCCTCCTTCTCCTGGGCCTTGGCATCACACTCCCGCTCCTTCTTCTCCAGCTTCTGCTGAAGCTCTGTGTGCTCTGAAACAGCCCCAGGAGACCACTTTTGGGTGACAAGCACTCCTTTTTGCCAACGGCAGCCCGTGGTGGGGCTAAACCCAACGCTGCCCTGCAGAGAAACTGCAGCTGACAAAAGGGAGCCTGTGCTGTGCTGTAATACCCCATTTGGAGCCTCTCCATGAAAGAAGCAGTATTTGCTTTGCCCACTTCCCATGTCAGCCCCATGGCATGATACTATCTCAGCCCCTCAATAAAGGCTGCAGATGCATGTATAAATAAATACATAAATACATGTGTATGTTAACTTTTAAGCCAAGGTTAAAGTTGACACTGTATATTTCTCCATGACTCACCTTTTCTCATTTTCTCTGCTTGCTCTTTCCACTGTTTCACTTCATTTTCATTGACTAACCTGAAAGGAAAAGGGATGTAGCACGTGAGACAATCCTACTACAGCAAATAAGAGACCATCACCAGCAAGAAACATGACTGAGCAAGTGGGATTTAAGGTTCCCAAACTGGTACACCTAACAGCTCTGCTGTGTCTCCCTCCAGCAGGGTTACGTAAAATTTATCAGGGAACATGCAAAAACTCCTAAATCTCAAGTATTGTCTGCAAGTGCTGTCTAATGGAAAGGACAGGCTTAATTTATAAGGTGGGGTGAGTGAGTCCTGGCAAGTCAACAGCTCCAGGGATGCTGGCTTGTGTCCAGCTGAGGAGAAGGAACATCACTGTGTGACAGCGACAAGTAAGGAACAGTCACACTCGAGCGCTTACATTCGTACAACATTTTTAATGTTGAAGTTTTCCAGGGGAGTGGCGTCGGGGTCCTGCCCTTTGTCACTCTGGATGACAATCTGCTGCACGATCCTGTCGAGCAGCAGCCAGTACTGGACAGTGTTGCCGCTTCTTTTATCTGCAGGGAAGGAAGGGGAGAGACTGACGTGAGCAAAGGGGAGGTTGTGACGCCCCTGGGCAGGAGAGCTGGGCTGCCAAGCCTCCAGCAAGCCATGGGTTTCCTGGTCTCTCCTGGGACTCACAAGGCATCTGGAGACAGTGATGCAGGATGGACATAAAGTGCGGGTACGCCTCGCTGTGCGTCAGCCTCTTCCTCGTCAGCTCAAACATCTGAGTTGCACTTTTGGTGTCGATGTGGACCTGTGGACAGGAGCCAGGCAAGGTCAGGCCACTGCACCCACAATAGCATCTCCTGTTCCCCGAGTCTCAGCTTCAGACCCTACGAGTCACCCCCACCCCAAAACTGATGGACAGATCAGCCCCACTGCCCTGCGAGGGGCAAACAGAGCTGTCGGGCAGCCAGAGGACAAAAGGGCTAAAGCAGGCTCTAGGACAGATGTTGCAAAAGAGCAGGGCAACAGGAAAGATTTCCAACATCCACATTTTATCCAGAATACCACTCTTTGTCCCAGGGCACACAGGTGTTTTTAAAACTAACTGTGACATTGAGTGCCAGTGTCTGCATCAGGGGCATTCGTACTCACCAGCTCGAATCTTTTGGCAAACTCCAGCTCATCTTCATTTCTAAGCATTTCGAAGAAATCTAAGTGCCTGAGGAAAGAAAGGAAAAAAAATACTGTCAAAAGCAGATACAAATGTGACAATTAATAAATTATAGACACCTGATCTGTCAGCAGCCCAGAGACTGGCAGGGCTTGAAACACCAGCTGAACCTTCAGCCTCGACCTCCTAGTCATTACAGCATGTCCAAGGAGCCTTTTGGGATGAGAAGAGGTGGATGAGGGCTGACAGCATCCCCGGACCCCTGATGGCACATCGTTCCCAGCTCAACCCTACATCAGAATGCAGCAAAACCACGCTGGAATATTTTGTTCCGTCTCTGGAGACAGCAGGGAATTTCTGTAAGAGGTGTGACTCTAGAGCCATGTGCTTTCCCCAAATGCCAAAACCAGAAGCAAGGGCACCAAACAAAAACCCCAAGTGGGCTGGGAGTCACTACTCACCGGTCAAGGGTTGAATTTTCATGTTGCCTTAACTTATCAATGACTGGCTGGATCCCGAGCATGAGGAACTCGTATCTCAGATGGAGTCTGAAATCCAGGCTTTCCTGCAAGGGACAGTTGTGGGCTCAGCACAAGATGCACATCCTCAGAAAGTTCACTGAAATTAAGAGCACCCCAATCACACCCCAAGGCCTCCCTCTCCCAGAGCCCCGGCGCTCACCACGCCTGCCCCCTGACTCAGGACGGCATTGATGAAGGACATGATGGCTGTCTTGAGGCTCACTTCATCTCGGTACCGGCCCGTGCTCTTGTCCAAGTCGTTGATCAGCGTCTGCCAAACACACGGTGTCAGTTAAAGCCCCGTGACAGCCCCAGTGCTGCAAAAACAGCCAGGGAACACACGCAGGAACAACTCCTCACGATGCTCCCATAGCTGGTGATGCACCATCAGCTGCTGGCCACCCCAGCACCCAATTGGGCTAACATCAGCCCATCCAGGTATGCTGCAGCCTTGCAGAGCTGTGATCCCAGTGACCCTGCACAAGCAAGCTGGTTTTTTTTTGGTTGGTGTTGCCTTGAGTAACTGTTTCCTCCCTCTTCGCTTGGCTGCAGATCTCATCAGACACGGTTCTGGGCTAATTCCGGATTTCTGGACTCGCAAGCAGCCATAACAAAACATTTGCAAGCAGCCATTTAGATATTCAGGGGGAGAAAGGGACAGGAATGCTGAATTTCAGGGGCTGAGGGGTGAGTGGAGACACACCCACCTGAAAACGAGTCCTTTCGCTGGCGTATTTCTGGTAGTGCAGCATCGCCTCCAGTACCTTTTTGTGGCCCCCGGGAACCAGGCACACGGCGCCCATGATTTCCAGCACTGCCACCTTTGTCTTAATGTTCTCCGTGCTCAGACTCTGAGCGATTACGTTAATGCTCTCCAAGTGGGCCAGGACGTGGGCCCGGCCCAGGGAGTTGTTCATTAGTGCTTTTATACATCCAATGAGCGAGGTATGTATTCGAGACTCTGCTGTCTCATAGTCCATGCTTTTCAGAAAGTTGAGGATACACGATAAGCCATCCAGGTCGATGAACCGGGTCACAAACCTGCCAGGAAGAGGGGTTTTAACTTCAAAACAAAAGGCTAAAGGACTGTCTTACCCACAAACAGGCCTAACTTGTTTGTTGATGTAAACCCAGAACCGTCTTATATACTTTTTATTGGACACCAGAAAGCCTGAAGAACTCCTGGGCTCAGACACAGGGATGGGATTATAAAAATCAATTTAACTGGTGCCTGATAGCATAAGCAACCAGGAGTCATCTGCACAAGGTTGTCCACAGTGAGGATATTTGGAAGAGGACCAGGTAATCCAGCCATCAACACAAGTCCCGGGATGGAGATTGGAAGTTTGCAGTCACACTGCAAAAAATACAACCCTGAGTCTTAAATCCCACTCACCCAAGACCAGTTTTGGACTGCAAGAAGATCCCAGACCCTTAAGTCACCTCCTCATCAGCTGCAGACACCTCAATGTCAGCCTTTCTGCCTTCTGCTACCTCTCCTGCCTCACCATCCACACTCTTCTCCTCCTTTAGGCACATCTCCCCAATTTTAAGGGATTTTTAATTTTTATGATGACTTACAATACCACTGAGCAGAAAGCACACAGCAAACACACGGCAGCGCCCCAGGCAGATTCACCAGAGCAGGCAGACAAAACACTGCACACTGCTGAGGCATTTTAGGGCCCACCTGCCCAGTGCCATCCAGGCTGGGTGTCCTCTGGTTTGGCAAAAGGCACGGGCTCGGAAAGCAAACGAGCCAAGAACATCCCAGCACTGGGATAATTTTAATTTGAAACAAGCCATGCTGATGGGCAGCAACAAAAGGGCTAATTGCAGGCTTGGGGAAAACTGCTTTGTCTGCTTCAAAGCCTGCTCTTCTTCCAGCCAAAGTCAATAGCAAAGTTAAGTGTTCACCTCCCTGGGGGCAAAAATAGGTCCAACAGGTAAAATTTTCTACAGAGCCTGCTGCATCCCTCCAAAAACACTCAAACCCCAGTTTTCAAGGACTTTGCAACGTTTCATGGATGGCCACCAGCCACAAGGTCCAGGTGTCACAGGAATCAGGTGCTCATCCTCGACCCTGTGAATTTCTTACCAAGTACCATCACCACAGGTGGAAGAGGGAAAAGTATTTGCAAGCAATAGTAAATTTGTTTCTTCCATAACCAAAACAGGTCAGGTATTTCCTACTGGAAGATGTTCCCATCAGAAGATGTCAACCTGAGGCATCTCAGTGTGTGCACGCAGACTCCAGAGAAAACGAAATTAGGAAAAGCTACACATTCAGAAAGAAGTCCCAGCCTTCCTTTATCCTCCCCATCAAAAGTTCTTTTCATTTCATAAAAGCCTGAAGATTCATGTGACTTTATTCCCTTATAAAGTGCAAGAGGAGCTGAAGTTAAAACAAAGGGCGTGGCTGACCAATAAAAATTGTCGTTTTCTTGGGAAAAAAAATCAATCTGTAAGGAATTCTTACCTTCTGTTCCAGTAAGAACAAAGGAAAATTTGGAAAAAATAAAGAAGCTGCCTGATTTGTCTAGACAGGAAAGTCCTGGTGGCTCTTGGTCACTAAAAGGACCAAGAAAAGGGAACAAAATGACAAAATGGGACACAAAAAAAGCAGTTGGTGAAACAAAAAAAAAGCAATTTGTGCCTCGGAGTCCTGGCCTTCCTCACCCTGTACAGCTCCCATTTACATTTCTATTTAACCCCCTGCTCTGCCAGAGAACTCAAATCCAAAGCCACAACCACAGCAATAAAGCCAGGAAAGGGAAGGGAATTGCCTCATTGGTTTTGTCCGCAGTGCAGTCTTCAAACTTTCGATTGTTTTATTTCTCTCCTCCTCATCTTCTTTTTCCAAGGCGATCAGTGATTTTCTCTGTGAAAGGAGGAAGGCAGAAGTCAGATTTCCCTGCAAAACGTGTGCCCAAGGAGTGTCAGTGCCCACCGCCCACCGTGCCAAGCCATGGGGATCCTAAATCCATCCTGGAAGTCTGGAATCCTTACAGCAATCACAGGACTTGGGAAACAGAGCAGTGAGGAAAACCTCTCTGTGGTCTGCAAGGAGACAGCCTGGACTGGGGACAGGGGGATGAGGCCACTGTCTCCAAGCCCCCACACAACTCCTGCTCTGCTCTGCACTGGTATGGCCTCACCTTGAGTCCTGGGGGCAGTTTTGGGGCACCACAATATAAAAAAGACATCCAAAAAAGACATTGAGCTATTGGAGAGCATCCAGAGTAGGCCATGGGGATGGTGAACAGCTAACCCTGTCATTCCCAAGTCTCCCAGTGCAAGCCACCAGTGTGCATCTGGGTTGGGGACAGTGGCTGTGTGCACAGGATGCATCTCCCACACTGTGCTTTGCTCTCCATCTGGGGCTGGGATTTGACTCCTGCACCAGGGCAGGAGGGCTGCCTGCTCCCTGGGCATGCATGGGGTACAGCTACAGCTAAAGCAACCCCCAAGTGGTTCCTGCACCACCCGACAGCGCTGGGCCCCCAGAGGTGTCAGGGTGAGCTCTGCCAGCACCAGCTGAGGCTAATCCAAAGCAGAGAGAAAGGGTCCAGCAGACATGAGGAGCTGTGCTGACCCCAGCATTTAACCCAGCTCCTCTTCAGCAGCACGTCAGGGAGATCAAAGCCACCCTCCAGGCATCTGGCAGGCTTTGATCACAAGCTCTGCTCAGGCTCAGGGCTCTGCCTGGCTGGCAGCCCATGGCCAGCACTGGGTGTTCCTGCACTCCCAGAGGGAAGCAGCACACTCCCTCCTGGCTCACAGCCCCTGCTCATCCCTCTGCCCCATCCCTGCAAGTGTTCAACGCCAGGCTGGATGGGGCTTGGAGCAACCTGGTCTGGTGGAAGGTGTCCCTGCCCACAGCAGGGGGGTGGAACTGCATGTTCTTTAAGGTCGCTTCCAACCCAAATGCCATCCATGGTTCTGTGATGGTATGAAACGCCCCAGATCCCGTAGGAACATCTCCACTTCGCACCTGTTGGTCTAACAGATGAGACTGCCTCTGTTAACACCTGCCACCCTCTCAGGCACAACAACGCTGACAGACTGTCCCCACTGTGCTGCTGCCCCACACGGGGTTCACAGGCACCAGAGCACTGTTCTGGGGGAATACTCACAGCAGCCATTGAATTCAGCTGATCGATGTAGAACTCTGGCCAGCTGGTGGCTCCTTTATTTTCTTCCTGGTCCTGAAGGGGATAAGAAAGAGAAACAAAACCAGAAGATTAGTAGAAATAGTATTAACATCCCCTGCCCTTCATGACCAACCGCTTCTGAAGTGCCTCTGAGCTCTTGCATTACTTTATATTAATCAAAGTTTGACTTTCTACATTCTGAGCTCACCCCTGAAAGCTCCAGCTATGGGAACATTACCTGTTTTACTGAACTGCCATACTTTAAATACAATTACACCACCTGCCTGTGACCAAACGCTGCCCCACTGATACCGCATCAGTCTTGTGATTACCAGCTTCCAAGAAACCACACTGAAATTTTACATCCAAATCTCTCTTGTTCCAGTGTCCTTGAAGCTTTGGCTGCACAGCCTTGAATATGCTTGGGGGGGAAAATGTTTACAAGCAATGAAGAGTGTTTAAATGTGACATGATCTAGGCTGCACTCCTGGAGCAGAACCATGACTTATCAACATATCAACATCCTAAGAGAGACTCCAGGCATAACAGACAATTCCTCTGGGGACTTCATAAGTCACTAGAAGGGAACATGCATCTGGCAATGTTGCCTCTTAAAGGATGTCACCCCTGGGCCCATGATCTATGACATTGAATGATGCAGAGCCTTGTTTGGCCATACTGGTCTACGATGCCCTGCATCTGTTGGGGCCCATGAGGGGTTTTCAGGTTCTACCTTGTTCTTGTAGGACATGATTGAAGGACCTCTGAGCCCAGCTCAGATAACTAATGCTGCACATTCCCAGGGGCTGCATGGAGTAAGTAGGCAGAATTTGAGGGAATACTTAATAATTAACCTTTTTCCCCACTTTATTTTCCTAAAAAACATATACATCAAAAGAAGAAGAGGATTTCACAGCAGAAATGCCACACAGGTCTAGGCTAGAGTCAACAAATACTGTACAAATCCCAGACACTTTCCATCAGTAACCATCTTCTGATCACAGCCTGACTTGATGCACAGTTCTGCCCCTTCCCTAGCTTTAAGAGATGTTTGTAAACCTCATCTTACACCACAAACACCAACGATGGTGGGAGCTGGACAACCTCCTCTCTGCCCCCACATCTGTGCATGCAGACAACTGCAGCTGATTTCAGCGAGCCCAAGGAGCAGAGTCCCAAATATTTACCGTGGCTCAAGAGGCAAATGTGGGAAACATTTGTGCATCCAAACTGCCCAAGCTGCAGCGCGCCAAGACGAGGACACGCGGAGTCAAGGACAGGTAATTTGGATGAGATTCAGTTCACCCCTGGGCAGCACAGCCTGTGCCTGCAGACCTGACCCTTCTTTTCGCTGTGCCTGGCTCCAGGGTAGGGACAAAACAAGTCTGAGAGCAACAAGAGGCCTGGAAACCTCTGCCCTTCGCTTTAACACTCCTCCTGACCCCACAATCCCTCAGAGGTGCCAAGCAGCTGGGCTGAGGCTCAGGCCACCTGTCTGCTCAGAGTCAATTCTGTCTGACATGGCCACTGAGTCAGGTCCTCAGCTGGGCCCTGTGCACCTGAGCCAAACCCCTCCTCCAAGCTGCCTCACGCCCTGCCAGGAGAAGGCTCAGCACAAAGCTTGTGGGCATTCTGATTTTCCCAGCTTTCCTGCCCCACTTCAGAGTCCAGCATGCAAATGTACTCCAGGGGACAGCGGAGCTGGGACACTCATGGGTGCCTTGAACATGGGTGGCCCTGTCACCTCCTGGAGGAATCAGTGAAGGTCTTCCCCACCACCCCTCTTATAAGGACCATCTCTTTCCCACCAGTGGTCCCAACAGAGACACCAGCTGGGAAGGGTGGCAAGGTCCCCACCACAGCACAGCACCAAGAGGTGTCCAGATGCGCCCAGCCAGGAGACCTGGGCAGGGAGTGAGATCCGTGCTGAGGAATGGGGAGGGAAGGCAGCAGCGCTGGGTCATCCCACATCCCAGGACCTTCCCATGTTCTGTGAACACCTGTGAGGCAGGCAGGGATCTGGACCTGCTGCTCGTTTAGGGTTGAAAAGAAGCGGTGGAGCAAATAAAGGTCTCTGGGGGGCCAAGGGGAGGCTGAACAACAAAATTGGCTAAACTGCTCATTTATAATTAACGTGCTGCATTATAAATATTTCCCTTTGCTGGGCTCCCTCGGGCTCTTGCATTTCCTCCCTGAAACCCCCAATTTAGAAAGCACTCTCAATTAAGTGCAGCAGAACCTCATTAATTCCGATGAGCAGCTGGGCAGGCTCGTCAGAAAGCAGCAAAGGGGGACTGCACAATAAAGCAGGCAAAGATCAGGACACGGGCTTCCCTCAGCTCGCTGCAGGATGTTGCTCAGTGGTAATTACTGGGGCTAATGGTCTACAGCACACTGATAAGTGTCCTTTGGTGTATTCCTGGTGGTAAAGAAATCTCCTGACAAAATGACAGCCCGGAGGGAAGTGAGTCACAAGGCTCTGCTCAGTGCCAGGAGGAGGGAGGAACCTCTCTGGCATCAGGGTTTGAAAGGGTGAATGTGTAAGACGTTGTCCCAGCACCCACGGTGGGTTTTGGGGATGTGGGTTTTGCAGCCTGCCTTCAGGACCCAGACACAGAGCTGAGTACCTCCAACGTGAGCATCTCCAGGATGCTCCACTGCATCACTGAACATCTCCCAGTTTCTAATTCTCTGGGCTGAGTCTTTGTTGTGTGTGCTCTCAAGCAGCACAGAAGTGAGGGCTGATCTGAACCCTGCTGGAGCCCAGACTGAGCTGCTCTGTTAGAGACACACTGATGGCTTTAATTGCACACTGCAGGGAAGAGGTCCTTTCTCTTCTACAACATTTGCATCAACATCCCTCACTGTCCTCCAGGCCCTGATGTGCCACCACGCACATGCTCTGCTGCAAAACTTAGGACATGCCAAAGTTGCACAGCCAAGGGCAAACCTTGCTCCATCCCCTGCTTTGCTCCACCTGCTCTCCCCACCTACTTCTTCTTTCCAGGGACCTGGCAAAAACACAAATCCCATCAGCTATGGCTGTGGTGTCACCATGTCACCCTCTCCTGTCACAGGCTCTGCTGTCCCTTCACCCTAAGTTCTGTGCATGGGGCTGATGGATGCTGCCACTCCACTGTTTTGTTCCACGGTGGCAGGGGCAGGGGGTGCTGATGTGAACCCAATAAACAAGCTCCATCCCCTCCTCAGCACCGCAGGGAAAGCAGTGCCCGCTCAAGATGCCTCATTAACAGGAGCTTTTCCAATCTGCCAGCTCCAGCCATCCCTTTGCTCTTCCCAGGGAGATTTCACACTCCCCAGCCCTGTCATGTCTTGGTTACAAGGCTGACACTTCCACGGCCTTCGTGCCTCCCCCTCGGAGCGTCAGCAGCTCCCACAGCCAGACTTCCTTCTCTTCCAAATGACCACTGGACAGAGGAAGTGGGGCCTCAGCCAGTGATGGCTCAAAGCAATTTCAAGGCTGGCCTCAACCTATCTGCGCCTGGAAGATGCATCTCCTGTCGCTCTGACCCGCAGGAATGCAGCTGCTGGGAGGGAGCACTGCAACCTCACAGCATGTCCCCATGGTGGTGGGGAGAAAGACACCTGTGATGTGCCTCAGGGCTTTGTCACACCTGCTTTGCTTCCTGAAAAAGCTTCTGGCAACATCTTTGAGATCCTCAGTCTGCAGGTGATGTCACATCTGATCCAGCAGCCTGCTTCCCTACGCTCACAGCCCATGGTGGTGCTTTGGGATAACTGGATCTGGAGCTGCTTTGGGATAATTGATGGTGGCTGGCTGAGTTCCCCATTCATCTGATGTCCAACACACCAAGCTACATCCTACGAGGTTGGAAGGAAAGGCCTGGCTCACAGCAGCCAGCTCCACGAAAGCCCTAGAGAGCCCTTCAGTGACAACATCCATGGCTTTTCTCCAAGGTAACACGTGATAGGACTAAAGGAAATGGCCTCAGGTTGTGCCAGGGGAGGCTTAGGTCGGATATCTTGAAAAAATTATTCACTGAAAATGTGGTGAGGAACTTCCCAGGGAAGTGGTGGAATCACCATCCCTAAAGTGTCCAAAAAGGTGTTGATGTGGCACTTGGGGCCATGGTTTAAGGGTGAATATGGCAGTACTGGGTTAATGGCTGGATTCAATGATCTTACAGGTCTTTCCAACCTTAACAATTCTATGATTTTGATGGTTCACCTCCCTCTTGGCACTACCTGCAAGGTTAGTCTGCCCCAGGAGAACTTTGCTCCGGGGAAGTCACAGCAAGGGGCTAAAAAAACCCTCTTCAGTTGGTACCTGCTGCAAAAATAGAAACACCCCCTTCATTTTTACACATTGTCCCGACGCAACTTTTATTTTGCACCGTGCTCCCCGCCCCTCCTTGCTGCTCCATAACAGCAGAGCAAGGGAAAGCTCGCAGCAGCTGGCAGCCCATTGCATTTGGGCAATCCCTCCCTCCCTGACTGCTCCGGATGATCCACCTGGATGCTGTTTGCAAGGTCAGAGAGGAAGCAGACTCTGGCATGGATGGGTTTTAAAGCCAAGGGGTCTGCAGCCTGCATGAGATGTTTAAATCCAGCCCAGCTCCACCAGCAAGGCCCAGCCTTTGCCAGGTGTGTGCTGGCCAAGGTTTGGACTCACCACAGCCCTCCAGGGCTCCCTCATTCCTCCAGGTATCCCTGGAACAGCACCTAAATCATTCAACTAAAGCTGCTTCCCCAGGGAGCCATGCTGCAAAGGGCTGGAATTTCATCAGACTCTCCCCAAGCTGGGATCTCAGGGTCTGAACCAGCCCAGCCCAGCCCGCTCTGGTTTTCCATATGCTAACACTTCCTATACCCTCTCTCCACAAATACACACATGCCCTCGTACGCTTTTCCCAGGGTTTAAAAATTATGCTCCCCATAAGCAAATATAGCATGACCAGATGCCTTTCATAGTCAGCTGGTTCATTGTTTGAAAAGCTTCGCTTTAAAATCCAAAAAGATTGCTAACAGATGCATTTTCTGGCTGGAGAGCGAGAAAAACCTTGCTTAAACAAAAGTGTGTTGTGATTGGAACTAAAAAGGGAATTACCTTGAAAGATAAAAACTATAAACATTTCCCAGTGAAAAACACCCCCAGCCATGCAAACAGCCAGTTTCTCTCGGTCAGCCTGAGCAAATGACACCTGAGATGGTATTTCAACTGCTGCTGCAATAACAGCAGGTATATCTGGATGCTCAGAGGCCATGAAATCCTTCTCATCCATCCCAGGTGACCCTGGAGCATGGCAAAAGGCCGAGCTATTTTATCCTCCCCTCCCCTGCATGCCATCTTTGTCAGCTTGTGCTCTTAGTTCTGCTACTGCAGCAAAAATATGGGGAACTGACATTTTTTAAATGAAGGGAATGGAACACAAGCCCCACAAAGGAGCTGCAGGACTGAGCAGGACAAGTGGAAGCGTGAGCTGGAAGGCGAAGCTCTCTGGAGGGAGTGGGTGGAAGGCGCAGTTGGAGGGGAAAGAGGCTGTCTGGCTGGGAAATAGAGGATTATTGGAGAGACATCACTCATTTCCCTATTTATCACACATTTCCCCATCCTCCCCTGAAAAAT